>NC_090275.1:25752500-26352500 GCF_040414725.1 Anabrus simplex | reverse complement strand
CCATTTTGAAATACTGCTGTACAGCATTCATGGGATATTGACAATTTTGAGTCGTTTTGGGGCTTACGATACTTCACTTGATGTATGATCAGAATGTGTATTTGACTGATGGCCCGGTTAGAAACTGAAACACTCGACACTTGTGGAACATTTTGGAGCGTTTACTAGGGAATTCTGTAGGCTCAGCCGTCGTGTCGGCACGCTTGACGTCACCTGGCGTCTCCAGGGAGGAATACGGAATTGATGAGGCGTGGATAAGTTAGTACCTGGCGAGGGACTTGTAGGGAAATGGTGATGTTCCTCTTACAGCCACATGAGTGCGTCCTAGAGTGGGCCCGCCAGTCAGCCGCCTGGAGAAGGTATTAGCATCTTCACACCCACGGCGGAAGTTAACTCACCTGCTGAGTCACTGCGACTGCAAAAAATCACTGTGTGAAATATTTTAGCTTACAAGTTTGCCCGATAATGTTGTCTCATCTAAGGTTTAATCTGTGCGAATTGTATTATTATTTTACACATCAGTCCATAGACTGATTAGATGCAGCTCTCCATGCCACTCTATCCAGTGCTAATCTTATGTTGAGAGGGTGGACGTAACAACTGACGTGTAATGTACTTCATTTGGGTAGAAAAAAATAAAGTGTAAAACAATATCGTACTCCCTTCGTGTATGTAGTTGATAGAATACGAATTCTAAATTGGAAGTGTGTATTCCATTCCTCGCAACTCGCTTCCCGTGCTGTGGGCGGTATCATAATAAATCATAACATATACCACCACCTCCCCATCTTGCTCTCGATAATGAAACAGCGTGAACTTCAAATTAGGTCATTATTTTCCGAGCGACCTGTTAAGCGCAGAAAAGGCTCATGTTGTGGCGGAAGACCTTTGTAGATAACCGCTGAGTTATTTTGAGTTGATTCAAAATCGATAGGTTTCAGTGTTTACCAGTCCAGAACATCCTCCGCAACTCGCCCTTTGCAAGGCATCATTGCGTACCTCGTGAGAGTCAAGTGGATGGGTTTTATATAAAAGGCGCTTTTAAATAAAACTCTTCGAAAAAATCTGCCATGCGATAACTTTAGGTAAATACTAAGTTGTTTTTATAATTATACAATACATGAAAGACTCCTCTCCTCCTAGTTTAATCAATGAAAAATATTATTCGGACTGTTTAAATAAGCTAAAGGTTATATTTACTGGAAAAGGACCTTGTGCAATTTCATTAGAAGTTGAAGCTGAGTTGGGAGAAGATCAGTTTGGCTTTAGAAATGTAGGAACACGTCAAGCAATACTGACTTTACGTCTGATCTCAGAGGATCGAAAAAAAAAGACAAGCCTACGTACATGGCATTCGTAGTTCTAGAAAATGCATTCGATAATCAAGCTATTTGAAAATTCAAAGAGATCCGGATCAGCCACCGAGAAATAAGAATAATCTAAAATCTGTATAACCATCAGTCTGCAGTAGCAAACAAGGAAAGAGTGAGGCAAGGCTGTAATGGGTTCCCTCCCCTTTTCAAAGTTTGCATCGAACAGGAGATAAAGGAAACCAAAGAGGAACTTAGAAAAAGATTTACAATTGAAGGAGAGGAAATATAAATTCTGAGATTTGCCGACGATATTGTTATTCTATCTCAGTCTGCAGAAGATCTGGTATTCAGAGGTACGGACACTGTCTTAGGGCAGGAGTAGAAGATGAAAAATAATAAATCCCAAACAAATGTAATGGAGCACAGTCGAATGAAGTCTTAAGGGAAGTAGATGAATATTCTTACAAAATAACGAATGATGACAGAAGTAAGGAGGACATAAAATGCAGACTAACACAAGCAAGGAAGGGCTTTCTTACAAAAAGAAATTTCGAACATCATTTAGGAATTAGAAAGATTTTCGTGTGGAGCGTGGCATTGTATTGAAGTGGAACATGGACGATATCTAGCTCAGAAAGAAAGAGAATAGAAGCTTTTGAAATGTGATGTTACAGAAGAAAGCTGAAGGTAAGATGAATAGATCGAATCACAAATGAAGAGATACTGAATCGAATTGGTGAAAGGAAATCGATTTGGCTAAATACGACGAGAAGAAGAGAGAGAGAATGGAAGAACACATCTTAAGACACCCAGGACTTGTTCAGTTGGTTTTTGAGGGAAGAGTAGACGGTAAGAACGGTAGAGGTAGACCAAGGTATGAATATGACAAGCAGATTAGAGCAGACGTAGGATGCAGTAGTTACGTAGAAATGAAACGGTTAGCACAGGATAGGGTGGCATGGAGTGCTGCACCGGCTGCTCTACTACGCCCTATTTCCCTACCTGTCAGTGGAGAGATGGAGTGACATTAGTAGACGAATAATCTTGAGTGGAGCTTTTAGGAACGATCATAGTATGAAGACAAAAGGAAATACGTCATGAAGAGGAAGATGAATTAGGAATTGGAATAATACATCAAGAGAAATGTTCGGTAAATTTACAAGTTCTTTGAAATAATTAGGAATTAGGAATTGGAATAATACATCAAGAGAAATGTTCGGTAAATAAATAAGTTCTTTGAAATAATTAGGAATTAGGAATTGGAATAATACATCAAGAGAAATGTTCGGTAAATATATAAGTTCTTTGAAATAATTAGGAATTAGGAATTAGGAATTGGAATAATACATCAAGACAAATGTTCGGTAAATTTCCAAGTTTTTTGAAATAATTAAAAAAAGACAAGGTATTAAACTCACAGAGAATCTGCCACCTCATAAATGCAGTTTAGTCATGAATGGTGCATTAAATCATTGTTTTGATTGATTGATTGATTGATTGATTGATTGATTGATTGATTGATTGATTGATTGATTGATTGATTGATTGATTGATTGATTGATTGATTGATTGATTGATTGATTGATTGATTGATTGATTGATTGATTGATTGATTGATTGATTGATTGATTGATTTATTTATTTATTTATTTATTTATTTATTTATTTATTTATTTATTTATTTATTTATTTATTTATTTATTTATTTATTTTCTGCACGATTTTTACCGTGAATCTTGTTTTCTCAATTTCGTTACTTCCCTGATACTATCAAAGCAATTTGAAGGTCTTTTAAATAGCCAGAAAATATCACAATGTTACTACCTTGTGACAATCCTATCCATAATATTAGGTCACCCTGTGGTTATATATTTTTCATTTTTCGCTCGTTACTCACCTCAAATTTTGAAAGTTCCAGTTGTGGAGACGTGGTGTTATCGTACCGTGACCCCATCTCAAATGAACCATGCATCAATCAATGAAGCAGCCTCACTCCTTCCCTCTTTGTGTTGACGTCCTTTGTCAAGTAACTCCAACAGGGGTAGAGGAGCATTCTAAATCACGGCCTTTCATGCATCAAGCTGTTCCCCGGGGGACAGATCGTCCTCGGCCATTCACGGGATAAAAATGACACGACACGAGTTATGTTCGGTGACAATAAAGACGCGAGCGGAGTTGTTGAGTAAAGCTGTGACGGTCAATCAGAGGTAAAGTGTCCAACCAATGACTTCAAGTTTAAGGGTTTGGTACTGGCCAAGCTATCCATTATTTGGAGGTCAAGGGAATAAGTTAAACTTTCAGCTAATAATTTTAGGTATGACAAACATCCAAATTGATAAAAATGGTGCGTACACTTCGCAAACCAACAGTAAACTGAAATGTCGAAAATGGCACATAGAATGCCAAAATTATACTTTTCAGAAAATCTGTAACCTGGCAGCACATGGTGCAATTGTTATTATTATTATTATTAGCTGTATTACCCCGCACTGCCGAGGTATAGTTTTTTATTTGTTTTACGTCGCACCGAAACAGATAGGTCCTTAATTAAGGAACAGCCCCAGCATTTGTCTGGTGTGAAAATGGGAAACCACGGAAAACAACCCTCAGGGCTGCCAACAGTGGGGTTCGAACCCACTATCTCCCGGATGCAAGCTCACAGCTGCGCGCTCCTAACCGCACGGCCAATCCGCCCGGTGGTATTGTTTTCAATGTTTACTGTTCGGTTTCACATTACCTGTTAACCATACGCGGAACAGTGGCCTAGACTACACTTCCTACTTGCTAAGTTAGTTTGCATTCTAAACTTCTATTGCCAAAATATCCGGGCTTTAGTTAGTACTATTAATTATATAATGACATAATAGACATATCGACCTGTCCTTTCTGAAAGTAGTTGTCTGGAACATGACACTATATGGACGATGAACGAAGGCCTTTGAAATGTAGTGTTACAGAAGAATGTTTGAAGTTTGATGTGTCGATTCTGTTACAAATGAAGAGGTGTTGAACTGGGTAGTTGCGAAGGGAATGATTTGGTGATATTAGACTGGAAAGACAGATAGGTTGGTTGGTCCCTCACGTTCTGAGACAACCAGGACTTGACCAAAAATGTGGTTTCCGATTGAGATAGCTAAATAAAATTCTGGATACTCAATCGTCAAAAATTACCAGTGTTTCTCCCCAGTGCGGCATGGGCTCGTCAGTTGGATACCGCACCTTCCCTCGATACTGAATTTTATTTGGTTGTCTCAATCGGAAGCCATATTTTTGGTCATGATAGCCAGGAAGGAAATACATAGCAAGTGGAGATGCAATTCTCCCCTAGTATGTCGGCACTGCATTGTGCTTATCACATGTATAGCTTGCAAAAAAAAAAAATTGGAAATAAATAAATAAAGTAAAATCCACAAATACTCACACTTCCCCCACCCATCTCCCTCTACCCATACATCCTCCCCCAGCAGCCCGCATCTCCTAGCCAGAGAAAGGGCGTACGCATTTAGGTGGCCCGCCTCAGCCCTTCATTGTTTATTACTTTTTCATTTAACTTTAGAGGCGTATGGGATAAAATGATCAACGGAGAACAAACGATCAGTATGGCAAACATTAAGAAGTGTGTATGATTAAGAGTTATGTAACAATGAAGAGACTGGCCCAGAGTAGGGTGGTGTGAAGAACTTGATCAAGCAAGCCAACAGGGACATGCCTTAACGTTCGCGGTTTCTCCTCAGAGGGATGGAAACCACTATACAGCGGTATTTACCTAAGTCGTGGCGAGGTGATGTGTGTGATGACCTAGATGAGCAATACGGAGAGCTGGAGAGGGAATTATGAGGGCCGTGTGGTCCGTAGAGGGAAGGCCAGTTCGTAGATTAACGGGACAAGTGGATTGGGAAGATAAAACCAGTTCAAGGACTGATCACATCAAACAAAGTACTCTTGTTAATTTGAGATATCTCTTTCCGCACTCAAACAACACCAACCAGCATTTTTCACAAAATCATGTAACGTGCGCCCCATTAGTCGTAACCAAAGCCCCGCGCGGATCAGGCGTATTAAACTGTCACATGATCACAGAATTATTGCAATTGCATGATACATAGAAATCCATCATCACGCTCGGTGCATCGTTGCGTGAATTCAAATTTTACGCACGAATTACCTTATAATACATAGTTTATATCAATTCCACGGAATTTACACAAATAATTACGTGCGAGATATAATTCACCCCGATAGCAGCACTCTCGGTTTTATAAAATGGGTGTGTCACATTGTGTATTCATTCACCGATATTGCGAGTATATTGAATAAGGTAAGGTAAGGGTGTATTCTGCCCGAAGGCAGGTCCGAACCTCCGTAGAGGTGTGCTTGAGCCGGAGTTTACGTGTGGTAGGGTGGCCAGTTTCTTTCCGCTCCTCCATTCCCTTACCCCCCACCAACAGCGCGTGGCAACCCATCCAAATCTTGACCACGCCCAATGTTGCTTAACTTCGGTGATCTCACGGGATCCGGTGTTTCAACACGGCTACAGCCTTTGGCAGTATATTAAATAAATAAATAAATAAATAAATAAATAAATAAATAAATAAATAAATAAATAAATAAATAAATAAATAAATACTCGTACTTCAGGCATCATTTTAAAATATATTTCTCTCTATGTCATTAATATTCTAAATTGCCACACACAAGGTTTCACCTTACGTGGTATTTTACTGATATCCACTCGACTCTGTTGAGGTTGGTGTGATTTCGTATAATAATAATAATAATCTATGAGGAGATTGAACTTCTACGGTCATGTCATGAGAATGGACAATCAGAGGCTCACCTCCAGAATCACCCACACCATCCCTAGAGGGAAAGCGAGTAATGCCAAGTGGGCAAGACTCGTCAGAAAAGACCTTCAAGAATTGGACATTGCTCCCAGTGAAATTTATGACAGGAATAGGTACAGAACGTTGATCAGAACATCAAACTCTCTCCAGTCACTAACAGAAAAAACAGTACGTCCGGGAGGAGGTGTGAAATGGACTCAGGAGCGAAAAGACATTCACAGTGCAAGAATGAAGGAGTACTGGTCAAAGAAGAAAGCTGCTAGAGATAAGAACCACGTGGTCCGTAGCAGGCCCAAACGGAACTAATAATAATAATAATAATAATAATAATAATAATAATAATAATAATAATAATAATAATAATAATAAATATAATAATAATTATTTATTTAATGTGTGCAAGAGATAGTTACAAGTTCAATTTATTTTAAGTATTAATATGTTAATAATAATAATAATACTATTACTTCTGTAATATATGTGGTTTAGTTACAAGATTAATATTTCTCAAGTAATAATGTTATTAGAAGAGTTATGTATATATGAAACAGAGTCCTGTAAATATGTAAACAACATGATGAATGAATAAATACTACTACTACTACTAAAAAATTAATTAATTAGAAGATGCCTAGTTGAGGCGGAAAGGTCGTGCTCGCTTCACTCGTGCTTAGTCTCTTAGATCCATGCCACATGTTTTTATACTTGGTGGGCGAATGCCGGGGGTTGCAAACCTCCTTCTATGTTTACCTTCCTCTCCCGTTATCTGGTTTCGCTTCGCACTCGCGAGTTGCGTGATCAGTTATAGAACTGGAAATAATAGCCTTTTGGGTCTGCAAGACTTGGGGCCAGTGTTCGTGTTGCATATCAAAGTGTACCCACACTTCTATAAAATTACGTTTACGCTCATTAGCGTATTAAAAATAATGTTTCAAATTGTGATTACTTCTTGGTGAGTTTAGTGTGAACTTTTATATTAATGAAACTGTATTTACTGAACTATGGCCAGTGAACAGGAATCTGGGCGCATAAGAGTGTTACTGGAAGCGATTTAGAATCAAACCTTGACGAATCAAACAAGGAATAGAAAGATAATGTGATTCGTGTGCAGAATAAAGAGAAAGACTATTGCAAATTTTGTAAAAAGCTTTTATGTCTTATGTCTGAAGTCATTCCGAATTTTCATGCCAGGGGTGTTCAGTTTCAAATTAGTTTATAAATAGCCAATTCAATCATACAATTTCAAGACCAGAGTGATTATTTTTGAAAGAAATGTTTTCCATTTGCTGTCTTGGCATTTTAGAATATACTTTAATATAAAATAATTTCAAATTCTAGACACTAGTATGTTTTTCTATGTAATATATACTAACCATTAAACTTTTTTACAGTAACTTTTAGAATTTTAAGTGCACCTGTAAAATGTAGCACAAGGGTTTGATTTAAATTTCACATGCTATTTCTTCTTCTTCTGTGAATCTGTCTTGAGAGAGATATCAACTGGATATCCTTCATGATTCCCTGTCCCGAGCATCTTGCTTCAGTTTTTCATAGCCTCTCCATTGCTTGACATCTCTTAACAATCCAAACATTCTTCTTCCTCTTCTTCCATCACCCTCCGCTGAAGACAATGTCTACGTAGTATGTGGCCCAACCGGGATATTTTTCTCTTCCTTATCTTTTTCATCAGGTGTCTCTTCTCTCCTACTTTCCTTAGCACTTCATTATTTCTCACTTTATCTGTCCACTTCACTTTTTACATTTTTTTCCACAACCATATTTCAAAACGTTCCAAATACTTTGTTTCTTTCTTAATGCCCATGTTTATAAGCTCAATAAGACACCACATTTCACACAAAACACTTCTCGAACTTCATTCTTAAATCCATGGGAATTGCCTTAGATGTCAACAGACCTCTCACCTTTCCGAAAGCTTCTGTTTCCATAGATATTCTGATCCTTACTTCTCCTGTACAGCTTCCATTCCAAGTTTACAAACTTCCCAAATATACTGAGTGACTTTACTTGTTCCAATTTATTTCCTTCTAGTGTTATATTAACAGCAATCTCCTCCCTTCCTATTCTCGTCACCTTAGTTTTTTCAATGTTGAATTTCATTCCAAACTCTTTGCCCAATCTCTCAATATTTTCCAACATGACTTGCAGATCTTTTTCTTATTCCGCTAATACTGCGTATTTTATGGTCTTTATTGGTTCTTCACCACTAAAACGCCCCCTGCTTTTTTCTGGGCATTCTGTAACAGTTTTTCTGTATATATATATATATATATATATATATATATATATATATATATAGAATAAAGCCGATGACATGCAACATCCCCTTTATTTATAAACAATTGGAACTATTAAACTAATTAAAACTGTTTGTTGTTTCTAATTTTAATAGTTTAAAAAATATGCATGGATCTGTGAGGCTAGGCGCCAGCACTCAAGTCACAACCCAGAGCGCGAGTCCTGCTGGGTTAATTTCCTTCTCTTCGCCTCTATATTGAAGGAGATTCTCCCTTCAAATTTTAATCCAGTTCTTGTGTTGTTATATTCATTTCACCCTAGGACTACTAAGCTCACAACTTTATATATCACGGATCTGCCCTTTAAATTGTTCACGGATCTCCCTCCCTTCGAGTAATTGTCCCTTCACTAGTTTATAAGACCACCGTTTTACAATTTCAGTTGTCATATTGTGCACTTAATAAAATAAATTATAAATGTTAGTAGGGGATAAATGAACCCCCTTATTGGGAGTCTGTGTCATATTCTATAGCATTTTTATGTTTCTCGCATTTACAATAATCAAGCGAAAGCTGAGTTCTCTTGTAAACATTATTTGGTCAACAATGGCACTTTTCAACAACGAAATTATTTTCTAACCTTCTACATTGTCCGTATATTTCAGTCTTACAAAGCGGTGGTGTTGATTATTGTTTTAAGAAGAAGTACAACTAAGCAATAATTCTCTATTAACACTAATCAGAGTGGAAAAATGGAAGGAATCCGACACTTCGAAAAATGAAGATACAGGCCAAAGAAAGGAAAGGGCAACGAAGGGCGTGAAAATGAAAGACTTCCTAGGCTTAGAGTGCGCTAATACCGTCGGGGTCAGAAAAGAAGAAGAGTTGACCAAGGGAGGTCAATAGGATACATGAAAGCGAAGAGCCTGGCACAAGTAAGTGGAAGCAATACCTATGTTTTTTCAATATTTGCTTTACTTCGAACGGACACAGATAGGTCTTATGGCGACGATCGGATGGGAAAGGGCTAGGAGTGGGAAGGAAGCGTTTGTGGCCTTAATTAAGGAACGGCCCCAGCATTTGCCTGGTGTGTAAAGGGGAATATACAAAAAACTGTCTTCAGGGATTCGAGCCCACTATCTCCCGAAAGCAAGCCCACACCTACGCGACACTAACCGGTAAATCTAATCTATCCACTAGTCCTTAATTATCACTAGAGTCAGGAATTTCCTGCAGTAGGTAATAGGTTACAAGGCAAATGAGTCGTGTCCGGCTCTACGGCTGTGTAGAAACAGTTGCATAACAGGTAGGCGTTATAAACGCCCATACACCAAAATAATAATGCGCAAAACCCGTAGTAAAATCGTTCTGTCAATGAGAACAAAAGGATACTCGATTCTCGTTTGAAATCTACTACCACATGAAATTCCTACTTCTACTTATTACGCCTGAATTCTTATATCAGTAAAAGTTTCATTAAATGATTATGAGAAAATACTCATTCGTTTTAGTTTAGTTGTAATAACAGTTCCAAATGTTATGCTGCAATGGGCGAGTTTCTTATTTTACACGGTTAGGTAGGAAGTGCTGCATAAATTGCAGGGGTTGTAACAGGCCGTACTGCTAATATTCATGCAAATGTCACTGCAGAACCTTCGTGCGGAGTAAGATATACGCTTGTATTTTAATCTATTCTGGTTTTAGTGATAATGATTATATTTTAGAACGTTCAGTCTCAAAATACTCTTTTTAATTTCTATTTCATGCAAAGCTTGAATACTTAGTTCTTAGAAAATGTCCGTCATTATCATGTATGATTCGAGAGATATTGCGTTTCCTAGAAGGTAATTTTAAAAACGGGTCCCCAGCAGGAAATTAAACAAGACACAGCATTGCCCCTTGATGAGGATAACGTTATGCTCCCCGCAGCGCTCACTCTTCAGGTCGGACGCTAAAAGCTCGTCCTGTCAGCGCCACGTAGATTGTAACAGTGTTAGACTGCTCATGAGGCTAATGTCGTGTGAGAGACAAATCTCGGAGCTAAACAAGACATCCTTCCTTACTCGTGATACATTTGAACGTCAAATCATGAGCAAGAACACGACATAAATATAAACACTACAAAAATAAAACGTATGATTCCATAGATCGGCAGACCCTGTTCAACATACTAGAGGAATTTCAAGTCGACAGGAAAACGAGGGAATTGATTAAACAAACTCTGACCAACACAACATCAAAAGTTAAGTTCTTGGGAGAAATTTCTGAACCGTTCGAAATCAGAACTGGCGTCCGACAGGGAGATGGACTATCCCCACTACTATTCAATTTAGTTTTGGAAAAAGTGATTCGTGAATGGAGAAAAGAAACTAAAGGTATAAACATTGGCAGACTTCTTAAAGACAAAATTCACCTTGACTGCTTAGCTTTCGCAGATGACCTTGCGATCCTTTCGAACAACAGACAAGAAGCAATCCAATCCATAGAAAAGTTGAATGAAATAGCCGCAAAAACCGGACTTCAAATTTCATTTGAAAAGACGCAGTTTATGGAAGGAAGACAAGTAGACAAATTCAAATATCTAGGTGAAATTATTCAGCCAGCTGGGTTAAATCAGGAAGCTAACAAAGAAAGAACTGCTAAACTGCAAAGGGCTTACAAAATCACATGGAACAGATACAACAAAAGATGTATATCAAAATATTGAAAATTACGACACTACAATACAGTCATCAAACCAGAGGCACTTTATGCATCTGAAACACTGATCATTGGCGGCAGGTCACAAATGAAAAGCATTGAGAAACAAGAGAGGAAAATTCTCAGAAAAATCTTAGGACCAAAGTTCGAAAATGGAATTTGGATGAAAAAGAAACCACACGAAATTTTTCAATTCACAGAAAAAAATCACAGATACCATCAGAAAGAGGCGACTAAAATTCTACGGACACCTACACAGAATGGATAACAACAGGCTGACAAAGAAGATTCTAAATCTACCTCTAACCCTGAAAATCCGCAACAATAGGTTAGCAGAAATTCATGAAGATCTACAAGAAATGGGTATTGAGGACGAAACCATTCAAGATAGAATGAAATTTAGAAGCTTAGTAAACAAACATAAATTTGCAGAGAAACCAACAAGAAAAAATACAGGCTGGACAGAAACACGCAGAAAGGAACACAGTGAAAAAATGAAGAAATATTGGGAAGAAAAGAAGAAGAAATATTGTGCAAAATAAGTTCAAACGCGCTCCACAGCTGGGCACAACGAATCAAAAAACTACCAAAAATATGTTCGTAATTTAGTCATCCACCAAATTTGTGAAAGAGTACAATTAATTTTAAATATATTTTTCCTTCCTAACCTTACCAAACACTTCCCTTATAATTACTTACTCGGAGGCCGTATATGAAAAATGTTTTCTTGGTAGTCTTTTTAACATGGTCTTTCAACGTTGCTCGTGGAATGTTAAACGCTTTCCTAGCACGTTTGTAACGCAGTATCTTGTCACTCACTGCCTTAGTAGCTTTTTTCATAGCCTCCTTTTCCCACTGTTTACCCATCTGAAAATAATATGGTATAATAAATTTCATAAATAAGAACTGAAATGAAGGGGGAGGAAATTACCAAAATTCCCTCATTTATTATCATCGGCGCTACAGTAACTCACGCCAACCACCTGACTGTGGCGGTTACACGCCAGGAACTACATCACACGACTGAAATGCAGTCCAGTATTTTATACACATATCAGTGCCCACTCTAGGAATAACAGGCTCTCAATTTGAACGCTATATTAACTCAGCTCAGCATGAAAAATGAATCCTCCTTGTACACGGAAACTAAACGTGGTGCTCAACCAACTCTCACAATAAGACTACGGGATGAAGCTACGAATATATGCGCGGTTAAATATTAGGTACCAATCGTGCAAACTGGAAATCCCAAGGGGACGAAATTGGATGCGGGGCGGAATTTGGACCCCCTACCTTACAAAAAATATACTCACTATAAATTTGATCCATATATTGTTTGCTCTAAGCACCTTAGTTTAGTAAATATTTACCAAAATTCGACGATAAGTCGCAACCTTAGCAACTTTTTGATAAAAACATGATTGTTTGAAAGCCTGTATCTCAGTCACTGCGTAAGCTACAGAGATGAATTTGAGCCAAACATGTAGCAGATGTACTCTTGGAATGAATGTATTTTTTGTTAGAGCAGCCATTTAGGAGTTATTTTGAAAAAGCAGAGAAAAAGTCAAAACATTCAGGCAAGCAACTCCATGTTGAAAAATCCTAGTGATATTAGCTACGAATTTTAGGTAAATAAATTATAATAAAGTATGAGAATGTATTCTTTATTTATTCCTAAACATTTCAATCCTTTTCTTAATCATCTTTATCCGATCGATTACATTAGCAGTTCGCCTTTTTCTACCAAAGAGCGCTGATATGAGTCAATGCAAAGTTTCACTTAACCCGTTATAATTACATTGGGTGTGGATATTTAAAAAAAATCAAAAACCGCTTGAGGGTATTGAAGGAAGGAATACATTACAGGAAGTATTATTTAAATATGTTAATTAATTTGGCTAAGATTTGAAACAAAAAGAAAGTAAGGAAACAAGCTATTTTAGGCTGCCTTACAGGAAATGAAATGTCGTATGGCTTTTAGTGCCGGGATATCCCAGGACGGGTTCGGCTAGCCAGGTGCAGGTCTTTCTATTTGACTCCCGTAGGCGACCTGCGCGTCGTGATGAGGATGAAATGATGATGAAGACAACACATACATCCAGCCCCCGTGCCGTTGGAAATAACCAATTAAGGTTAAATTCCCCGACCCGGCCGGGAATCGAACCCGGGACCCTCGGAACCGAAGACCAGTACGCTGACCGTTAAGCCAACGAGTCGGGCTGCCTTACAGGAACTCTACTTAGACGGGGAGTGATTTTCGAAATATTTTGTTTTTAGTTTACTAGAGCTGTTTTACGACTCACAATTTGGAAACTTTCTGGGCGCTTTAGCCCTTCAACTTTCGGTATAATTGAGGAAATTGCTTAATTTTATGTTTTTCGTAGTATCAGCTTTACCTGCTAAGGAATATTTTCAACATTAAAAGTGACATATATGACATGTTTTGAATTTTCGCTTTTAACTGGATATTACTCTTACAGAGGGAGGTTCACAAGTGTTGACCTTCATTGCAGCAATTCTTTTTTTTTTTCACAACTTGCTTTACGTCGCACCGACACCGACAGGTCTTGATGGGACTCTAAAGAGCTAGGAGTGGGAAGGGATCGGTCGTGGCCTTAATTAAGATACAGCCCCAGCATTTGCCTGGTGTGAAAATGGGGAACCACGGAAAACCATCTTCAGGGCTGCCGACAGTAGGGTGCTAACCCACTATCTCCCGGATGCAAGCTCACAGCTGCGCGCTCCTAACCGAACGCCAACTTGCCCGTACTTAAAAATCTAACCGTCAGTGACGGGTAAACACCATCTTCTTCTTCTTTTCTACGGCTTTTTCCACACTTGTGAGGTCGCGGGTTCGAACTGTGTCGCACATGTGGATTTGGTCCTGTTTTACGACCGGATGCCCTTACTGACGCCAACCTTATATGGAGGACGGGTAATCAACATCTAATATCTGCTAAATCGTGGTTACTATGCGATTTTTTTATTTCTTCCCAGATATTACATCATATTCTATGATGATAAAATTGAGATCTGGCCCTTGATTATCGAGGTGCCTTCAGATATCCGATAACACTATCACCGCCGTGTATCTCTCTTTGTCTTCTGGAATGAAGATAAATATTTGAGAGCCCTAGACCAGTAGAATAGCACTGGGGGGTTGGGGGGTTGGAGGTACAACGGGGAGGGGAGCACGTGGCAGGAGGATCGATCGATATCTCCTGGTCGGATGTTCCCTGCCGCAGCGCGGGCTGCCTACCCTACAGGCAGCAAATACCAGCCGCACTGTTGGCTCCCACCAATATTGGAATATTAACACTGAGTCGTGCTAATTCTCGCACTTCCATAAATATTCTCAGGCAACTTCTTCAGCATAAAACAGTCTCATCTTATCAAAATACTTTAGGAACCTCTTTGAACACATTTAATTGGCTTCCGATATATTTGAAAAATGTATTTTTTCATTCGTTCGGCAGTCGATCATTCAAGGATTATGCGTCTCCATTCACCTTATTTGAGTTCAGCGATCGTCATGTCACCATCCTCTTTCAAATCATCTAGTCGACCTAATCTTGACCTCCCAGTTCCGCATTTGCCATCCATCATTTCAAACATGACATCCTTTATAAGGAAGGCACTTCTCATTGCTCTAATCTGCTTGTCATATTCATACCTTGATATACCCCTGTCATTCTTACCATCTACAATTCCCTCAAAAACCCACAGCATAAGTTCTGGATGTCTTATCTCTTCTATCTCTTCTTCTCGTCAAATTTAGCCAAATCGATGTCCTTTCACCAATTCTATTCAGTATCTCCTCGTTCTTAATTCACTCTACGTATCTCATCTTCACCATTCTTCTGTAACACCGCATTTCAAAAACGTCTATTCTCTTTCTTTCTGAGCTAGTTATCGTCGATGTTTCACTGATATACAATGTCACGGTCCAGACGAGAATCTTCAAAAACATTTTTCTAATTCCCATATCAATGTTTGAAGTGAGCAAATTTCTTTACTTAAGAAAGACCTTGTTTGCTTGTGCTAACCAGAATTTTTTTCCCTCCTTTCTTCTACCATCGTTACTTCTTTTACTACCCAAGTAACAATATCCATCTACTACCTTTAAGACTTCATTTCCTAATCTAATATTTTCTGCATCACCTCACTTCGTTCGACTGCACTCCATTACTTTTGTTTTGGACTCATTTATTTTCATCTTATATCCTTTACCCAAGATTCTGTCCATACCATTCAGCAATTTCTCCAGATCTTTGCAGTCTCAGATAATATAACAATATTATCAGCAAATCTCAGGGTTTTGATTTCCTCTCTTTGGATTGTAATTCCATTTTCAAATTCTTCCTTGATTTCTTTTACTGCCTTTTCTATATAAACATTGAAACGGAGTGCGAACAAACTGCAACCTTCCTAACTCCTTTGTGGATTACTGCTTCGTTTTCAAAGCCGTGGATTCTTATCACTGCAGACTAATGTTTATACAGATTGTATATAGATTCTCATTATGTGGCCAAAGTAGAGCAGCTTTTGTTTGACCATATTCTATTCCATTGAGATTTTTGGCCTGAGATGGTCTAAGATATTCTTATTAGTAATTCTGACTGCCCAGGCTATTCTCAGCAGACGTCATCAACACCAAAGCTCAAATGAATCGAACCTCCTGTCAGACTTAAGTTGCTACACACTAACTGGTCTGCATTCACTCTCACTCAAGTCCCTGCTTTTCCAGGTAGTTTTCAAAATTCCACTGCGTTCCTCCCAAGTGCCAGGCACCGCTTGACTTCACGGGTACAATCACCTTCGAGATTTATTTTAGAACCAAAGAAAATGAACTCCTTAATAATTTCTACTCCTTCGTAGTTAAATTTAATTTTAGCCTCTGTATTTTCTGCTGTCCCCATGATCTTGGTCGTTTTGATATTTGAGTACAGCCCAACTTTATCACCTTCGTCCTTTACCATCCTGATCAAATATTGCAAAAAACTTATCTTTCTCCATATGTTTAACCCGTTCCTTTATATCCTCGTTCTTCTAGGACATCCTCCTCCATATTCACATTTGTAAATTGTTCTTCTTCTCCGCTTTCGGCTCACGCCCCTTTATTACACTGCCTGTACTCCTCCTCCATAGTGTCGTATTCTATGAGCCTTCCTTTTCATCCTCTTGTTTATCTGCCCTGCCCCTCGTTTTTTTCTCGACAATGTATTTTCTTCTCATATCCTCACTCTCTTCCCAGCTCTCTTTTCCATTCTGCGTCTCTCCATTCACTTCATCTTCCTTTATTAGCCCCTTCACCTCGTTCGTTGTAACATCATACCCCTTTTATTCTGCTTTCCCTTCTCTCCACTATCATCTCGTTCTCTACCTTTTCTTCCGTCTGCTCATCCTGCTTCTCTCAAAACCTTTCTATTCCTTTTTCCTCTTCTTTCATTTCCTCGACCTCATTCTCATTTTCTCCTTCTTTTCTCTTCATCGCATCGTCCTCTCTTCAACAACTTTCTCTTTATCCTTCTCCCTTCCCTTCTTCCTTTTTGCATACTCTTTCCCTCTCACATATTCCTCTCCTTCTTCTCCTCTTTATCAGACTTTCTCCTTTTTAATATAATCCTTCGTTTCCTCTCCCAATTCTTCTTTTTTCGATTCGGCCATCTAAGGCCCACGTCTTGCTGCATCGAGCTTTAATCTCCTCCCAGTACTTTCGCATTAGTTCTCGATGCCGTTGCTTCCTTTCTCCAGACCACTTATTGCCTGCTGGAAGCTTAGGTTTTTCATGGAAATTTCAGTATCTTGTTAGTTTTTGTTTATGGGGGGCACCTCACAGATATCACTGTCTGTAATTCCCACTTCTTGTAAATCTTTGTCCACTTCAGTGAACCAAGCTACCTTGGTTTTCTTTTCGAGAAAGTAGGTGAAAATCCTGTTTGTCAATCGCATCGGGTTCATTCTTGTTATATGTCAGTAAAAGGTAATTCTCTGTTCCCTCACGGTGCCAGTTATCTTGTGCACATGGGTGTAAAGTTCGAGGTTGTGCCGTCTCTCATATTCCCCGTTTTCTTTTACTGGGCTTAAGATTTTTATTTCTTTCACTTCCAGTTTCCCTGTTAGTTCCTTCCGATGCATTGCAATGCACTCTACAGCGTACAAGGTCTCCGGACGGATGACTGTGTGGTAATGTCTTAACTTTTCATTTGTAGATATGGTTATCTTGTTGTAAATGGCCTTTGTTAGATTATATGCCATGACAGTTTTTCTGATTCGTGACTCGAAAGCTGCCTTCTCAGAGAGATTGAGGTCTAATTATTTTTCCTTCTCCGTATCCTATCTTTGTCTTATTCATTCTGTTCTCCTCACTTCTCAAACAATACCGTAGACTAACCTCAGAAACACTCAACAAAATCAGACGCTGTAGAATCACCTGTTAGCTCTACAGCTTTCTGCAAGGTGGCAGGGGGGCTCTTTGTAACATAGTGAATGTTTGAATGTTAGATCCTTTTCTCGACAAAGTTTCAGTGAGTACCTCCTCTCCAAGGTTGACACAAAACTTTATTTGTTCGTCTCCCACGCCCATTGTCAACAAACAGTCATTCGCTACTCAGGCAGGTGGCGAGTTGCTAGGCGCTGTTCGTCGTCTTGAAGAATGGCACAGGATGAAATCCGATAACACAAAATAATAAAAATTATATTTGTTTTACGACCAAGTGTTTACATTTGTTTCATCTTCCTTTCTCAACTTCCTTTACTTCTTCCATCTTCTCATCACTTTTCTTCTCCTTTTTCTTCCATTCAGTATGGTCTTATTCTCCCCCTTTTCCTCCTCTTACTTACCTTCAACAGTGTGGTCAAATTAAAAGTCTACACTTCTAGCTCTTCAACAACAAAAAAAAAAGCATGGCGCAACAGCCCCGAAGGGCCTTGGCCCACCAAGCGACCGCTGCCCGATGGCCCGCACCGTTATTCTTGGCTTTCTTGACCGGGGCCGCTATCTCACCGTCAGATCCTCAAATGTAATCACGTAGGCTGAGTGCACCTCGAACCAGCCTTCAGATCCAGGTAAAATTCCATGTCCTGGCCGGGAATCGAACCCGGGGCCTCCGGGTGGGAGGCAAGCACGCTACCCCTACACCGCGTGGCCGATGTTCTATCCCTTCAGGTAAATAAAATGTACTAAAGTGTGATAATACATTCTTTATTTATTCCTAAACATTACAATCCTTTTCTTAATCATCGTTATCCGTTCGATTAGATTAGCCGTTTGCCTTTTTCTACCACTACGAGCGCTAATATGAGTCAATACATTGTTTCACTTAAGCACCACTACGAGCGCTAATGTGAGTCAATACATTGTTTCACTTAAGCACTACTACGAGCGCTAATGTGAGTCAATGCGTTGTTTCACTTAAGCACCACTACGAGCGCTAATATGAGTCAATACATTGTTTCACTTAAGCACCACTACGAGCGCTAATGTGAGTCAATGCGTTGTTTCACTTAAGCACCACTACGAGCGCTAATGTGAGTCAATGCGTTGTTTCACCTAAGCACCACTACGAGCGCTAATGTGAGTCAATGCGTTGTTTCACTTAAGCACCACTACGAGCGCTAATGTGAGTCAATGCGTTGTTTCACCTAAGCACCACTACGATCACTAATGTGAGTCAATGCATTGTTTCACTTAAGCACCACTACGAGCGCTAATATGAGTCAATACATTGTTTCACTTAAGCACCACTACGATCACTAATGTGAGTCAATGCGTTGTTTCACTTAAGCACCACTACGAGCGCTAATGTGAGTCAATGCATTGTCTCACTTAAGCACCACTACGAGCGCTAATATGGGTCAATGCAGAGTTTCACTTAAGCACCACTACGAGCGCTAATGTGAGTCAATGCATTGTTTCACTTAAGCACCACTACGAGCGCTAATGTGAGTCATTGCATTCTTTCACTTAAGCACCACTACGAGCGCTAATGTGAGTCAATGCATTGTCTCACTTAAGCACCACTACGAGCGCTAATGTGAGTCAATGCGTTGTTTCACTTAAGCACCACTACGAGCGCTGATGTGAGTCAATGCATTGTTTCACTTAAGCACCACTACGAGCGCTAATGTGAGTCAATGCATTGTCTCACTTAAGCACCACTACGAGCGCTAATATGGGTCAATGCAGAGTTTCACTTAAGCACCACTACGAGCGCTAATGTGAGTCAATGCATTGTTTCACTTAAGCACCACTACGAGCGCTAATGTGAGTCATTGCATTCTTTCACTTAAGCACCACTACGAGCGCTAATGTGAGTCAATGCATTGTCTCACTTAAACACCACTACGAGCGCTAATGTGAGTCAATGCAGAGTTTCACTTAAGCACCACTACGAGCACTAATATGGGTCAATGCAGAGTTTCACTTAATCCCTTACAACTACATTCAATGTGGTCATTTTTCTAAAAATCATAAACGCCTGAGGGTATTGAATCAAGGAACACATTACACAAATAATTATGTAAATATGTTAGTTTGTCTAGGATTTGAATAAAAAACAAAAAACGAGTAAAGAAAGAAGCCATTTTAGGCTGGTTTTCCGGAACTGCATTTAGACCGGAAGTGATTTCTAAACATTTGTTTTCTTAGTTTGTTAGAACTGTCCAAGACTCGAAACAATTGAGAGACTTTCCATAGAATTTTATTGTAACAACTAAAGGAGGCAGTGTGGAACAGGACAACTTGGAGAGCGCTAATTCATAGAATCGCCGATGGTCGGATTCGACTGAACGGATGACATCATCATCTAAGACTCACAATTTGAAACCTTTCTGGGTCCTTTAGCCCTTCAACTGTCCGCACAATTGAGCAAATTGCTTAATTCTGCGCTTTTCGTAGTATGGTTCGAAGCGTGCATGTCAAAATTTAAATTTTTTACTTGAATGCAGATGAACTTCAAGAAATTAAATTGAAATAGTTCTAAATTGATGCGCTTATTACATTATATGTCATTATATTCATACAATGCAAATAATTTAATGAGTTACTTTTCAGAACACTCTTTTATATTTCTTGCCTGGAATGGTTTGCTTAAAAGCTCATAGCTAAGCATCTGCTACAAAAGTGCCTTCAAAACTAAATCTGTACATTCCACGTTCCGTTCGAATTAAATCAGTGAGGAAGAAACTTGATAAACAGAATATTAATGGCAGAGTTGCAATTGGCAAGTCCCAGTGGATACACAAAGATGAAAACTCTGGTGCACTGAGCTGGACTGTTGCTGATTGGACAAACCAATCAGCCTCTACATTGTTTCCACCCTAGGACGTGTCTGTTTGCAGAGAACATCTGCAGAGCAATGGAATATTCTACTTATGAACCGAATACATCTATCTGAGCTTCTATTTCAATTTTGTACCATTACTGGCTGAATAAGAGATTGTTTACAATAAATAAATAACAAAATATGTCCACACATCTTCTTCATTTACTAGGTAATTTAAATATATCAATCACTACTGATCTGCATTTAGGGCAGTCACCCACATAACAGATTACCTAACTGCGCTTTTTCCTAGCCTTTCCTTAAATGATTGCAAAGAAATTGGAAATTTATTGAACATCTCCCTTGGTAAGTTATTCCAATCTCTAACTTCCCCTTCTTATAAATGAACATTTGCTCCAATTTGTCCCCTTGAATTGCAACTTTATTGTAATCATTCCTACTTTTAAAAACACCACTCAAAAGTATTCGTCTACTAATGCCATTCCACGCCAACTCTCCACTGACAGATCGGAACATACCACTTAGTCGAGAAGCTCGTCGCCTTTCTCCGAAGTCTTCCCGCCCAATACTTTGCAACATTTCTGTAACGCTAGTCTTTTATTGGAAATCACCCAGAACAAGCTGAGCTACTTTTATTTGTATTTTTTTCCAATACTTGAATCAAGTATTTCTGGTGAGGGTCCCAAACACTGGAACCGTACCCTAGTTGGGGTCTTAGCAGAGACGTATATACCCTCTCCTTTACGTCCTTACTACATACCTAAATACCCTCATAACCCTTTATTTACTATCCCATTTTTGTGATTACCCCAATTAAGATCTTTCCTTATATTAACACCTAGGTACTTACAATGATCCCCAAAAGGAACTTTCACCCAATTATTGCAGTAATTAAAACTGAGAAGAGTTTTCCTATTAGTGAAACTCGCAACCTGACTTTTAACCCAGTTTTTCATCATACCATTGCGTACTGTACATCTCACAACATTTTCGAGGTCATTTTGCAATTAGTTTTGCTACTCGGAGGTTTACACACATTTGCACATTTTAAAGTTATACAGTTGCTGACGTACAAAATACATTATAATGAGTGTAAAATTAAATGCCTACCGTTTTGAAATACGAGGTGCATTCAAGTTGTAACACCTCCGATTTTGTTTCTCACAAACTAATCACATGGAAACTGTGAAACTTGCATCAATTCTCGATGTAGTCTCCCTGCAGCGGTATACATTTTCCATAAGTCCGACGACATGATTCCATGGCCGCTGCAAATGCTTTTCATGGGGCCTGTCTTGACCACTGGAAAGTCTCTGATGCAATAGCGGCACGGCTAGTAAATGTAGGGTCATGGTTTCATTGTTGGAAACAACCAAAAGTCGCTAGGAACCATGTCAGGTCAGTAGGGAGGGTGGGAAATCAGTTCGAAGTTGTTTTTACGAAGAAACTGCTGCGGCACGTTCACCCACCTGGAGGACACTTTCGCATTTTCAGGTCGTCATGTCGGAAATCAAGAAAAGAATAGTGGTAGCAAAACAAGCCTTCCAAAATAAGAAAAACTTTTTGCTAAAGAAACCATCTCAGTTTGGAGACCAGAAAATCATTTCTCACTACCTTTGTTTGGAGTGTTCTACATTATGGGTGCGAAACCTGGGCATTAGGGAAACAGGAAGAAACAAAACCTGAGGCTGCTGAAGTATGGTTTGGAAGAAGAATTGCCAAAAGAATTTAGATGGATAAAACACAAATGTCCTTGAATATTGAATTTTCACGACCGCATTGTAATCGAAACCGACTGACAATGCGGTCGTAAAAATTCAACATTCATTGACCTAGCCCTCAACGGGCGACTTAAACGCACCCTACAGTGTGATGGCAGCCGTGCCAGACCTGTAGATTAGATCGTTTCCAACGGAACAAAGATGACCAGGCCACCATAGCTCAATTGGTAGAGCAACCGAAGCGAAATCGGGAGTTTGTGGGTTGGGATCCCACTGGTGTCCGGTTGGCCAGTTTTGTTCTGTGCTTAACATCTCATGAACAAGTACTAAATGTACGTAACACGACGTAATAGGTTGAGAATCGGTTTCGATTACAAATGTCCTTGTTTTAGAGAACGTAAAGGGGGATCGATATTTATTAAATACGATAAAGAAGAGGAAATCAAAGTTCATTCCACACCTACTGAGACATGACTCTCTTTTCCAAATCACAATTGAAGGTAAAAACTGGGAAAGAGACCCAGGGGACTGCCAAGGATATCATGCACCAGGAACTCCGTCGGCGCACTGAGAAGTGGTTCATATAGCAACATCAAGAGACTAGCAGAGGATCGTCATATGTGGCTACAGCGACAATGCATTGCCTTCAGTAGCTGATCATGATGATGATGATTATTATGATGTACGATTGTGTGCGCTGATTCCACGGGAATGCCAACTTTGGAGACGACCAGTCCCGCACTCATTCGGTGATCCTCAAAAACAACTTTCTCCACTCCTCGATCATATCGTCAGATCGGCTTGTGTGAGGATGAGATTGTCTTGGTTGGTTGTGACACAACGTTGTGCCTGCATTGAACTGTCACACCACGCAAATGAAGAAAATTAAATAAAATCACTTCATTTTAAATACAAAAAACCGTCCTCACTCTTGCCCCTGCCACACAGTGATTTCACCTCTGTCACGCATTGACAAAGATTACCCGCTTATTTTAAAATAAACCGCATGTTTCTCTCTGTTTTCGGTTCTGAGAAAATTACCGGAGGTGTTATAACTTGAATGGACCTTGTATACAGAGTGGTAGAAAACAAAGTGAACCGGGTACATGAGCGTTAGAGGCTTGGTCATACTGATAAATAATTGGAAAACAATAATTAGATATCTCGCGCTGTTGCAATTTTATCAGCGGCTGAAGTTAGCCAATCAGATCGCATCGCGGGCGAATTCAAATGAGCTTTACGAGGCGGTGTTGGTAAATGTGCACCAGGCTTATGACTGGCTTGAGAGTGCCAATAAAAGAAATGAACTTCTCCGGGGGAGCGACTTGAACAAGGGGCTCCCTGCTGATAGGCTCGGCCCATAGCAAGCACGCTACAGTGTCATTGGATGAAACCCACTTCTCGGCATGGATGTCAAGCCCGACCAAGCCACCTGCAGATTTAACAACACCGCCCTATAAAGTCCATTTGAATTTGCCGATGAAGAGATCTGATTGGCTAACTTCAGCGACTGATAACATGACAACGACGTGAGATATAGACGTATACTGTAACTTTCCTTTGATGAATGATTACTGATAAATATGAATAAAATCATGAATATAAATAAAATTACTCAAAAACTTAATAAAATTAATAAGCATAATTAACCAAAATGTCCGTAGTATGGGCGCCAGAGTTCACCAGAATGGATCCCTCGAATTTAGATAAGAGCATGATAAACTTTATATCCCAGGGCGTGTACATAATGCTGCGTACTGGTACATCTGCTGCAGGCCTTACCCAACCTCCTGAAAACGACTAATTAGGTAGGAACTGCACCTAGGTTCATCAATAACACTGATTCTAAAATAGCTAACTATATTCTGAACAAATTCCGTGCATGAGCACCTCATCAACATACAACATTATACATATAATACACACATAAAATATTGCTGGAAGACTCCATATTTACAACAACAACAACAATGAAAACCGTGGGAAAACGAAAGTGAGAACTAAGCTACCATTTGTAAATGGTCCGGTAGTTATCACATCACACAGATACCGTACCTTGTACTACTGTGTTCACATATTTTAACACTTGTTGTAAAGATATATACACACGTCTGTCGATCCTCAACATATAAATTTATGGAAAGTCTGAGATAGCTTTCACCAACATATAATGCTAGGCCGCCACAAGTGCTACAATACTTAATGCGCAAGCACTCTCCACAATCAGCCACTTTCCACGAACATAACACGACTACGCTCCACGAACGTTTGAAGTCCAGTCCATTGCAGCCATGTCACTCCAGTACCGTGTATCAGCACCACTTCCTTCCCGTACAGTGCCTCAGTTGTAGTTGTAGTTGTAGTTATCTTCCTTCTCGTTCCTTTACAATCACCTCTACAATCACCCTTACAATGTTCCTTACAATGTCACTTATAATGTCTTGGTTGCCGCCGTATCATCAACCTTTATAGACATCAACATCCCCCTCCTGTCAGATGATACGTCTGGATTGGTGCTTGCCAGCCAATCATGAGTGAACCTCTTGTCAAGACATGCCCTGAACTTCTCCTTTCTCCCAAGAGATAAACAAACACTCGGGAGTTTTACATGAATCACCAAATTTTCCCTGGTACAACAACAAGCTTATCTCATCAGGCTGGGATATATACATGAGTAATGGAATTTCCTGACACAAGTACATCACAACAGACACTGGGGCAGCCATATGACTCATTCAAATTACCAGAGTTATTAAAGCAATGTTTTCCCACTCATGCAAAACATATTACTCATACCTACATATGTGGATATCTTCCAGCTTACCAATATAAACGGCAAAATATACAAATGAAATACTGATAATAATAATATAATAATAATAATAATAAATCAAATACTGACAATAATATCTCTAACTTCTACATATAATTCGGGGGTGTGATATATGTACTATCACATAACGCCCCCTTGGTGAATCGATGATATCACATATTATGATTCACCATAAAACAGAACTTCATACATAACCTTATAATGGCATAACTGAACACATTGCGCCTACTGCATTGTATTCGCACACACGAAATACAATTTGTCCAAAAAATAGTAATAATAATAATATGTCTATATACACACAACTCTGATTGTTTCATATAGCATTGAACACAATCCCTTCTTACTACTGTACACATAACTCATAATTGATAATATATACATCCAAGGTGCAGATCCTATCTCTTATATCTGCGAAGGCTATAGATATTAAATGTTCCAAGAACCTTGTTGTCAGTGGTTAGGAGCCTATAAGCACATTTTCCTATTCTACTGTCCACAGTATACGGACCCTGATACAATTGAAAAAACTTATGCATAGTTTTCTGATCGGCATTCGACAAATGAGGAACTCTGAGAATCACCTCCTCTCCCACCTCAAACTCGTCCTGTACTTTCCCCTTTTGCTGGCGAATTCTCCTATTACCTGCCTTAATTAAATTTTCCCTAGCCAGCTGGATACAGATATCCCTGGGTACCGCCTCTCCTGTAGCTAAACCTAATATTCTAGCGAGTTCGTTGGTAGGCTTCCTACCTAATTGAACCTCAATCGGAGAATGTCCAGTACTGTAGTGCTTAGTGACGTTAAACCACCGCTCAATATCGTCCAGGCGATTAAACCATGAGCTGTGTTTCTCGCTCACATACAACCTGAACATCCTGCCGAGTTCTCTCATGACTCTTTCAGACATATTCCCTTGCGGATATCGTATCGACGAATAAATATGCTGGATCCCAATTTCCGCCAATTTGGTTCTCCAGATTTTTGAGGAAAATTGTGATCCATGGTCTGATAGTATCCTGAGTGGCTTACCAAACTCAGGCACATACTTGTCAATGATCTGATTGACACACCCTCTCCCTGTGGCTTTCCTCAGGGGATACAACTTGACGTATTTGCTGAAGGCATCTAATACGACTAATATAAACTGGTATCCATACCGAGAAGACACTAACGGTCCATACAGATCCACGCATACAAGCTCTCCAGGCGCCTGCGTCAAAACTACCTGTCTAGGACCCTCTAAATGCCTGTTGGGGTGCTTGCAGCGCTGACACAAGTCACAAGTCGCTAGAATTTTCCTAACGTCCCTTTCCATGTTCTTCCAAATGAAATTGTACTGAAGAGCACATAAAACCTTGTCCGGACCGAAATGGCCCAACTCCTTGTGATAAAACCAAACAATGTCTTCTGTCAAAGACTTGGGGACTATCACACACCACACATCGTTATAACACTTCTTAGCCAGTAAATCACCTTGTAATCGGTACCACGTGTTACCTTTCTGAATCTGTGTATCAGGCTCACTAGCCTCTAATTCACCAATTATCTGAATGAGGTCGACATCCTTCCTCTGTTCCAGATTAATCTTACGCAAACGTAACTTCTCCTCCTTACGATCATAAAATTTAGCAGTACATACTAAAATTCCTCCTGACTGTTCGGCGACAATGTCTTCACGAGATACCTGAGGGTTTCTACTCAAGAAATCTGCTAAGACGTTGTCTGCCCCTTTGACATGAGATATGTCAAAGTCGTACTCTTGTAAGGCAAGTATCCAACGGGACATACGATTAGATGTTAACTTACACGTCTGCATAAAAATCAGAGCATTGTGATCAGTCATAATCTTAAATTTAGTTCCTAACACGTACGTTCTAAATTTACCCAAGGAGTACACAATGGCAAGCAACTCTAATTCGGTAACAGTATACCTATTCTCAGCTAAACTAAGTCCCCTACTAGCTAGAGACACAATCCCAAGGTTACCCTCATCATCCTCTTGAAATAACACCCCCGCAATCCCCTTATCGCTAGCATCAGTCATAACTAAGTATGCACGGTCTGATCTAGGATATTTTAGCATGACAGCTTCTCGAAAACCTAACTTAAGTTGTGTGAAAGCTGTATCATGCTCCGGACCCCAGTTCCACCTAGCATTACTCTTAAGGAGTTCCCTAAATGGCTCTACAAGAAATGAATATCTAATTACAAACCTCCTAAAATAATTGCAAACTCCCAAAAAGGACCGAAGTTGTTTGACGTTACGTGGTGTCCTGGTGTTGAAAATGTGTTCTAATTTCATCTGTTCTGGAGTTACACCCTGCTGCGTGATAGTGTGACCTAGAAATGTTATGTGTTGTGCACAAAATGTAGATTTATTCAATTTCAAGGTGAAACCTCCATCCCTCAACTTACGAAAAACAATCCCTAAGTGTCTCATGTGTTCCTCGAATGTATGTGACGCAACGACCAGGTCATCAACATAACTGGTGGTGAAATCCTCCGTTTCATGTCCCAACACAATGTCTAAAGCCCTGATAAGTGCGGCAGATGATGTTTTTGTGCCAAAAGGGACGCGTGTGAACTGAAATAACTTATTCTTATAAAGAAATGCGGTGAACTGCCGATCTTCCTTCCTTAAGGGAACTTGCCAGAAACTAGAGCTTAAATCAACCGCCGTGAGCCATTTCCTACCATCGAAACGTTGGATTAGGTCCTCGGTAGTCTCAGGTCGTTGTTGATCGGGTGCAATGCGTCTGTTTATCTGTCTGGCATTCAAGCACACACGAACACTCCCATCCTTCTTGGCTACAACCACTAAAGGGTTCACATATGGACTACTTGAAGGTTCAATGATCCCATCCTCCAACATTTTCGATATAACCTCATCTACAGCTCTGGCATGAACATGTGGAATAGGATACCGCGGTCCCACAAAACTAGAGCGATCAGTGATGTCAAACTTATGTTCATAAAGGTGAGTTTTTCCAGGCTTACCACTAAAAACGTCGCTATACTCTACTAACAAAGAAAATAAGCAATCCTTCTGCTCCTGTACTAAATTCGTTCTGTCCACAGCCTCGAGGAACTGGTCTTCCTGACCAGTCTCCACAGACATGTGACACAGATTTACCTGTGACTCTCTATCACAAACTTCATTTACTTCAACATCGTAAGCCACCTGGATACAACTCAACTCATGAACAAAAATTCCCTCATCGATCTTGTACTCCAGTTTCATCAAATCACGAGAACTACCCCAAAAGAATCGAACCGTCGCACTATCATAATCCAACTTAACACCTTGACTACCCAACCAATCAGCGCCAAAAATCACCGGATATACTAAATTAGGCACTAATAAACATACCTGAAAAACAGTCTCATTGCCTATCTTAACTGGAATAGCCACTTGACTCTTAATTCTATGTGATTTGCTGCCTACCGCAGACAAGATGAAAGTGTTACTAACAGGAATTTCCTCTATGACATGTCCTTTCCTCTTAGCATCATCATAAAACTTAAGATTAATACAAGACTTCTCACTACCTGAATCTAATAAAGCCTTGACCTTATTCTCCCAAATCTCAACTTCAATCACAGGCGTAATCATAATAGCTTCAGATTCCTTCTGATCACAAAACACTTGGTCATTCAATAATTCCTCTTTCACGTCTAAATCATAACTTACCTGTTTCATCACGTGAATAGGAATTTCGGTATCGGACTGCCTATCTGACCCAACTAAGAAGTCCGATTCCGGTTTAAATTACTTGACATGGACTGTTCACTATTATCATGTCTCTGCACTTGATCTGGAGGTCTTTGATCCGTACGCCCCCTACTTTCTGATTCCCCTTGATTAGGTCTTCTGCCATAATATTCCTGGTGATTAACTCCCTGATTAGACTGTCTGTTTCCCCTTCCGGAATTACCACCCTGATTCCCTTGTCTAGAATGACTGAAATTCTGATTATTCCTATCTCCCCCTAGCTGATTACCTTGTCTCCCATTATCCCCGTAATTCCTACCTTCACTTTGCCTAGTCCTCCCCTGCCCTTCCAAAGCATCACACCTCTCTAACAGCTGCTCTAATTCCTTGATCGTAACAATATTCTGCATACATGCAGCTAATCCGACCTTCTCAGGAAAATGCCTCAACATCTGGCGGACTGTATCTCCCTCCGATGCTAGACCTTCAATATTCTGGCTGATCAGAACATGCGCCAAGAAATATTCCGTCATAGATACACCTTCCTGAGGTTTATACTTGCCAAATAGCACGCGATCTCTTTCCCTTCCCTGAATAGCTTCACTCCAAAATTTAGAACTAAATTTCTCCCTAAATTCCTCTAAACTCGAAATACCCTGTCTATAAACTTGAAACCAGGATCTCGCTTCTCCAACAAATGCAATATCCAACATCTCATCAACCATACTCCACTCGATCAAACCATCGTCAAGATTCTTGGAAAACCGTTTCTCCACCGTTTTCAAGAATTCCATCGGATTAAACTGCCGACCATTAAACTTGGGTAATTCAGAGTCCTTCGTACAAGAAACGTACCTATTACATATACTGCTACCTACTTGGATTTGACTGATCTCCAGCCTTAACTTTACATGACATGCTTTAATTCCTTCTTCAACTACCATTCTGGCATTTCCTTCTACTGACTTGAGGTCATCTTTTACCGACTTAAGGTCTTTCTCCAATTTCTCATTCTTCTCATCTATACGCTTCGCTAAAACGTTCTGATTGGATTTAATTCTATCTATTTCTTCTACTTTATCTTCCACTATTTTTATTCTCTTATCACATTCCTTGCTGTTTTCAACAAATTCTTTCCTAACTACATTGAAGGTCAAATTTCTGGTTTAATTCATCTATTCTACCATTCACAGCACTGCTTAAACTATCAATTTTACTAGACAATTCAACACTCACTAAATTTAACTCCTTAATTGATTCTCAATCTTACTGGACAATTCCGTACTAACTGAATTTAATTCACTATTAATACTGTATATTTCATTACTTAAAAAACTCAATTCACTCTTCAACTCTTTACTCTGACTATCAATCTTGCTAGACAATTCAACATTATTATTATCGATTTTACCGGACAATTCAACATTATTATTATCGATTTTACTGGACAATTCAACATTATTATTATCGATTTTACTGGTAACAGCATTTAATTCAACACTCACTGAATTTAACTCTTTACTCTGGCTATCAATCTTACTGGACAATTCATTAAATAGTGATTTAATCATACTAAAAGTTAAAGCCTCCCCTTGATCCCCTACATTCTGAATTTGAGACGGGTTACTCGGTTCCTCACCCATCGTTGCCAATAGATCCTTCCTACTATCAGCCATTTTGCTACTCTCACTTAAATTAGATAAACTCAATGTGGTGGGATTCTTTTGCCTTCTCTTCTCCTGATTCTTAGTACCAGCAACTTTAAAAACCTCTCTATTTCTTAATTTTATAATACTTGACTCGCTACAACATTTCTTCATACTCCAACATACATATCATGTACATATAAAACACTTCACTGACATAGTTTGCAGAATTCCAACCACACCTGACAAGTGCACCTACGCTTATAAGCCTAACAGATGTACCAATCATTCAGCCACACGTTGGGAAGCCAATTGTAACTTTCTTTTGATGAATGATTACTGATAAATATGAATAAAATCATGAATATAAATAAAATTACTCAAAAACTTAATAAAATTAATAAGCATAATTAACCAAAATGTCCGTAGTATGGGCGCCAGAGTTCACCAGAATGGATCCCTCGAATTTAGATAAGAGCATGATAAACTTTATATCCCAGGGCGTGTACATAATGCTGCGTACTGGTACATCTACTGCAGGCCTTACCCAACCTCCTGAAAACGACTAATTAGGTAGGAACTGCACCTAGGTTCATCAATAACACTGATTCTAAAATAGCTAACTATATTCTGAACAAATTCCGTGCATGAGCACCTCATCAACATACAACATTATACATATAATACACACATAAAATATTGCTGGAAGACTCCATATTTATAACAACAACAATAATGAAAACCGTGGGAAAACGAAAGCGAGAACTAAGCTACCATTTGTAGATGGTCCGATGAACAATGTACATGTATGAAGATAAACACCCTTCACTGTCTCGATATCAATTCGATTTACCGATTCTCATAATCGGTAGTTATCACATCACACAGATACCGTACCTTGTACTACTGTGTTCACATATTTTAACACTTGTTGTAAAGATATATACACACGTCTGTCGATCCTCAACATATAAATTTATGGAAAGTCTGAGATAGCTTTCACCAACATATAATGCTAGGCCGCCACAAGTGCTACAATACTTAATGCGCAAGCACTCTCCACAATCAGCCACTTTCCACGAACATAACACGACTACGCTCCACGAACGTTTGAAGTCCAGTCCATTGCAGCCATGTCACTCCAGTACCGTGTATCAGCACCACTTCCTTCCCGTACAGTGCCTCAGTTGTAGTTGTAGTTGTAGTTATCTTCCTTCTCGTTCCTTTACAATCACCTCTACAATCACCCTTACAATGTTCCTTACAATGTCACTTATAATGTCTTGGTTGCCGCCGTATCATCAACCTTTATAGACATCAACATCCCCCTCCTGTCAGATGATACGTCTGGATTGGTGCTTGCCAGCCAATCATGAGTGAACCTCTTGTCAAGACATGCCCTGAACTTCTCCTTTCTCCCAAGAGATAAACAAACACTCGGGAGTTTTACATGAATCACCAAATTTTCCCTGGTACAACAACAAGCTTATCTCATCAGGCTGGGATATATACATGAGTAATGGAATTTCCTGACACAAGTACATCACAACAGACACTGGGGCAGCCATATGACTCATTCAAATTACCAGAGTTATTAAAGCAATGTTTTCCCACTCATGCAAAACATATTACTCATACCTACATACGTGGATATCTTCCAGCTTACCAATATAAACGGCAAAATATACAAATGAAATACTGGTAATAATAATAATAATAATAATAATAATAATAATAATAATAATAATAATAAATCAAATACTGACAATAATATCTCTAACTTCTACATATAATTCGGGGGTGTGATATATGTACTATCACAATACTTTTTTAATTACTTATCAGTATGACCAACGCTCTAACGCTCAAATACTCTGTTAACGTTGTTTCGGACCATCCTGTATACCTTTGTATACGAAGGTTGGAAAGTAAGTAAAGGTAACACTGTCGTTACTTCACGTAAGAACATTTGGGGCTCTGTTGTTGGCAGGACATGTAGAGGGAAGGTGAAGCTGGTTGTGCTAGTGCAGGTTCTGCAGACGAACGACTGCGAAGTCAACAATTTGTGGTTTCAATTCCGACCGCCCAAAGGAGCGTTGTGTCGGAAGACGGGAGAACGAGCGTGGGTAATGTTCGAGGTAGCCCCTGGAAGGTTTCTGAAAGATCGCCTCGTCCTGCGCTCCGCTGGAAACGGCCGTACTTCCAAACGCATACATCCAATTTCCTGCACGACAATGCGCACTATCACTGCAAGCGGATTGTTGGCACGGTAGAGGAGGATAGGGAACTGATTATTCACGGTAGTTTCATAGTCAGTTCCTCCTTTAGATGAACTGAATCCAACACTTGTCGACTCCAAATTCCATAGAGATGCCTCTCGACAACGGATGGATTTTTAAATATTCCATAAACAATTTCCAGTGTTTGGCATTTCGTACACCATGCTATATGTTCACAGGAGAAGGCAGTTTATGCTGTCACCCTCTTGATGTAAACAAATACAGTGAGAAAATTATGTCAACTTCTCCATTTACTTGATGTGAATGATCGAGCCGCATATGTGGCCGAGCTTTTATTAGTCGATTTTTCAAATCTTGCCGAACAACCTTTCTAAAATTAAATGTAGTAATGTGAGTAGGCCTCATTAGTGGGACGTTAAACCCATAACTTTGCATTTTCTATGAATATGGCTGAATTACCACTCAGTTTAATCTCAAGACATCGAAGTATGTGTACAGCCATCGGATGTTAACTTTTTCAGGTAATACAAACATGTTATTCGTAGACGGAGACATTTCTATAGCCTCAAGGGAATCGGTGATGACATTGAAGAAAGACTGCATCCCACATTGTATCAAGTATTTATCATAATATCAAAGCTATATTATCATCTTCTCTCAGGTTTATTAGCCAACTTCCCGCGATATAAGAGTATTCACTTTGCAGAAGAAAATACTAAGCATATTGTACATACTAAACCAGTTATGGGTGGTGTGGAGGAGACATTGCACAGAGCTTACACACTCAACTTATTTATAATGTAACTGCTGTTGTTTACATAAAGAGAGCGACGTCATACACTGCCTTCTCCTGCGTCTAGGGGCGTGCTAAACTAATGTTGAAATGTCACTGTACTAGACATGTCATCTTCAAATGAGAGTAGTGTATAGTCTCTGGTTAATGTTTCTTAGCACATCTGTGTGTATTTATTCTCATTCTGCTTCTATTACAATGTGCTGAATTAAATTAACACGGTATGGTATCTGAGGATTACTTTTATCGACTCAAAACTGTTCTTTTTAACATACATTTATGTTAACACTTGCCTGTAAGTACATTATTGTCAATATATTTCTGATGTACAAGATCGAAATTATATCAGGTATAATACATCTTGTATCGGTTGAGGGGTTGAGACAATGAGATTTGACATTCTGCAAAACAAAATATTCCATTTCCCAAGCTTGTTGGAAATTACATTGTATCTTTGGTTATGAGTGATATTCGTCGACTTTCTGTACACGTCAAACCACGTGGTCACATGTCTATAGCACCTCCTCATGTCACAATGGGGTGTGAAGAAGGGGAGGTGTAAATAGGCTCCGCAAGGAAACATATTGCCCACGCCTGTGGTAAGCGTTGTTGAAACAATGCTGAGTGCCAGAAAATATGTTTGCAAATTCCGTGAGGTGTGTGTCCACCTATTAGTCCAGTTTCTTGATACGGCTCGGGAAAGATGCATCTGATTTTAATTTTATTTTATTGTTAACTACGGTTTATTCTGTTGACTCTACTTTAGTTCTCTTTGTGTATTATAAAGTGTTTTTCTAACATTTAACTTGTATCATGTATATGACTGCACTTGAAGGCAATGCCTTATTCGAGCTTAATCTGTTTTCTCTATTATTAAGGCACTCCGAATTTGATCCACTGATTCTTCTTCTACTTTTCTTCCTCGTTGACGTTTGGCACTGCTGAGGACCACTTGGAACTTCTGTTTCCTCTTATTCTAGTAATTCTTCTTTTCCTGGCTGTGAGCCAGCTTTCTTTCCTCCATCCACATAGGTCTCCTGGTCCCCGTGTTCTTCCTACTCGTAAGTGACGTTGGAAAATTTCCCCGCTGGATGGCCTGTCGAAAGTGTGGGCGATCCCCAGTTGTTCCAGATCTTACTTGACCGATGATATCCACTTGTTCCTGGATGCCTTCCCTCTACCTGTTGGTAAGTCTGCAGGGGTTCATGCGGGTTAGGTCCACTGATTATCTTAAATTAATAAACCTTTTTTCATCGTCATTTATTTTAAAATCTAATTAGTCGATATGTAAAATTTAAATTATCATTATATTCCGTTCCACGTCGTATAATTAGGGGCTGATGACCTACATGTTAGACCCCTTTAAACAACAATCATCAACATCATCAAGATATAGAATGATAAACCACATCTTAAGGCACCAAGGACTTGTTCAGTTGAATTTTGAGGGAAGTGTAGCCGGTAAGAACGGTAGGGGTAGACTAAGGTATGAAATGACAAGCAGATTAGAGCAGATGTAGGATGCAGTACTTAGGTAGAAATCAAAATCATGGAAAGCTGCATCAAGTCAGTCTGTGGACTGATGATTCCACAACACATTTCGACCCACCTCGCACCATTAGGGGTATCATCAAGTTACAATGTTAATACTTGGAGTCATCGACTTATTTTAAAAGTGTTCAGGGTAGAGGCTGAACAAAAAGCCCAGGGATCACACAGTAGCACCATGACCCTTACAATGCTGTGAGAGCTGTGTTAATACGTTTACAGTCCAGTCACGACCTCATCTGCATGCAGGCAGTGGCTAGTCAAACCTGTGCTCTCTGTTCAATTAAAACTTGCTCTCTACCCTTTAATCTATCTTCTCCTTTCTTTACTGCTTGGATTATGTTACCAACAACTTCGCTTTCGCCACCGCTTCACCCTACACCATCATCGTATTACGAAACATAATTGAAAAAATCCTCCCTTTCTTCTTTTCCTCCTCGCACTTCTCCGTTTACTTCTGAAGAAATTCACCACGCAAGTATTTTTTTCTCCTCTGATTTATAAAGTGAGTAACATCAAAGGGTTCAAGAGGTGGTGGCGGCTTGCTGGAGTATGGTAACATACTACCAGAATCCACAGTAGCTTGCTTTAACAGGACACACAATACGCATTATATTTAAGTTCCTTTTCATTCTAACGCTACATTCCCATAATTTTGTGAGGCAATTCATTCATTCATTCGTTTATTTATTTATTTATTTATTTATTTATTTATTTATTTATTTATTTATTTATTTATTTATTTATTTATTTATTTATTTCTTGCGTTCCGGCCTTCTAAGGACCACGTTACAATTTCAATTGTTCCTCCTTAGTTGTTCTTTCCTTTTCTTCCAGTATTCTTTCATTGTTTCACTGTGTTTCTTTTTCCTGTCTTCAGTCCACTTTGTGCCTGTTTTCCTTTCCTTCCTCCCTTGGAATTCTTCCATTTGTAAGACTTTCTTCCTAAAAATCTTTCTTTCCAATAATTCTTCTTCTCGTATGTTGTCCTTTCCAGGTCTTTCTTGACTTCTTGAATCCAGGTGGTAGTTGATTTCTTTTCCCAAAGGTACATGAAGATTCGTTTAGTTAGTCTAGTGTCATCCATTCTGTAAATGTATCCAAGAAATAGCAATCTCCTTTTTCTTATTGTTTCTGATATGTTTTCTACGTTCTGGTAAATTTCATTGTTACTTCTTAATTTCCAAAACTCTGCAATTCTTAGAGGACCTAATATTTTCCTTATAGTTCTTCTTTCTAATATTTCTAATTTATCAAGCTTGTAGTTCAGTGCTAGACATTCGCTGGCATAAAGGCATTCTGGTTTCACTACTGTGTTGTAGTGCTTTATTTTAAGTTTTCTTGATAAGCACTTTTTGTTGTAAGTATTCTTAGTTATTCCGTATGCTCTTTCCATCTTTTGTATCCTCTCCTCTATAGCAGATTTTTCTAAACCATTTTCTTGAATTGTCTCACCCAAATATTTGAATTTCTTTACCTTTTCTATGTGACCAATATCCGTTACTAAAAACTTTGGGGCACTCTTTATATTCGTCAAAAATTTTGTTTTCTCGGCAGAGATTCTCAAGCCTGTCATGTTGGCTGTCTTTTCAAGGAGATTGACTTGCATTGCTGCATCTGTAAGGCTTTCTGAAAGTATAGCAAAGTCATCTGCAAATGCTAGGCAATTTATTGCAACACCTTTGTTCTTCTTCCCCAGCATGAGTGGCAATATTTTAGATTCTCTCAGTTCTTCATTCCAAATTCTTACAATTTTCTCCATGACACAATTGAAAAGGAGTGGAGATAGACCATCGCCCTGCCTGACACCTGTATTTATTTTGAAAGGTCGAGATACTTCACCCATAAATTTTACTTTCGAGGTAGTGTCTGTAAGTGTTTCACGAATTAGGTTTGCCAATTTAGTTTTAACTCCAAATTCACGGATTACATTATCTAGGGTTTCCCTATCAACAGAGTCAAAAGCTTTTTTAAAGTCAATAAATGTTACAACTATGTCTTTGGAGTTTATTAATCTGTGTCGTATTATAGATTTCAGGTTGAAAATCTGTTCGGAGCAAGATCTTCCTTCTCTAAATCCACCTTGATATTCACCCAATTGACTGTCCAGTGTCGATTTTACTCTATTTAGTATTATTGTTGAGAATATCTTGTAAGCAACTGGCAAGAGAGATATACCTCTGTTGACATCTTACTTGTTATCTTTCTTGTGTAATGCGTGTATTAGAGCCACTTTCCAATCCTCTGGGATCTTTTCTGTTTCCCAAATTTCTTCAAAGAATATTTGCAGATCTTCTATAATTTTTGGTTCAGCCCATTTTAAAAGTTCATCTGTTATGGAGTCTTCCCCACTAGCTTTGTTATTTTTAAGATTTTTTATTGCTTACTTTATTTCTTCTGCTGTTGGAGGTGAATCAGCTTCTAGATTTTCCTGAATTTCTGAAAATTCTAATTTATGATTTGGCTCAGGGCAGTTCAGCAGGTCTTCGAAGTGTTTTGCCAGAATCTCACAATTCTCGGCATTGTTAGGGCCAATATTACCATTTGCATCTCTGAAGCAAATGCTCCGGGATTGATAACCTTTCAGGTTATTCTTAAAGATCTGATGGAAATTTCGGGAGTTATTTCTCACAAAATTATTCTCAATTTCTACTAGCTGCGATTTTTCAAAAGATCTTTTAACCTGCCTTATTATTCTTGTTATTTCCTTTCTTTGTTGTTTAAATAGCTCATAGTGTTCATTCTTTCCGGAACATTTCCATTTTTTCCACTTTTTCGTTCTTTCCATAAGTGCTTCCTCACATACGTTATTCCACCATACTTTCTTTTTAGTTTTAACTGATCCAAATACTTTCTTCGATGCACTATTAATCTGTTTAGATAATTCTGGCCATTTGCCATGCTGAGTTATTTTAATTTCTTCCTTAAAGTTTTCTATAGTTGCTTGTGTAATGTTGAGCCTATCTATGTTGTATTTCATTAATTTTCTCGGCCTTCTTTGATTCCTACGAGGTAGAAGCTTTAGCTTAATTTTAGAGAGGTAATGATCGGAGTCAAACTCCCTACTTCTTATTACTTTAACATTCATAATTTCCTTAATACTTTTTTGAGAAATAGCTACATGGTCCAACTGAAACTCACCTAACATCGGATTTGGGGACACCCATGTTTTAGGCTTTCTTGGAAGTTTCTTAAAGAAGGTCGACATTAATTTTAGGTGAAAGGATTTACAGAGATTAATTAGTCTCATGCCATTTTTGTTTGTTCTTTTGTGTGCCGGATATGCCCCTACTGTTTTGCTGAAAACTTTTTCTTTGCCTATCTGTGCATTAAAATCACATAGTAGAATAATAACATTTGATTTTGGAATTTTTGACATTTCATCATCTAGAAGACTCCAGAATTCTTCAGTTTTACTTGGGTTCTTGCTATTATCTTCATTTATTGGTGCATGACAGTTAACAAATGTATACTTTTTTTTCTTGCATTTAAGTGTGAAAAGAGATAACCTTTCTGAAGTAGATTTGAATTCCATAACATTATCAACTATTGCTTTATGGACATAGAAGGCGGTATCTAGTAGTGGCATTACTTTCATAATTTTGATTGCTGGTTTACCTTTAAAGATTCTATAATTTTTGGTTTCTGTTACATTCTTATCCATAAACCGTGTCTCTTGAGCTGCTAAGATCTGGATTTCATGTCTATCTAAGAAAATCTCCAGTTCTTTCTGTTTGCCGGTTTTTAGCAAGGAATTTACATTAAGAGTGCCTGCAAAGAATTTCCTCTTAAATTTAAGTCTGAAAGGATTCCAAGGATGCTCCGACTCACCCTTATTGCAGATGTTGGAACTCCCCAGAACCCTAGGTCCCGATGCATTGAATAACGCAATGGTGGATTTATCTTCCGAGCTACCACCTGGGGTAGTGCTTTCATTCAGCGGACTTTCCATTCTGCAATTGAAATTGTACATTATACAAGGTAGGAAATTAATTCCAAGATAAGATCGGATTGTTAGTCCGAAATGATTTTTTATTCGTGCTTTACTCCACTAGGTTCTTCCGCTCTCTCCGCCGTTGGGACATTAAATTCCTCATCCGCCTTCGAGACCGTTGACCAGGTTTCACCTGTAACCCTAGACAGGGGCCCTTACAGGGTGCTACCATCCGGAGCCATATGGACCCAGGTTTTTTTACGAGGTTGTTACTCCTCCCCCTCCTCCTTCCCCATCACTTGCAAGATGAGAGCCCGGGCTTGGGACCGGCAATGGCGGAGTGTATTGATTGATTGATTGATTGATTGATTGATTGATTGATTGATTGATTGATTGATTGATTGATTGATTGATTGATTGATTGATTGATTGATTGATTGATTGATTGATTGATTGATTGATTGATTGATTGATTGATTGATTGATTGATTGATTGATTGATTGATTGATTGATTGATTGATTGATTGATTGATTGATTGATTGATTGATTGATTGATTGATTGATTGATTGATTGATTGATTGATTGATTGATTGATTGATTGATTGATTGATTGATTGATTGATTGATTGATTGATTGATTGATTGATTGATTGATTGATTGATTGATTGATTGATTGATTGATTGATTGATTGATTGATTGATTGATTGATTGATTTTATTTTTATTTAGTTTTTATTTATTTATTTATTTATTTATTTATTTATTTATTTATTTATTTATTTATTTATTTATTTATTTATTTATTTATTTATTTGCCATAAAAACACAAAGGTGCAAAGATACAACTGGATTTTGGGGGTATGCCAACCAAAAAGATTGAATACCACTGCTGTAGTTCATATCTATAGCACCACTTGGGTACAACTTTCTCTAACTCTCACCAGCACAGGAACCGCTGTTTCTGTTCATTTGTCACTGGGGATGTAAGCAAGTTCTTGGTGACTCGTACCGACTGATGTGACGTAATTAGTTCCTGGTACCAACTTCACTTATTTCCTTGTTCCTAGCACCAACTTTGGTCGTGGTTAGTTGCTACGGTCATAAATAAATTCTTTGTTGCTATGGTAATCAATAAGGTATTCTTAAACATGGATGTTGTTCCGTGCGGAGGTTGCTATGTCAAAAGTACTGATTTTCGTGGAAACGAATTTTTCCTTAGATTCTCTCCAATAAGGTATGCTAAATTTTGGTATAAATCTTCCTTTTCCTTCCTTCCCTCCTCCTATGTACGTTAAACTTTGTTTGTGTGTGTGTTTGACATCATTTTTCAGAATTAGATACCCTGGACTATTTGTGTAAATTTTCAGAGGCCCGACTAGTCAGAAAATCATTTGAGAGGATAGGTTAGCTCCCGTCAGTTACAAAACCATTGGTCTGGATAGGTTAGGCCTGGCTAGTGGCAAACCCATTGGACTGGATAAGTTAGGCCCAGCTATTGACAAAACCATTCGTCTGGATAGGTTAGGCCTGGCTAGTGGCAAACCCATTGGACTGGATAGGTTAGGCCCAGCTAGTGACAAAACCATTGGTCTGGATAGGTCAGGCCTGGCTAGTGGCAAAATCATTGGTCTGGATAGGTCAGGCCTGGCTAGTGGCAAAACCATTGGTCTGGATAGGTCACGCCTGGCTAGTGACAAAATCATTGGTCTGGATAGGTTAGGCCTGGCTAGTGACAAAATCATTGGTCTGGATAGGTTAGGCCTGGCTAGTGGCAAAACCATTGGTCTGGATAGGTCACGCCTGGCTAGTGACAAAATCATTGGTCTGGATAGGTTAGGTCCAGCTAGTGACAAAATCATTGGTCTGGATAGGTTAGGCCTGGCTAGTGGCAAAACCATTGGTCTGGATAGGTCACGCCTGGCTAGTGACAAAATCATTGGTCTGGATAGGTTAGGCCTGGCTAGTGACAAAACCATTGGTCTGTGATCAAGCAAAAGGGGGTTTAGGGCCTAAGGCCCTAGATTACGCCTGCGAAGCGGCTTTAGGCCTATTGACATCAGCACAATATACACATTACTGTTTCGAGTTTTACGTTACCGTCAGATCTGGACCACTTACAAATGCTACTGCTTCTCTTATATACATATAATTCTATTTCCATCATTTGGGTCGCATGAAATCCAAGAGTGACAACAGCGTAATCTATACTTTACAGTGACGAGATTTGTAATTATTGTACCGCTAGCTCTGAACCATTTCAGCATGTTATTGTCGTTCTTATTCATATTAAATCATAAGTGGCGCAATCTATGCTTTACAGTGTTGAGATCCGTAATGATTGCATCGATACCTCTCAACTATTTAAACATGTTGTTATTTGTCTTTGTTATTCATATTAAATCATGGCTGGCGGTGGCATGAATGGACTTTGCCATTGGCTGCAGATTTGCCCTATGAAACGTCACTCCATAATTCAGGACAGCGAGATGTTATTATGCTTATTCTTTCCATTCTTACTCCGGACTACAGGGATTTATCTTGTCGGTAACATTGCCTTTGTTTTTATACCGCGTAAGTTGGTCATAACTTCTCGCTGTGTTGAATTATGGAAGCGACGTTTCATTGGCGTAATCTTCTACCAATGACCGAGTCCATTCCCCCCACTGACAGCCATGATTATTATGTTATTTATCCTGGTGAAGGATATAAAGAGTTTTATCCACGACTTGTCTGAAAGGATCACTTACTTCCGAGACAATATGACAAGGCATATGAAGAGACAAATGATCTCCAGTTCCTCTCATTCTGCTTTTGGACTGTATAATTTCCTTCTCTGAGGTGTCGTAAACCGCAGCGACTATGTTCACTAATTGTTCGCTCTTTTGTGTGCGACTCTTTAAGCATTCTTAGGAGCCACGTAATTACGGCCGACAAGTTGTAATTTCAGTAATCTCTCGTTAATTGTTAAAGCATTTAAAAGAAATGTGCTGTCAATTCTCTGGCTTACTCCATGGACAAAAAGAAAAATACCCGTTACGTACTTGGAATTTAATGGTATTCAGGTGCACAGTATCCGCCTTGCAGATGGTATTGCTCTCTTAGCTAATTCATGAGTAAGACGCTAAGAACATTCAACAAATCCTTACAAAAATTTAAAATCAAAATAAATATAAAGAAAACAAACTTCATGATGGTAGACAAAAAGAAGCCTACAGGTAGAAAACACTTAAAATTAAATAACACAGATAGAATAAGTCAGAGAATTCTCCTATTTGGATAGTGTAATTGCCTATTGATAACAGATCCCTTTCAAAAATCAAGAAAGGAATACTGGTAGCAAAACAAGGCTTCCAAAATAAGGAAAACTTATTGATAAACAACCATCTCAGTTTGGGGACCAGGAAATAATTTCTCAAGACCTTTTCTTGGAGTGTGCTACTGTATAGATGCGAAACCTGGACATTAGGGAATCAGGAAGAAAAAACCTTGAGGCTGCTGAAATGTGGTTTTGGAGAAGAATTACAAAACGATTTGTATGGATAAAAAAACACATTACCTTGTTTTAGAGAACGTAAAAGGGGATCGATGTTCATTAAATACGGTACGATAAAGAAGAGGAAAGCAAAGTTTCTTGGACACGTACTGAGACATGACTCCCTTCTTCAAACAATCACTGGGAAAGAGACCGAGGAGACGAACAAGGATGCCATACAGTAGCAACTCCGTACGTTAACTGGCATGTGGTTCACGTAGCAACATGAAGAGGCTAGCAGAAAATCATCAGATGTGGCTACAATGACAAGGCATTGTCTTTAGTAGATGATGATCTACTTAGATCTCCATGTTTAGCAATGAGCTGTTAACTAATGTGCGCTAGTCATTGAGAGCAGCCAGAACTGTAAACATAAAATCTATATCTTAATACGTAGACCTTCCCGACCATTAAGTGACATAATAATAAATCGAGGATATTAGGTCGTGTAATGTTTATAATCTTCTGACACGTTTCGATCATGGGGCCAGGATCGTCTTCAGAGCAATAACAAAGCATGTATTCGCAACTGTCACTCCATACTAACCAGACTCAAGATAGAGAGAGACCCTAGTTCATTCCAGGGCCACCAGAGTCAAGGAGAAAGGTGTTGACGTGTTAACTATGGCGTGTAACCATTATCTACTCAGTATATAGCCGTCACCTTTGTTAAAAATTATTCCGGTGTTTAGCAATTTCTATCGCATTACGAATGATTCTAGGTATAACAATTTTCTCTTTATAAAAAACACAAGGTGCATCAAAAATGATTTGATGGTTATTATGTGTGGCATGTTGGTTCGTTCAGCTCCAAGCCCCTGAGGGTGACTTCCAGCATTACATCCCTCTGAATAAACAATATGTATTAAGCCTAACACCAGCTCCCTAGTCCCATGTGTAGTCACTATTTTTTTAGTTTCAATCAATCATTACTGATCTGCATTTAGGGCAGTCGCCCAGGTGGCAGATTCCCTATCTGTTGTTTTCCTAGCCTTTTCTTAAATGATTGCAAAGAAATTTGAAATTTATTGAACATCTCCCTCGGTAAGTTATTCCAATCCCTAACTCCCCTTCCTATAAACGAATATTTGCCCCAATTCGTCCTCTTGAATTCCAACTTTATCTTCATATTGTGATCTTTCCTACTTTTAAAGACGCCATCCAAACTTATTCGTCTACTGATGTCCTCCCACGCATCTCTCCACTGACAGCTCGGAACATACCAATTAGTCGAGCAGCTCGTCTCCTTTCTCCCAAGTCTTCCCAGCCCAAACTTGCAACATTTTTAACCCTACTCTTTTGTCCGAAATCGCCCAGAACAAATCGAGCCACATGTTCTGCCACAGCAGATATAAGTGCCTGCCATGTTCTTTAACGCTTGTTGCTTCCTTCCTACAAGTTTGGCCAACATAAACCGATCCACAGGAGCAAGGAATCATATACAGTATATCCTAGCACAGTTTAAACCAATAGGATGTTTGACAGATCGCAATCAATTGCCTATGATGATATTAGGCTAAAAATAGCCTTGATACTATGCCTTCTGAGAATATTGCCAATCCTATTACAAAATTTTACTAAAAGTCCTTTGATCAATCCCTCCGGCCTTTCTACTGAACGGAGTTGCTTCATTCTTTTTTATTCTCGCCGAAATCACCTGCCAGCGAATCATCAGACATTGATAGATCTCTAAAATCGGTCATCGTTAAGAAATCCAAAAATCAAATCACTAAATGACTCTATCCACAGTCAAGAAGCAATAACATTACATAGAGATGTCGGCGAAGCTGAACGATTAAAAATGGCAGGCGCCTATCTAGCTTTCGCAGAGGATAATGCGATACTGGCAGACGAAAAGGAAATAGCTGAAGTACAGACTGAAACGCTTCAAGGTCAAATATCATACGAAAAGACTGGTCTAATGGTACAGAACAGAAGAGACCCGATACAGAATATTGTCACTAAGTAGCGAACAATTAAAAGAATTTAGAATAACTCCCACAGGGCTCCCAGGAACAGCGTTACAAGAAATGGCTAGAAGTATGGAAACAGCGTATCAGCTATGCGGCAATGTATGTATACGAGGGCGAGTCAACAAGTTTCTGCTCTAATTGTCTTTATATTGGTACTATGGCATTGTGTGCTCACCAGCCGTTAAATGGCACCGTTGTCTACGTCTGTGGTGCGTTTCAGCGTTGTAGGATCAGGGTCGATAGAAGCAGAGTGTGTCTTGGTCCATAAGTGGCCACGGCTCTATCGTGGTTCTGCTCCTCTGCATTCGGGAGACTGGACAGGCATGGACCTCTCGGCTGGCCCCAACCGTCGGCTGTTCTGAGAATAATTTTTCGTGGTTTCCCATTGACCTGCACTAAGGCGAGTGCCGGGACAGTTCCTAGTATAGACCGCGGCCGCCAACCTTCTCACCTTCTCCGAGCATCTCCTTCAGCGTAACAAATCTCCCGGCCTGAGAGCTGGCATCACCGTCTAAGAGACCCGCCTCTCCCTTCAGGGGAGGGAAGGACACATTTTAGTAGAAGTAGTCGGAGCAGTACAGCTTGCGCTGTTGAGACGTAAAGATGGCCTCGCCACTCTCCGTTTGCAACAGGGAAGACCAGCGTTTTGTAATCCGTTATTTTGTGTCTGTGGGTGCACCAAGAGCGGAAATTCATACAAGACGTTCAGCACAATACGGGGTCAATGTTTTGCCACAGCGGATGCTTCCATGCCATGCTCTGACGTTTGTTCTCTGGTTCGAAGTGGTGAACCCATGTCTCATCTCCAGTGATGATCAGAAACGTTTCACCTTCGTCAGCATCCAGTAGGTGCTGACATATTCTCAGAGGATTGCGCTTCTGCTCTTCATTGAGTTGTTTTGGAACACATCTCGAGCGGACTTTGTGACAGTTAAGGTTTGTTATGCATGATTGCACATGCAGAACCATGGCTGATGTGCATAGGGTTTGCCACATCATCAGCAGTCACTCGTCTGTTATTCAGGATCATATCACGCACTTGTTCAATATTGGCATCAGTTACGGCTGCAAATGGACGCCCGGATATTTCCTCATCCTCCACGTTTGTGCGACCCCTTTTGAAAATTTCAATCCACTAGTAAACACTTTGCTGTGGCAAAACATTGTCCCCGTATTGTGCTGAAATTCTTCTAAGAGTTTCCGCTCCTGGTGCACCCTCAGACCACTGAAACACTGATTACGGAACGTTGTTCTTCCTTGGTGCAAACAGGGAGTGGCGTGGTCATCTTTACGTCTCAGCAATGCAAGCTGTACTGATTTGATAACGCTGAAACCTACAACAGTTCCCTCTAGCGGCTGGTGAGCACAGAACGCCATAGAGCCAACCTAAAGACAATGAGAGCAAAAGTGTAGATACTTATTGACTTGCCTACGTAAGAAATCAATCTCAATCACTGCAAAATTCAAATATTACAACACTGTGATAAAGCCAGAAATGTTACATGCATTTCATTGAACAGAAAAAATGTTGAGGAAAATACTATGTCCTGGGAAAGCGGGACAAGAATTGTGACTGCGACCAAACCCGGAATTGTACAAAAAGACAGAGAATACTTTGTTTCAACAGACACATAAAACGAATGCCACCAGAGCTAAGAGAATTCTACAATAGATGGAGAGCTGAAAGACACAAATTAATTGGCTTAAAGGAGTCAAGGATTACATGGAAGAAAAAAAGCGTACAACAGGGTACAGTATGTAAGAGCCATTATTATAGGAAGAACATCAAGAAAATTACGGGATTCCAACATCAAATAATCAACCAAGAACACGCGAATAGTAAACAGGCCGTCAACACCTGGTCGCAGAAACGTCAAGAAGCCCACTACTAAGGATGAAGTTTATATTTTTCGATATATAGTTTTAATATTAGTAAATATTATAAATTAATTTTAAAATGTTAAAATACCGGGCGAGTTGGCCGTGCGCGTAGAGGCGCGCGGCTGTGAGCTTGCATCCGGGAGATAGTAGGTTCGAATCCCACTATCGGCAGCCCTGAGAATGGTTTTCCGTGGTTTCCCATTTTCACAGTGGGCAAATGCTGGGTCTGTACCTTAATTAAGGCCACGGCCGCTTCCTTCCAACTCCTAGGCCTTTCCTATCCCATCGTCGCCATAAGACCTATCTGTGTCGGTGTGACGTAAAGCCCTAGCAAAAAAATGTTAAAATGATTGTATGATGCTTTGCATTTCATTCCAATTACATTTCACGTTAACTTTAAATTATAATAAACTTATTTTTAATTTCAACTAGTTGTAATGTTCAGTACATTATGTTAATGCAGGTGCATAATTATATGGTTTGGCATAATAGCAGGCTTCATAGCCTGAGCCCCGCCAAGTACAGAAAGACATTAATTAATAAATAAATAATGAGCGGTTCGAAAGAAGAAACAGATATGAATAGTGCTTAACGTTGTCCATAGCAGAACCTAACGAAACCAAGTTTTATTAGTCATCATTCATTCATTCATGGATACGGCCATACGTGGGCCATGTATACACAGTGTTTTTGCCCGTATTTCACGCAGACTAATGCTTTTTCTCTTTGCACTCTCGTCAAAGATCGTTCAGTCCTTGGCTTCTCCTTTTTCATTTTTCCGTCGAGATGTTCCGTGGCTTGACCAGTGGTTTTTCGGGTGCAACCCTCACTTTCAAACCTTTTTCCTAAATGTTGTTCTGTCCTGTATCTCTTCCTCATTGACACACGCTTCTGCTAGGTCTTTGTATACTTATGTAAGCCACCCAGGCTGTGTTTTGTACTTTTCTTGTAGAAGGACTATTTCGTGGCTAACCTGTCTTAATTCGCCTTTTTATCGTGTCCATTAAAGGTCAGTCTTGTTTCTTCGTCGTCGTAATTTGTTCGATAGTTTTACAGAGTTCCTGGTTTGATCCCAACGGAAATAAGTTAGTCATTTTGTAAATTATTTTGTATTCCGAAGGAACTTCCTTTCTCCTTTTTTAAGGTCAGATTCTGCCACCCTTCTCAGTGTTTCCGCTCCTTACAGGCGATCCGCTCTGACTACTGTGCAGTAATGTCTTAATTTGGCTTGAATGGAGATGGAATTGTAGATGTCACGGCAGAGCCTGAAGACCACCTACATCCTCCTCGCCCTCTCATTTTCATTTCAATTTATGAACGCGATGTATATCCCCAAACTGAGCTTGCTTTGTCTGAGTCTATGAACGCTGTTTTCTCAAAGGAAATTCTTAATCCCATTGTGGCCACAACATTCTTTCGTTCTTCCACTTGTTTCTTGACTGTATGAGGGCTGTCTGTTATCAGAACGACGTAATCTGCGAAGGATAGACAGTCCTTCGTTTCGGTCTGCTCTGGACCTCGTTATTTCAACCGTTTTCATCCTTGGGGTTTAATTCTTCTCCAGTATTCCCCCGCATTCACTTTCGTCAGTCCACTTCTTGCCTGTTTTCAACTTCGACTTTTCTTGGAATCACTAGTATACTGGAACTTTCTTCTGGAGAGTAACACGTTCCTGGATGCCTTCATGTGTGATCCCTACTTCTTGAAGGTCCTTTTTCATCTTCGATGGACCAGGGCCCTTTGTTTTCTTCTTTACAAAGTAGGAAAAGATCCGCATTGTAAATCTCTGCGTGCGCATGCGTGTTAATATGGTCCATAAAAATAAATCCTGCGTTTCCGAATTGTGTCCACTATCCTTTCCACACGCAGGTACATTTCATTTCTATCTCGTCTCCTGTACTCAACATTCTCTCATTGATCCTAGCATACTTCTTTCTTTCCTTCTTTAGCTTCTAATCTTTCGACTAAACCCTTCCTGTTCAATGCAAGGCCTTATGCTACATGCATGGCCTCTGGACGAAATTATTACTTAACAACAGAATCTCCAAACAAGAGCTGAACATTACATTCTGCGCAAAAAGGGGTGAGAAACAATCCTAACCCCAAATACCTGGGAGTTACTCTGGACCGCTCTCTGACTTACAGAAAACACCTCGAGAATACTGCAGTAAAATTTAGGACCAGGAATAACATCATTCGCAAACTAGCCGGCACAACATGGGGTGCTGATGCAAATACTCTTCGTATGGCAAGCCTTGCACTGGTCTACTCTGTTGCCGAATACTGTGCACCGGTATGGTATAGAAGTGTCCATGTCCACAGAGTGGATACTCAGCTCAATGAGACCTTAAGGATCGTAACGGGCACATTACGATCAACCCCTGTGCCATGGTTGCACGTACTGGCAAATATACCTCCTCCACAACTTAGAAGACAACAAGCTGCTGCCCAAACTTGGAAAACTTACATCTGTCCTGACTTTAAACACCTTCCGATTCACTCAGTGCTGAGTAATCCACCAACCATGCGTCTGAAATCCAGGAAGCCTATTTGGGATGATAACATTATTAAGCAGCCAGGGCCTTTCAACATCAATAAAGTCTATAAGGAAGGGTGGAGAGATTTCTCATCATCTCGTCAAATTCAATTAGATGATCCTTCCCAGCATGTTCTAGGAACTGATCTACCAAGAGCTACGTGATGCTAACTAAACCGCGTACGAACTGGTCATGGTAGGTGCAAAGCAACGCTGCACAAGTGGGGATGGCTAAATTCACCTGCTTGCGACTGAGGACCTCAAGAACAGACGATGAACTACATCATTCGGGAGTGTCTACAGCGTAGATTCACAGGTGTTTGGGAAGAGTTCATGAAAGCGTCAACTCCAGCGCTTTCCTGGCTGAAGGGTCTTGATATTCATTTTTAATTTATTACGTACATACTTGTGTTAAATAATGTAGATCATTTGTTCCATACGAAATATATGTATTTCCTTATACACATTCATAGAGTGCGCTGGAGCATGTTCATTGGCTTGATGACTTTCACCTTCCTAATCTTCCAAAATTTCTTCATAAACTTACAATGTTGCCTCTTCCGCTCTTATGACCACTTTAGTACTTTAGTTTTCACCACAAATGTGTGTTTATTTGCGGAGGTCCTGAGGAATTTGCGATGTTTTATGATGTCTTTCCTGATTTTTAATTCATTCATTAATTCATTCAGGTCCCCTCTTGCTTCCTGCAACCAATTTATTCTCCTCTTTCGGGAGTTTATTACACTGAATAATCTTTATGTCAGTCTATTATTATGCATCCTAAAACATTTGTCCAACAATTTTTCAAAGGCCTCGTTCGTACAGTATTGCAGTGTGCCTGCAGTTTGCCTTTCGGTCCAAATTCCATTTTCTTGTATGCGGCCGAAAGTATTCCTAAGAATTTCACGTTCTTGTTTTCCAATATCTGCAATTTGAGAATGAATTCCTAAAGGTTTCTGATGCATATAAAGCTTATGGTAGAATAAATATTTTGTAATGTTTGAATTTAGCATTTATTATAGTGAACCCATGTTAGTTATATGTTCTCTGAAATATTGAGGCCTTTTCGTATTGGCTAAACTGTCCAATCCTGAAGGAGAATTTATTTCTCCAAATTATTTAAAAAATATACCTTTGAAATTATGATGATGATGATGATTATTATTATTATTATTATTATTATTATTATTATTATTATTATTATTATTATTATTATTATTATTATTATTATTATTATTATTATTATTATTATTATTATTCGCAGGAAACAAAAAATAAAGGAAGGAAGAGAAGTAGATATTAGTGTACGAAGTTCTACGGTAAGTAAATGAGGCCAGTGTCAGGAAAGCAGCCAGCCGCGCTGTGTAACCACAACGCCACGTCAATCTCGTGGAGCGAACATAACCAGCTGACGTAAATGCCGGTATTCCACACGGCAAGTTCAGCTATGATTCGTTCCCTTGTGACTCACGCGTCACTGCATCTCTCTGCAGTGTGAGTGGAGATCAATGTTGCACCTATCTACTGTATGTACAAAAAATAGTCTTTCTCCCTGTACCTTTTGAATAATAACCTGATTATTCCCTTCTGCGCCGGATAGAAAAAATAACAGCCTTTATCGGGTTCTGTTTAATTTCTGTTCGTCTGTTACGGCGTCTCGGGAGAATGGATTGGTGGTCGTTCATGAAACCTGATATTTAACTTCAGGGCGAGTATGGTGTTAGATTTAAATGAAAATTTAAATGGAAATTTGCCGCCCGACGGAGCCTACCACACTCTTCTGGGGAAATGATTAATTAATGACAGATGAAATGATAGTAGAGAGTGTTGCTGCAATTAAATATGAAGGGAAAACCGGAGTACCCAGAGCAAATCCTGTCCCGCCTCCGCTTTGTCCAGCTCAAATATCACATGGAGTGACCGGGATTTTAACCACCGAACCCAGCGTTGAGAGGCCGGTGCGCTGCCGCCTGAGCCACGGAGGCTACATGTTTCTTACAGTAATGTGTCGAATTACAAAATGCATCTATAAAATAATATCTACGTCAATTAATAAAAACATCGATAGAAACGTAAGAAAACTGCATTTATATGAAAGTACACACACCGTAAAAATTATTTTGCAATGAACAACCTTTTTAACTAATCCCTCTGTCAATGATATCCCACGGTTTTCCAGAATCATTGAATTCCCCCTTCATTCGGTGTATATCCTTCCATTCTTCAAATTCTCTATTTTCTGTATATTAATTGGAAGGTTATGTTTGTACGCTCTTCTTTTCTGGCAGCACAGTTGCTCTGGGAGTACGGTTAAGAAGTCTCAGGTTTTAGCTTATAAGACCATCAACGTACTGAGTAGTATTTACCATACCAAAGTGGTCCCTAGAATACACGAAATATTTACACTGTGACACCTGAAATGTTACATCCTTATCTCGAATCACTCCATTCCCATGAGATTCAACGGTCAGGGCAGACTTCTTGAACAGTGGAGGTCTCCAGGAGTTGTAGTTGCAGAGTTTCAAAAACACACCAAAAGTTCTCATTGTTCTCACATCCATTCTGTTAATCAGACTTAGAGGATGGCTACATAGAATGATGCCCCCTATGTTGTAGCTTTCATTTTCTCTCATAAACCGAGCTCGATAGCTGCAGTCGCTTAAGTGCGGCCAGTATCCAGTAATCGGGAGATAGTGGGTTCGAGCCCCACTGTCGGCAGCCCTGAAGATGGTTTTCCGTGGTTTCCCATTTTCACACCAGACAAATGCCGAGGCTGTACCTTAATTAAGGCCACGGCCGCTTCCTTCCAATTCCTAGGCCTTTCCTATCCCATCGTCGCCATAAGACATATCTGTGTCGGTGCGACGTAAAGCAAATAGAAAAAAAAATCTCTCATAACACGACAAGGACGAAATGAGAGACTGAAGGGTTTTTAAAATAACCGATTCAATTAAGGTCGACAATTTTTCGTCCTAATTTATTAATTTGATATAGAGGCTAAAATCTAGCGTTTTGTAAAACTTGCATACAAACAGGGTATCCCGTGTTACTTTATTTATTTATTTATTTATTTATTTATTTATTTATTTATTTATTTATTTATTTATTTATTTATTTATTTATTTATTTATTTATTTATTTATTTATTTATTGTCATAGTATTATGCTTGATAGAGAAACAAACTTTTATGTTTCTTGTCATATGTTATAAAAGTGTATTTAATTTCACAATCCCGTCTTGTTTGCTATGTGTACTTAAAATAATGATTTATAATCAATTAAAAATGCCACATTAATTAGCCAGGTACTTGCATTTTTAAACCTATCATTTAGGGATATTTTCGTGGGGATACAGTGGACTTTCAGCCATGAGTGAGGGGTACAGAGCCTCCGTGGCTCAGGCAACAGCGCGCCGGCCTCTTCCGCTGGATACCGCGGTTTAAATCCCGGTCACTCCATGTGAGATTTGTACTGGACAAAGCGGAGGCGGGACAGGTTTCTCTCGGGGTACTCCTCTTTCTCTTGTCGTCTTTCATCCCAGCAACACTCTCCACTATCATTTCATCTGTCGGTCATTAATCATTGCCCAAGAGGAATGCGACAGGCCTCGTCAGCCAGCACAATTCGTATCCTCGCCGCAAGTTGGAGGCTTCATTCATCCCATCCCTGACCAGGTCACTGACTGGTCACTGACTGGAAAAAAGGTTGTAGGTTTTCATTCAGTGAGTTCCATAAGAGTTTGAGAACCTCTGGTGTATACCAACCCAAGCAATTCCCTTAGTGACCCCCCCCCCCCCCACTGTATGAACGTCTTCACTTGCTAGTAATATATTCTCATATCTGAACCTCACCCCCCAAAATCTTGAGCCAAGGATGTCGTACGTCTTAGTCGCGCCCTGACAAGGTGCGTTCTCTAACTAGCGACATCCCCACTCTCGTGTTTACGAGGTCGCCATAGCAATGTCGTTTGATCGATAGTCTTCGTGAACACACCCATCTACTAGCTCTTATTACCTGCCAGCCGTCAGGCAGTCCATCCGCGACACCTACACTACAACATCCGCTCGACCAGTCTAGCTGAGACGTGCATTGCTTCCTTGCTTTATCTAACTAGGCAAAGGATTTTAAGTGATTAATAGGTTAGAATGCAAACGTATTTAACCAAAGCGCAATGGTGTACTAGCCCGCACAACGGTTCTGCAGTGAGAGTTGCATAAATATTAGCGCTCTCTTCCCGGTTGGTGGCTATGCGTGACTGCGTGAGAAGAGTGTTTATTCATACATTCATGCATGAACACAATTCAGTCGTGAAATCATTCACTCACCAAGTCATATAGGCACTCAGCCATTCTTTCAGTTATTCAGTTCATTCAAAATGTACGTCGTAATTGTAAGATAACACTATAAAGACTGATGACTCGAAAGTAAGCACTAATACATCCTAGGGAGGGTAAGATACATGTTTGTATGTTTACGTCTAGGACAAAATACATAAACAAACTTAAAAGAAAAAATCTACAATTTCGAAACTGAATTGAAATAGTTAATAAGTTTAATTGTAATGCTTAATATAATAATAGGGAATTAAGGCATGTATCAAAGATAACTGAAGGCATTGTGAACACTTCATGTGGTATGCTAGTATGTTCTGTTCCTGTATGTTTCCCATAATTAGTGCACTAAATAGTAGCCCCCATGGCTCAGTCGGCACGCCGATCTCTCACCGCTGGGTTCCGTGGTTCAAATCCCTCTCACTCCATGTGAGATTTGTGCTGGACAAAGCGGAGGCGGGCAGGTTTTTCTGCGGTTACACCGATTTTCCTATCGTCTTTCATTCCAGCAACATCCCCACTATCATTTAATTTCATCTGTCAGTCATTAATAATTGCCCCAGAGGAGTGCAACAGCCTTCGGCAGCCGGCACAATTCCTATCCTCGCCGCTAGAGGGAGGCTTCATTTATTCCATCTCTGACCCGGTCAAATGACTGGAAACAGGCTGTGGACTTTCATTTTCAGTGCACAAAGTATTATACAAAATGAGTTCTAACATGGACTCATATATATATATATATATACTGTATTATCCTTCTACCTGTGACGAGTGTGTAATTGTTTTACCCTGTATACAAGCCTTGGCTGAGAGAAATATTTGAATCGAGAGGTAGTGGGTTCGAATCTCAATGGCGGCAGCCCTGAAGATGGTTTTCCGTGGTTTCACATTTTGATGAGGATGATGATGCTTGTTGTTTAAAGGGGCCTGACATCTAGGTCATCGGCCCCTAATGGTACGAAACGAGATGAAACGTAATGACAAATTAAAATTACAAAATCCTCCACTGACCATAATTCAAAATGTGAGTACGAAGAATGAATGGATGGATATGAATTTAAAACTATCAGTGCATCCGACCCTCAGTGCCTCACATTAACAGAAACTGACGTAAAACAAAAGTATTACTGACCAAGGTACTGCTTCTAAAGCACAATACTGAATCGATGATGCTTGCTGTCTAAAGGGGCCCAAAATTCAATTCAACGGCCCCTCACAATGGTACATATCGCTAGGAAAGTAGAACCATGGTATTTGTCATGGTGCTGTACTAATCAAAAGTAGCGTAGACTCGCGGTATTCCACCCATTATGGTACTACTCACAGGTAATGAAATTCGCAGATGTAATACAGTCCTACGGTGTATCGCACATTGCGGCACCATTTACAGCCAATGCAAACCTATGGTGTTCATCGCATAAGTGTACTAACCACAGGGACGCGTACTATCCCGTGGTGTTCCTCATATAGTGGTACTAATCACAGGTACTGTAAAGGCTGACAGTGCACTCTCAGTGGAGGGCTGACCGCGCGGTGCTCCTGCGTGGTACTAATCACAAACCTACTTGGTACCTAACATAGTGGTACTACGCGCAAGTAAAAGTGACCCATTGTGTTCGCCGCGTGGTGGTACTAATCACAAGTAGTTTCATGGTTCTAATACAATCATACCTTGGTCGCCCCTTTTAGTCGCCTCTTACGACAGGCAGGGAATACCGTGGATGTATTCTTCGTCTGCGTCCCCCACCCACAAGGGGTGGTTTCCAATTTTCACACCAGGCAAATGCTGGGGCTATACCTGAATTAAGGCCACGATCGCTTCCTTTCCATTCGTAGCCCTTTCCTATCCCATCGTCGCCACAAGTATAAAATTAGAAGGGATTTTAGTAGAAGCGATCGGGGTATATTTTCATTTATTGGAAGGGCGTAAAGGAGTAGAACAATTTACCAGGGGAAGTGTTTGATCCTTTTCCAAAATCTTTACAGATATTCCAAAAAATAATAATAAACAGCAACAGAGAAAAGAAATAAAATGTTAGAGAGCATTCGACCTGTCCAGGTTTTGTAAATAAAAACTTTTGTGAATAAATGAATTCCATCCCGTGGTCTATGGAGATTGGACAGCCTGTAGGGGTGAAGTACAGTGGGGACTTCGAAGACCCTGGGATCACTACGGTAGCTCTGAAGGCCTTTCAGAAAATCTGAAAAGCGTTGGAAAAAGGGGCTGTGGTTAAGACGCAGCAAGTCGTTATGCATGTTAGGTACCAAAACGGGTTTTAAAATGTAATGAAAATGTAAATCTTATGCAGCTGTACAGTATTATTTGAAATGATTCCATATATTGTACATGAGTTGATTATGTGTGTAAGTACAGAAGATATTATGAGTATAATGTTGTAAATATATAGATTTATTAAGGATGAGCTCTGTGTTCAATAGAAAAATTGTTACTGTAAATTGTGTAGTACTGTATTTTAGGAAAACATCTTCTCTTATTAATTTAAAATTTATTGCTTGATAACAGCGTACTTTTGTCTATCATTTCCCACCAAGGTAGACACCTCATTTGCAAATAAAGTGATTTTGATTTGATTTGAATACCTATCTGTGTCAGTGCGACGTAGAGCAAGTTTTTGAAAAGAAAATAAATCTTTGAAGACACGTTGTCCTCACTTGTCGAATGTTGTTGCGACGTTTTCGATCTCCTTTAATTTATTCAGTACTTGACTTTAAGAGACTCTGATCCACATAATTTCAACAGGACATAAGAGTACAGTAAAGTCGCTAGTATTTGCGAACTACAAGTAGAAAGGTTTTCCGGCTTAAATGACGTCAGTTCCTTTGTGTGCTGGACATGTCTCTAACCCGGTTACTCTCTGTATATGTGTGTGCAACCCAATTACAGCTGCCTCTGGTCTCCAGGCCGACAGACGCGACGCCTCCCGGCGCTCTCCTGGCGTCACGCCAGCAGTTAGCACATACCATATACGAATAGGGCGTGAAACAAAAGATGGAAGACGCCGGCAGTTAAATAAGAAACTATCGATTGTTGTAACTAACAAATAACACAGACATTACATCTGAATGAACAGAATACGCTTCTTGAAGGACGTAACTCGCCAAAAGCGACATGATGATGATGATGATGATGATGATGATGATGATGATGATGATGATGATGATGATGATGATGATGATGATGATGATGATGATGATGATGATGATGATGATGATGATGATGTTTGTTGTATAAAGGGCCTAAAAGCTAGGCCATCGGCCCCTAATGGTACGAGGTGTAAAATTAAAACTTCGAAACGTAACCATTGACTAGAAAGTAAAATGGATGATGATGAAAATATGATCGTGAAACAAAACAATCTGTGGATCCAACTCACAATGTCTTAATTACTGGGATGACGTTATCTAAAGCGGCCCAAAATCCGGGTACAAAAATAAAAATTAAATGGCGTATGGCTTTTAGTGTCGGGAGTGTCCGAGGACAAGTTCGGCTCGCCAGATGCAGGTCTTTTGATTTGACGCCCGTAGGTGAACTTTGCGTCGTGATGAGGATGAAATGATGATGAAGACGTCATGTACACCCAGACCCGTGCATGCGAAATTAATCAATTAAGGTTAAAATTCCCGAACCTGCCGGGAATCGAACCCGGGACCGCTGTGACCAAAGGCCAGCACGCTAACCATTTATCCATGGAGCCGGACATAATGGTACTAATCACTGGTAAAGCAGAACCATGGTATTCCTCCCATAGTGAGGCTAAACGCAGGTAACGTAGACTGATGCTGTTTCTCGCATGGTGGTACTAATTACGGGTATTGTAGACCCGTGGTATATCACACACAATGGCACCACTCACAGGTAACACAAACCTATAGTGTTTCGCACATAAGGGTACTACTCACAAGCAACGCAGACCCACATAGTGGTACAAATCATAGGCAAAGTAAACCCACGGTGTATCACTTACTGTGGTAACGCCCACAGGCAACACAAAGTCATGATGTTCCTTACATAATGGCACTACTCACAAGCAACGCAGACCCACATAGTGGAACTAATCACAGGTCATCATGGATTGCTCATATAGTGGTACAAATCATAGGCAAAGTAAACCCGCGGTGTATCACTTACTGTGGTAACGCCCACAGGCAACACAAAGTCATGATGTTCCTTACATCATGGCACTAGTCTCAGGCAACGCAGACTCATGGTTTTCCTCCCCAGGTGGTACTAATCGCAAGGAACGTCGACCCATCGTGTTCTGCAGGTAATAGTGCTAATTACAAGCAGTCTTATGGTTCTAATGTCATCATCCCTTGGTCGTCGCTTTTAGTCGCCTATTACGACAGGCAGGGGATAGCGTGGTTATATTCTTCGTCTGCGTCCGCCGCCCACAGGGGTTGTACACACAGAGAGGGGGAGAGTTATAAACAGCCGTACAGTGCATGCGACTACTCTGCTGCCGTCATAGTTACCATAGTTACCATTGTTGAGCAGAACTTCAGAGTCAATGAATATTGAATTTTCACGACCGCAATGTAATCGAAACCGATTTTCAACCTATTAGGTAGTGTTGCGTATATTTTAGTACGTGTTGAAGAGATGTTAAGTACAGAACAAAAATGGCCAACCGGACACGAGTGGGATCCGAACCCACAACCTCCCGATTTCGCGTCGGTTCCTCTACCAAATTGAGCTATGGTGGCCTAGGCCATCCTTGTTGTGTTAGAAAGGATCTAAGCTACAGGTCTGGCACTACTGTCATCACACTGTAGAGTACCGAGCTCGATAGCTGTAGTCGCTTAAGTGCGGCCAATGTCCAGCATTCGGGAGATAGTGGGTTCGAACCAAACTGTCGGCAGCCCTGAACATGGTTCTCCGTGGTTTCCCATTTTCACACCAGGCAAATGCTGGGGCTGTATTTTAATTAAGGCCACGGACGCTTCCTTCCCACTTCCTCCCCCTCTCCTGTCCCATCGTCGCCATAAGACCTATCTGTGTCGGTGCGACGTAAAGCAACTAGCATTATTATTACACAGTGGAGTGCATTTAAGTCGCCCGTTGAGGGCCAAGTCAATGAATAAATGTATTATAAATTAAAGAACTAGTATAATTTATCCACCCAGTCAATACATTCAAATTTATTCACAATTCAAGATTGCAAAAACATCAGATTAAAGGTAACAGTACATGTTTCGGCCTCGTTTGGCCATCTTCAGCTGCATAGAAAAAACTTTGGCTTAGAATTAATACATTAAAAATTACAAAATATGACTAAAATTTACATGCATATGACATACTTTAAGATGAAATAGATGCGTGCTAAAACATCATTAAATGAGAGAGCCGCTGAATTAGGTATAATGAAGCCAGAATGTGTTTAACAATGAACAGCTTGAGGTAATGTATGACAATAATATTATAATAAAATATTTTAATGTTGCAAACATTTCCTGGCGGGGCAAAGTACTGGTCCTCGTACTACGAAAAACGTAAAATTAAGCAATATTCTCAATTGTGCAGAAAGTCGAAGGGCTAAAGGGCCCCGTAAATGTTTCAAATTGCGAGTCTCCGATAACTCTATGAAACAAAAAAAAAATTCGAAAATCACTTCGGGCCTAAAAACCGCCTATAAACGCTTGTTTCTTTAGTCATTTTCTTTCTTATTCAAATCCTGGTCAAATTATCTTATTTACATAAATGCATCTGTAATGTGTTCCTTGGTTCAACACAATCCGGCGTCTTCTTGATTTTTTGAAACATGTCCACACCGAATGTATTTATAAGGGCTTAAATGAAACTCTGCATAGACTTACATTGACGCTATCTCCACTGAAAGCTCGGAAAATGACTAGCAGCTCGTCTCCTTACGGCCACCCGCAAAAGCTTGCAACATTTTTGCAACACCACTCTTTTGCCAGAAATCATCTAGAAAAACGTTGTGGTGCTTTCCTTTGGATCTTTTCCAGTTCTCAAATAAAGTGAGGGTATCATACTCCGAACCATACTCTAATTGGGGTCTTTCCAATGAATTTCACGGCCTCTCTTTCACATTCCTGGAAAAAAACACAGAGGCTTACAGACTGAACGCTGAAAGGTATAAGAAACTACTGTATAATGAACATATTCGTGAGGTGGCTTTGTATTTCAGGTGTATCTTAAATAATGTTACTTTTCAAGAATTTTGTTCCCGCGGGCAAGCTTGCCCCCAGATTTCATGGGCCGTGCATCATTTTAGATTTCCTTACCCCGGTGACGTTGTTACTAAGCAATCCAGCCACCGAGAGGATATTTAGGGTTCACCTGTCGCAGGTGAAACCTGTATAATTTCCGTGCTAACCTTGTCTTTATAATTTTGTAAGAATCCTGAAGGTTATACTTTTAGTTTCATTTTAAGGCCTTCTGCCTCTTATAGTTTTACATTTGGTTGAATCTGCTTTGTATAAATTTTGTGAAACCTTCCTTGAAGTTACTCTGCTGTCCCCTCCATATGGCCATTACCACGCTCCCGTCTCCTGCTAAATCACACCAGTGGCATTAAAATAAAAGTAATGAAATAAAAGTTTCCACGCCGCTGGCCCTCAGCCTCAACCACAAAGACAGTACCCTAAAAACATTTCTGTCCAACAAAAATTCTGCCGCCGAGATCTTACTGTTTCAGTGCCCCCGCAGCCGTGGGTACGGGCCCACTCCACTCCAGCGAGGTCAACCTGTGTACGGCGCGCCGGAGCCCTCCTTCCGGCCAAGGCTGATGTGCGGCGCACCACCCGCAAGCTACTTGTGGACTGTAAACAAACGTCGCATCTGCGGCGTGCAGCACGACTACCCCTCTCATAGTGCGGGAGAGCGGTATCTCAGGGTACTTAAGGGGTCCGAGCGGCCTCCTCTGGACACAGGCAGCGGCGGCAGGTCTTGCCGTCAAAATTAAGCGACAGATAATGTTTTTCTTCAGCTACATGGACACTCTATTTCTGCTATTAATACGGCTTTGCTTCAAATCAACATTTGGTGGAGTTAGGAAACTTTTTTTCTTCCAAAAATTAAAGTCTTTTTTTTTTTTGAATTCAACTACTACAACCATAGAGACCTTTCATCAAAAGCTACTACAAAGAGATTCTAAAACTGGATCCCACCTATATTAAACAACTTCTGTGACCTCGAACTACTGAAAAGTTATATTTTTCTCTTCTAAATTCTTCAACTCATCAGCAAAACTTGGACTTTTTTTAAACAAATTTGTTGTTTTCTTCTGTGTCACCCCTTGGAAGGACTTTGGGGGGGGGAGATCTGTACCGGGCGGTACACCTCCACGCCGATAATTCAAATATTGCGCCAGTTGAAACTTCTCTACAGGAGAAAGCCTGAACTTTAACAAACTGTATTAACTCAACGGTTTCTCGGAAGATGTCACTACTGTAAATTTGGTAGTTTTGAAGTGTTCTGAACTGTGTCTATTTTGATTTGTGTTTGTTTGCTCCGTATCAAGAAGTTTGGACATTCTCTAACAGATGTCTCTACCAAAACTTTGATAACGCACTCTGGTGTAAAGGAATGAACTTTCTTGAAGAAATTTAGCATTCATAAGTTTTCTTTTTACTAAATTTTGTTCTGTGGTTTGGGGGTTGGCAACAGTTATCCTTTCTTTCCGCCTGTTTTGAATTTAACTGATAACTAATTTTAGTAATTAAATTCTGACCAATAGTGTCTTTCTTTCTCGATGTTGATGTGTAACTTTTAGCGAGAGAATAAAATTGAGGGGGTGTGTCTACTCATTCTTGAAAGGTCTCGAATTCTCCACGAGGGTATAAAAACTGCTGATTTTCTTGTCTCGGGGCCACTTCAGTAACATCTCTCTTAGTGTGTGGATATGTAGCAGGGGGCGGGAAGCGCCTCTTTCTCCAAGCAGCAGTTCATCTAGCTAGCTCAGCAGTTTAACTCTCGGGGAGGGTTCGAAACCTTTATTATGTAACCTACCTTTTTAAAATGTAAATTCTTTTCTGTCTATCTATAAATTACAAATCTGTAAAGCGGGGATAGAGAGTGCTTCACCCTCTCGAACTTCCCTTCATTTTTGAAAAAGGAGGTGACTACGTTTTCATAACCGTCTTCTCTTCTTTAATGTAGTAAAGTTTTCTCATACGTGTCACCTCCCTAGCTTGGGATTAGCCCCTGTATGATCGGCCTAGCGCCACATAGGTTTTAGACAAGTTTGGTGTAGGAGTGCAAGTTATCGCCTCCATTAATTTTGTATTTTGGGCCATTTACTTAACCCGTTTTGTTTTCCTTCCTGCGAAGCCCAGTAGATTGGGTATTAGTTACCCCTGTTTCCTTGTGTGCCTTTAGGGCAGATAGAGATGAAGTTTGTTGTAGCCTTTGATAGGCTTGTAAAATTGAGAGCGGGTCTGCTCTTTTCCTTAACATTGTAATTAAGAGCAAGTGCTCCTCGTACTTAGGGGTTTTCTGCCCTTTAGCAATTGTGGTTGTGAGCCGTGAGCTCAGAAATTAGACTTGGGGCTCGAAGCCCAAATCTTGTAACAAACTGTAAATTGTTAATTCGTTGATCTGCTACTTGGTACCTGTTATACTCTGTTAATTGTTGATTTTGAAAATAAAATATAACCTTTGTTAAAGTTTTAACTTAACTTCAATTTTGTAGTTGAGACCTATTCCAGCCCGCACCTTCTTTCACCTCTAACTACCACGGATATCTCCGTAACACCTTTTATTTTCCTATTTTGCTGTTGGAGGTCAACTCGTCTAGTTAGCATACTTTCGAGGACATATTCACTGAATGTGATTAAGATACAAGCTCAGAAGAGAAACGAATATACACCACTTACCACGAAATGAAGGAGGTCAATATTACTCGAATATTAGGTACCTGCGACGTAAGTAAACTAAGGCTGGGCATAAAAGAAGAAAGAAAAAGGAAAATTGTTTATTAACAGAAAATAAGGAGAGGAAGTTATGGGCAGATGAACGAGTAGCCAATTGACGCACTCAGTAAAAATATCACATGTACAAATATGGTTGAGGATGTGATTATTTTATTTTTATTAACTTCCGGAAAATGTTCAAGGCTGCCACAACAATAAAACATGACAAAGAAAAATAATTTAATTGCAGATAAGGGATAGGAAAATACAATAAGTTCAAGGAATGAGAAATCTGGATTCTTGTGTAAAAAACAAGTTTATTACATTTGGACACCTTTGTCTTATCTTCCGATCAGTCACTACTGATCTGCATTTAGGGTGGTCGCCCAGGTGGCAGGTTCCCTATCTGTTGTTTTCCTATTTCTTATATGATTCCAAAGAAAATTAAAATTTATAGAACATCTCCCTTGGTAAGTTATTCCAATTCCTAACTCCCCTTCCTATAAACGAATATTTGCCCCAATTTTCCTCTTGAATTCCTATTTTATCTTCATATTGTGATCTTTCCTACTTTTAAAAACACCACACAAACGTATTCGTCTGCTAATGTCATTCCATGCCACCTGTCCACTGACAGCTCGGAACATACCACTTACTCGAGCAGCTCGTCTCCTTTCTCCCAAATCTTTCCAGCCCAAACTTAGCAATATTTTTGTAATTCTACTCTTTTGTCGGAAATCGAGCTGATTTTCTTTGAATTATTTCCAGGTCTTGAATCAAGTAATCCTGGCGAGGGTCCCATAACCTGGAACCATACTCTAAGTGGGGTCTTACCACAGGCTTATATGACCTCTCCTTTACACCCTTACCAAAACCTAGATACACTCATGGTCATGTGCAGACATATGTACCCTTTATTTACAATCCCATTTATGTGATTATCCCAATGGAAGTTCTTTCCTTATATTAATACCTAGGTACTTAAAATGATCCCCAAAAGGAACATTCACCCCATCAACACAGTAATTAAAACTGAGAGGACTTTTCCTAATTGTGAAACTCACAACCCAACTTTTAACCCCATTTTACCATTGCCTGCTGTCCAGCTCATTTTGCAATTGCTCACAATCTTGTAACTTATTTATTACTCTATACAGAATAACATCATCCACAAAAAGCCCCATCTCTCCCAATACTCTGCATGAAAATTTTCGTTATATCAAAACGTTAATAATCATTTAAACAATTACATCATCTGTACAATATTATCAGTAAGAAAATTAGTGGTTCAAGTGTAAAAATGACATACTTATAAAAATTAATAGGTTCGTACAATCACTGTTTGAGGTGATCTTCCTGGAGCCAGATTCACTGTTAGAACGTCTTGCTCGCCCATGCGGTCGTGCCGCTTCAACAGGGAGAGGCAGTGAAAATGTACCCGTCTGTGCTATCTCGAAGATGAAGTAGAGAAATGCTTGCGTTGTTTCCAAATGGCGGGGACAGACTGCGCGGTCAGGCAGATCAGCGAACATGGTTAGCGGTAAGCATACGGAATGAATGCTTAGTTGAGCGCAAGTTATTAGTGTTACATCCCTACACTTGTCGTGTTAGCTGCCAGTACTGTATGGTGAACTATAGTAGTGGACAACGAATTTTTCTAGTTCGGGCATTTTTTTCCTAAATTAAAATTAGTTTAACAGAACCGTTTGCAAATATCTACGTCGTTTCTGTGGTGCTGCAATGCCTTCGAGACCATACGTAACCAAGTAATTCAGGAAATCCTCTTCACGATCAGAAAGTCTTTATTTGGTGTGGCATTACATCACACAGAATACCTTACCCTACTTTTTACAAATCATTCAGTTAACTCAAAACATGTGCAAATATCGACTGAGGAAGAAAACCTGAATGCCAACTTCCAGCTGGATAACGCCACTGACCAACAGTTTATCGGTCAATGTATGCATTAGAACATTCGATGAGCCAATGATTAGTTGTCAGCTTTGGCCCCCTCGCTCCCCTGATTTAAGCGTCTGTGATTTTTATCAGTGGGGAACTTTAAGACACAAATTGTACAAGAACAACACACGAACTCTTGAAGACCTGGAGAAGGAAATCAGACGGCAGATACGTGAAACTTCATAGGTGGACATACAACGCGTGTTTCGGAGGTTTTTGCGCTAATGTAACGTCCGGAAATTTGAAATGGTATGGACCTTAAACCTACCTTTGTACAGCTGGATACTAAATATGAAGTTTGGTTAAAATACTTCCATCAGTGTTCTCGTTATAAGAAATATACTTTACACGCAGCCGCTTCTGGACTAAGTCCTCTAGGACTTGGACTGTAAAACCGTCCATTAATATCTACCTTATTAATCCTTCTATCGAAAAGGTTCACATGAGGAAGAAGTTTTAAAAATTGATTTCTGTTAAGGTTGGTCATGTATATTCTGTGGGAGTGTAAAATCACTGTTTGGATCTTGTTACAAAGCTTCAGTTCATCCAGGGATTTAGAAATAATTTTGGCCCTAGAACATACCCAAGGACAGTGGGATTCTAAATATGCAGTTTGCTAGAAGTATATCCAGTAGTTTTCCACTTATAAGAAATGAGACAGACAAAAAGGACAAACCGATAGTCACCAGAGCTAAAAAAGTATGAAAGTGGTCATTATAACACCTGAAACAGATAACCGTACGAAAATGTCGCCAAAATATTCCACACGGTAGTTACGATTGTATTAATGTAAATAAGTACTGTTGCAGTAATAAATACGTATCAAAACTGGAACAAAAGCAGTAAGTTTCCATAATCAATCAACAGATGGCATAAAAGTCATATATATAATTTACGTTCGATTTTTTAAAGTTGCCACGGGTGCAATCCACTGTCGCGAAGCATTATATCTTGATGTTTCTGTATATTAGATCATCAATAGACTGCGGAATTTTTGGCGGTAATAGGTTAGAATGTAAATTTATTGAAGCAGGTAACAAGTATAGTATATCCTACACAACGGTTATGTTATGAGACTTGCATACGCTGTAGGGGTACGGTCCATCAGAACCCCTAGAATGTATGTTACTCCCGCTACATAACGGAAGAACGGGAAAGTTCACACTTCCTAACAACCAAATTAGGTTGAATTCTAACCCATCACACCCTAAAAATCCGCGCTCTATAAGCGAGAGAGTGTTGTATTAATAGAGTATTAATTTTCTATCACCTGTATTTTTTAAAGGTGCTAATGCAATTCTTTGAGTAAACTGTTTAAACATATTATAGCTTGAGAAAAACAAAGGTATAACTCATTCTCTTTCGTCCAGGAAGAATGCAATAGGAGGTCAAGGAGCATTTGCAGTGCTGACCCCGACCCCATTTAAATTGTAATCAAGATGTCGGAGCGGAGACTTGCCAGCAGGAAGTCCGATAGCAAACGTGTGATCTATAGCCTGGTGGTAAACTAGCAGGTAAAAATATCTGCACGACATGCCAGGCAGCTCGGAGGAAATACGTCTTGTCAGCTGTACCGTACCGGAAATTTACACGTTGTATGTTGGTCGCCACGAGGTCAAGAACTTCTAAATAATTTTAATAATAATAATGTTATTTGCTTTACGTCGCACTAACTACCTTTTCGGCTTTTGGAGACGCCGAGTTGCCAGAATTTAGTCCCGCAGGGGTTCTTTTACGTGCCAGTAAATCTACCGACACGAGGCTGATCTATTTGAGCACCTTCAAATACCACTGGACTGAGCCAGGATTGAACCTGCCACCTTGGGGTCAGAAGGCCAGCGCCTAAACCGTCTGAGCCACTCATCCCGTCTTGTAAATAATTTTAAATACATGCAGTATTAGTCTAGAGCCCGCATGTTCAGGTAGTATTTATAGCAGGGTCTCTCAAACGACCAGAATCTGACGCGTGCAAACCGAGGCGTAGAGGTTCTGTGCGTCGTGCATCGGTCCGATTCGGCTCGGATCGGACCAGCGTTTCGTCTTGGGTCTACTCGGCTAAGCTCGGTTCAACTCGGCTCGGATGTTGGAGATCTGCAGAGCAAGAGAGAAATGGGGAAGACAGATGGAGCGAGCGAAACAGGCGGAGGCAAAGAGAGAGAGACAGCGCTATCGCTCAAACTCGAGAAGTGAGGGTCTGTACTCGGATCAACCTACGAAGTCGTCCTTTGCACCATGCCCCGCGCAATGCACTGGTGCATGCACCCTGAGGGGCTCTGATTTATAGGCTTAAATGCAGACTTACTGAAGCGCATACAAGTATACACTATCCCGGACAACAGTCCTGCTATGAGATTTGCATACACATTAGGGGCGCTGCCTATCAGAACCCTTAGAATTTACAGTATGTTACTTTCACCACATAACGGAAGAACGGGCTGGATGGCACTTCCTACTAACCTTTAGTTTGCATTCCAATCTAGCACTGCCTAAACACCCGTAATATATTGCATTTAACATTTTTAACTGGCAGTTACACATGTTATGATCTATAACCACGAATAATATTTGTATGTTTGATTCTTCTTAGGACGTCGCCTCCCTACGAAGGTTGGCCATCGAATTGATTATGATACCTCGTAAAACAGCAGCTCGAAATATTTCAATAGAAGTTGGTCCATACCAGCGGCGCAGATCTTTAAGCCAGGAATTTCTTCGTCTCCCCACAGATAGATTTCCGTCAATTTTCCCCTCGCTGATGAGCTGGAGAAGTTCATATCGTTCACCTCTCATGATGTGCTGCTCGATGGCTGTCAGAAGCTCTTTTTCTTATTTAGGACTGCCTCACTGGTTTTTCATTCTATCCAGGATATTCGAAGCATTTTTCTGCCCAAGTACATTTCAAAAGCTTCAATCTGCTTCTCCTACAAAGGTCTGACCGTCCAGCCTTCAAAACCATAGAATCGTATGCATGTTTGATAAATTGTGTAAAGTTCGCCTGTTCAATACACGTACATTTTAGACATAGATTTCCATTGCCTTTGTCGATTGTATTTTATCTCAAGTTTATTATGTATCACTCTTTTATATATGTCTTTCTTCTTTATGTTATTTTAGCTGATGATGACCTCTAGGCTAGGTCGAAACTTATCTAATGTAGCTTTTTTGACAGACTATTTATGAAATGGCAAACGTGTATTGAACGTGTGGACTTTAGACAGTTCCTTTAAAATGTTATCTTAGACATTATTTTAAAGTCAATACGGAATCGTAATGAAGTTCATTACTTGTAAATACAAATTCATTGTTCATTTTTGCAGGCATTTTATATTATTTTCAAAATGAGTTGCTTTATTTAATAACTGGTTTATTGAAAATGAGAAACAGAAGTAAGGCTTACGGAAAGTAGATATAACTAGCTGTATTACCCGGCGCTCCCCGAGCACTTTATTGATTGATTACTTTTAGGTATTTTATTACCTGTTAATTATGTGTGAAGCGAAATTTTGTAGATTTCGACATTGTGACGTTGACTGATACTTCGACCCCTTTCGACCCCCCCCCCCCTCAGACGGATGCACACACATACATCCATAATCTGGGCCATTTTAAACTGTTTTCACCCATTAACATCCCCTATGCCGATGAAGGCTGAGCTTGGACATAAACGACAAGCGGAGTGTCACTGTTCATCTCAGCGACCCCGAAACCTATAGATTCGACAATATTTTCGATTTTCTGTATATGCCACCCGCTCTCCACTTCCACCCATAGGGGTGGCTTACCCCCATAGTGCTCTTTTACAGACAGTCATATGTGTATCAGAATCTCTCCTTGACCTAGCCTACATTTACGCACGTGCCTACTTCGAACACCAGGCCTGTATTCTACTGTAGAATCCTTCAGCTGACGTTGCCTTGGTTACTGCTGGTCATTTCATCATCCGTCCTAAGAGCGGGGTAGAGTGATGGCAATATCTCCGTAATGGTTGGTTTTACGCCATTATAACACAATATTCGGGGCTCCTAGGGCCTAACCGAGCTTTTTCTTCGCATCGTGAGGCTTAAAATGAGCTTTGTCTCGGCCTTTTGCGACAAATTCGATATTTCGTCTATATTGTGCTGCATAGAGGACTGAAGGTCTGATTACTGCATTGTAGTGACTTAGTTTGACATTCATCGACAGATTTTTTGAAGCATATAGCTTTCTACAGGAATGGTAAGCCTTATCTAGTTTGGGTCTCCTGTGTTCAAGAGCCATTGTTTTGCTGAGGTCCTCTGAGAACCATTCCCCAAGGTACTTTACACTTTTGACTCTCTTGATGTAGATATTATCACTGACTCTCATCTTTCCAGGGGCATCTTTGATGTTAGTAACAAACTCGGTCTTTCCTATTTTGATCAAAAGACCCGTTTCAGCCGCTATTGTGTGCAGTGTTTGGAGATGAGTAGTAGCTTCCTGTATGTCATTTGCCAATAAAGTCAGAACGTCTGCAAAGGCTAGACATGGTATCCTTAGGTTGTCGGCTTTAATCCACATCCGTAATCCAGTGTTCTCTGGAAGGAATCTCATTCACTCTCTAATTATCTTTTCCAGAACGCAATATTAAATATTATTATTATTATTATTATTATTATTATTATTATTATTATTATTATTATTATTATTATTATTATTATTATTATTATTATTATTATTTATGGCCATCGTAGTACCACGTAAAATAAGCCAGTGCATTCATTTCGGTCATTTCGGTTTGTTTGCTGCTACCATTCTTACTTTCCAATAGTTCTTCATTACTTCACTGTGTTTTTTTTTTCTCTCTCTTCCGTCCAGATGTTATTCCGTTCCTTCTTATCTCTGTCCTGGTAACACTTGACATTTTGTATCAATCACCTGAAGTCGTTTTGTCCTGTATTATATCCGCTGTTAGTCCCCTCGCTATCTTTATTCTTTAAATCCCCTGACTGGCCATTCTTACTCTCGTAAACATGATTAACATTTGTTTGGTGCGTTTGACACTATCCATCTTCATTATTTGACCAAAAAACTTGACTGTCCTTCCCTGATCGTTTTGATCGTTATCCTAATTATTATTATTATTATTATTATTATTATTATTATTATTATTATTATTATTATTATTATTATTATTATTATTATTATTATTATTATTATCCTCCGAAGACCGAAAAAGTAGTTAGTGGGACGTAAAGCAAATAACATTATTTATTATTATTATTATTATTATTATTATTATTATTATTATTATTATTATTATTATTATTATTATTATTATTATTATTATTATTATTATTATTATTATTATTATTATTATTATTTCGAATAGCCCATTTGGAGGGTACGATGAATCAAGTTTGGTTACTTTTCATTGCGTTTGATTTCCTTTGTTTCCAAATCTCCTTCATCCTTCGAGTGTGTCGTTCCTTCTCTTCTTGAGTCCACATTATTCTAGTTGTTGGTTTCTTCTGCTCCTGAAACGCTGCCTTTTGAACTGCTTCTCTATAAAGTGTTCTATTTTTGATTTATCTGTTTTAATTCCAGCATTTTTCATGTCTTTCTCAATTTCAATGAACCATGTAGGTTTAGATTTGTAACTATACATAAGATTGAAGGTGCGCTTGGTTAGTCTGTTGTCATCCATTCTGTAAACGTGTCCAAAAAATTGTAGTCTTCTTTTCCTCATTACGTCAGTTAGTTTTCAATTCTGTATTCTGCATTATTATTATTATTACGTTTAGCTCCCAGTATTTTTCTCAAAAATTCTTCTTTCAAACTTCTCTAGTTTTTCTAGATCTCCAGTTCTTGTTAGTTTAAGTGTTTCTGCCGCATAGTGTCTCAATTTTGTTTTCCAGGATTAGGATTTTTTGTTATATACATTTTTTGTCATGTGAAACTTCCATCCCATTTTTGCACTCTAGATTCTATAGCTGTTTTTTTCTTTTATGTCATTCGTTATCCACTCTCCTAAGTATTTAAAGCAATTTGTTTTACATATTGTGTTGTCATGAATTGTAATATTTTGCGGGGCGTCTCTGATGTTTGTCATGAACTTTGTCTTTTCAAATGATATTTTAGTCCTATTTAACTTGGTTGTTTTTGTAATTCTCTCATTTTTTCTTGAGTATTATCCAGTGAGTCAGAAATTAACGCCATGTCATCTGCAAAGGCTAGACCATCTACAGTGATTTTATTTGGATTTATTATTATTATTATTATTATTATTATTATTATTATTATTATTATTATTATTAATATGTTGTTGTTGTTTTAGATGGAGCCTTTGCTATTGTACATACAGCAGCATTCCATTAAAGCACTCTGGCCTGCAGTGCTATGTCACATTATCCGTTCCTTTGTTCCTAATCCCTCACATTTTCCAATTAGAATCTATGTTTATATCCTTAATTTATGCCTTTCGCTTTCATGCTCTATTCTGGAGACAATAACGTTATATTACAATGCAAGTCGGATTTATGTTTCGCTAAGGTAATAACAGTAGTTTCAGAGTCACGAAGTCTTTGATGTAATCTAAGTAATCCCACAGGTGGTTCATGTGACAAGCTGGGCTCACCAGAATACGTTTCAACACAAGCAAATCAAATTTGTGTAGGAGAAAAACGTCTTGTTCAATGTACATAATAATTGAAAAATATTCGCCATATGTAAGAATGTACACAGATATTCAAGTACCTTTGGGAGTGGAAGTGAACAACACGCTGGATATAAATGGTCAAGAAACTACAGAAGTATTCCAAGGAAGATTGGAAAGGAAACCCGGCGCTTAGTGGCCTGCGGAGAGAATAATAAAGCATTGTGCAATGATGAAGGAATAATGGAACGAACGGAAGAGAATGCAAGATGGAAAGATGAATTGAAAACTGACATGTGGTCCCTAGCAGGCCTCATCGTAAAGAAGAAGAAGAATGTGCACAGTTTTTAATATGATATGCATTAAGTACGACTTAGATGACCTTACCAGACCCAAAAAATTTGCATACGAAATAATTTCAGCAAATATACGTAAAAATCATCTTTTTAAAATTAATTCTGTACAAAATAAATTGAGTTATGTGCGAAAAATACAAATGAACATAACTATGCGTAAACTTCGGTACGATACTTTATTGTATTTAATTAACCATGTACTATGCAAGCTCTACACTGAACTAGATATTAGGTCCTTTTAAAAAATCATCGTCATCATCATCATCATCACTCCGTGGCTTATATTTAGATATTTCTCACTTGTACAAGTAGTAGAGAGTTTGTCGAACCCTTGTCCTTTTCCTGTACGGAATCGGGTATGAGGTGAGATTAATCTGTCGTGGCGGGTTTCCATAACCAGATCCCGTTCCTGACGTCAACCTCATCAGAGGAGTTAATGAGATGAAATGTATGGCGTAATATATGACAGTAGGAAGGGAAAGGGTGAAACCCGGTGCCGGCACATAGCCTACTCTTGTCGATTACCACCAAGGGGTCTGCTCAAGGCGATGGACGAATCACCATCAACAGCGTCTTATGCCCTCACTCCATATGAACACTGCGGAGAGATTTGGAATTTAATCCAGGCTTTTGGCACACAATCTAGTTATTAGAAATGGTATACCCACCCACCCACCCCCCTACCCTGCGGCCAACATTTTGATGGTAAAAATGTTTTCAACCAACGGGACTCGAACCGGCTAACCACGGTCTCCGACCGTGTAGTCTTCAGCGCCTTAACGATCTTGGCCACGAGCAGGCGAGCATTAATTATTGCAAACTTAGCTATTACCTTGCAATCGACAGATGATGGCTTCAGAATTCATCATCGCCAGCCATAAAGGTGGCTTTCCGTGGTTTCATATTTCCACGCCTTGATTAACATCATGTCCGCTTCTGTGGTGTAGTGGTTAGCGTGATTAGCTGCCACCCCCGGAGACCCGGGTTCGATTCCCGGCTCTGCCACGAAATTTGAAAAGTGGTACGAGGGCTGGAACGGGGTCCACTCAGCCTCGGTAGGTCAACTGAGTAGAGGTGGGTTCGATTCCCACCTCAGCCATCCTGGAAGTGGTTTTCCGTGGTTTTCCACTTCTACTCCAGGCGAATGCCGGGATGGTACCTAACTTAAGGCCACGGCCGCTTCCTTCCCTCTTCCTTGCCTATTCCTTCCAATCTTCCCATCCCTCCACAAGGCCCCTGTTCAGCATAGCAGGTGAGGCCGCCTGGGCGAGGTACAGGTCATACTCCCCAGTTGTATCCCCCGACCAAGAGTCTGAAGCTCCAGGACACTGCCCTTGAGGCGGTAGAGGTGGGATCCCTCGCTAAGTCCGAGGGAAAAACCGAACCTGGAGGGTAAACAGATGATGATGATGATGATGATGATTAACGTCATGATCTCTTCGTTCCCAGTCCTAGGCCTTTCATATCAATCGTCACCGAAAACCCACCGGAGTTAGTGTGACATTGGAACACTAGCAACAAAAAATTGATGTTCTGTTACACAGAGCATTTTCTGATTAGATCGCACAGGGTCGCGCAAGATATATCAACCGATTTGTTTTATCTGATCCTATAATCCTGGGATTTCCCAGGGCAGTATTATTGGACCTTATATTTGTTATGTATGTACCGTATAAACGAAAAAAGTAAAGAACTTGAATCAGATATAGGGTTTTTATGGCAATGACGTTATAATGTGTACGGTAATAAATAAGTTACAGGATTAAAAGAAAGACCTCGACAAAGTTGTGAGATGGAGACCAGACAATGGATAGGACAATAAATGGGGTAAAAAGAGAAATCAAGTTGTGAGTTTCAAGAAGAGAAGAGATCCTGTCAGTTCTAATTACTACGTTGAGGGGGGGGGGGGGAGGGAGGCGGGAGTTTCTCATGGAGATCACTTTAAGTACCTAGGCGTTAATATGAGGAAAGACCTTCATTCGGGTAATCACATAAACGGGACTGTAAATAAAGGTTACAAATGTTAAAGAACGGACTAGCAAACTTGTCCTGAAAGTTAGTATTTTTTTTCTATTTGCTTTACGTCGCACAGACACAGATAGGTCTTATGGCGACGATGGGACAGGAAAGGGTTAGGAATTGGAAGGAACCGGCCGTGGCTTTAATTAAGATACAGCCCCAGCATTTGCCTGGTGTGGAAATGGGAAACCACGGAAAACCATCTTCAGGCCTGCCGACAGTGGGGTTCGAACTGGCCCCAAAATGAACCCATCAAAATCACAGGTCATCATAATTGGTAATTATAAATCACATACTAAACTACAAAACACATCTATACTTAGTGTTATGCCTCTGTGGTGTAGTGGTTAGTGTGATTAGCTGCCACCCCTGGAGGCCCGGGTTCGATTCCCGGCTCTGCCACGAAATTTGAAAAGTGGTACGAGGGCTGGAACGGGGTCCACTCAGCCTCGGGAGGTCAACCAAGTAGAGGTGGGTTCGATTCCAATCTCAGCCATCCTGCAAGTGGTTTTCTATCGTTTCCCACTTCTCCTCCAGGCAAATGCCAGGATGGTACCTAATTTAAGGTCACGACCACTTCCTTCCCTCTCCCTTGTCTATCCCTTCCGATTTTCCCATCCCGTCACAAGGCTCCTGTTCAGCATAGCAGGTGAGGCCGCCTGGTCGAGGTACTGATCATCCTCCCCAGTTGTATCCCCTGACCCAGAGTCTGAAGCTCCAGGACACTGCCCTTGAGGCGGTAGAGGTGGGATCCCTCGTTGAGTCCGAGGGAAAACCAACCCTGGACGATAAACAGATTAAGAAGAAGAGGAAGAATAAGAAGAAGAAATACCAATAACATTTAGTGATCATGTAAAGAACCTTAGAGTAATTATTCGATAAATGTTTAAGTTGGTAGGAGCATGTCACAAACATTTGTCAAAGAGTATTCTATTCATTACATTCTGCGAAAAGAATGAGGGCTTGCTTCCAAGAAGCACAAGAAAATTATTGGTTCACAGTCTAATATTTCCAATACTTGACTACGGAGATGTAGTTTATAATAGTATGAGCAAAACACTTTCATGTTGACCACAGCGAGCCTACAATGCTTGTGTTCGATTCGTATTTAATATCCCAATCCAGACTCATATTAACCCTTTCCTCTCTCAGCTGTCATGGCTAAGATTGACTGAACGACGTAAATACCACGCTGTTTCCCTTCTCCACAGCATTCTGCAAACAAGCAAACCAGACTATCATATAACAGACTTTAAATACCTCTCCTCTTCCGATAGAGCTCCCTCAAGGTCATCAACACGTTCCCTCTTGTCCATTCCCATTCATCACAGTAACTGGTATAACAACTCATTCATACCTGCTACCATACGTTCCTGAGACTCAATCCGAGGCTATTTAAAAGGAAATGTTCAATATGGTACTGAACCCTTCAGAAAGTGGATATCACTAACGTAAAAAGTAATATTTATTTCTTGATTATCAATAAGGATACAATATTATAGAAGTTAAGTAAATTAATTTTAGTGATATTTAGAAATATGATGTATATTTAATGATTATAATAGCAGGCTTTATAGCCTGGGCCCACCATATAAGAAAGGCAATAAATTAAAATAAACTGAAATCTCTTCATATGGTTATGACGGTTATTTAGGGTTTGTAATAAGGATGTAAAAGAGAGGGAGAATCAGACTCTGGTAAGTCCAAAATAACTAGAGTATGGCTCCAGTGTATGGGACCCTCACGAGGATTACTTGATTCAAGAACCGGGAAAAAATCCAAACAAATGTAACTCGATTTGTTTTGAGCTTTTTTCGACAAAATAGTAGTGTTACCAAGATGCTGCCAATTTTTGGTTGGAACGACTTGGGAGAAAGGAGACGAGCTGAAAATGTAAACGGTATGTCACCTTTATTTTCAATCCCGTTAATGTTATTACCCCAGGGAATGACACGCTTCCCAACATGCGTTCCTATTCAAAATGTAACATTCTTCGTTCCAAACAAACCGTCAAGATTTGTGACAGGAATTCAGATGAACTCTGAATATCGTCATTTAGTTGCAGAACAAATGCAACACCAACATGGCATTTCCGTTTTAAACATTTTTATCGCTTTAAACGCGTCTCTATTTCATAGAAAACAAGTTTAATTAATGTGTTTTAATTAATGTGGTAGATGTCTTAGTACTGCTGTTATCCATAGATTAGAAGATTTCCCGTTTCGTCTCTGATATCTCGAACAACCGTGGCGCCTTATTACTGAACTTCTACAAGTTTGTGTGTGTTATTGTTATTGTGTGTTATTGTTATTGCGTGTTTGTTTCCACTCCTCATACAACTGAGAATGTTATGCAAATATTCTCCTCCAAGTGAAACAGCCACTTCTTCTTCTCCTCTGCACTCACTTCATTTGCATAACGCGCTATCTCTGAACACGACTGTGCCCTATTCGCTTTCAAATTACAAGATCCTCCACTAAAACACAAGCTGGCTTGAATATGTCTGGATTAAGTCAGATATTACCTCGCATATGATGATGATGATGAAAACAAACTGATGATTCGGTCTTCACCTTCCGTTCACCGTTAGGGTGTGATTCTTGTTTCTAACGTCTTCTCGCTCAAAACACATTTCTATATTTCCTTACAAGGAGTCTTGATTAAATTTCATGACAAGAGTATCACTAAAGAAAGACGGCCGCGGTCTAGTAACAGCGTGCCTGCCTCTTATCCAGAGGACCGGGATTCAATTCCAGGCATTTTTACCTGGCTCTCAGGGCTGGTTTAAGGTCCACTCAGCCTATCTGAGAACAAATGAGGAGCTAACTGCCGGTGAGATAGCGGCCCCGGTGTACAAAGCCATGAATAACGGCCGAGAGGATTAAACGTGCCGATCATGTGTTGCCTCGTAATATTCAGGCCTTGGGCTGAGCAGCGGTCACTTGGTAGACCAAGGCCCATAAAGGGAGCAGCACAATAGGTTTTCGTTTGGTTTGCTTTGCTTTGGTTTTGCTTTACCTTGGGTTGGTTTGCTTTGCTTTAGTTTGTTTTTGATTTGGTTTGGTTTGGTTTGGTTTGGTTTGGTTTGGTTTGGTTTGGTTTGGTTTGGTTTGGTTTGGTTTGGTTTGGTTTGGTTTGGTTTGGTTTGGTTTGGTTTGGTTTGGTTTGGGTTTGTTTGGGTTTGTTTGGTTTTTGGTTTGGTTTGGTTTGGTTTGGTTTGGTTTGGTTTGGTTTGGTTTGGTTTGGTTTGGTTTGGTTTGGTTTGGTTTGGTTTGGTTTGGTTTGGTTTGGTTTGGTTTGGTTTGGCCCCTAAATAAAGTTTAGAATGCCTATTTCTCAACAACGATATTACTGTATTAATAAAAATTAGATGGTATGTCCCTGTTTGTTTGTTTGTTTGTTTGTTTGTTTGTTTGTTTGTTTGTTTGTTTGTTTGTTTGTTTGTTTGTTTGTTTGTTTGTTTGTTTGTTTGTTTGTTTGTTTGTTTGTTTGTTTGTTTGTTTGTTTGTTTGTTTGTTTGTTTGTTTGTTTGTTTGTTCCAGATAAGCTGGAAAATTACTGGGCCGATTGAGCTGGAATTTGGTAAGCACATATCTTGAAATTCTGAGTAATGCAATGGATACTTTTTATTTTGATATATTGCACAGTTTCGAATTAACAAGGGATTTTAGAAGAGTATGTCTCAAATTTGGACAATTCTTGCCTTATATCAAGTAGATTAACGGGTAAACGGTTGGTCCTATCGAAAGAATGAAGTGTTTCACGTGGCCTTGAATTTCCTACAAGAAAAGTACACTGACTGACAGAGTAAATGCAACACCAAGAAGGAGTGGTTCGAAAGGGATGAAAGTTGGGGAAAAAACAGAGACGGCACGGACGAATAATTGATGTTTATTTCAAACCGATATGCAGGTTACACAATGCGCACGGCATCGACTCAGTAGGATGTAGGACCACCGCGAGCGGCGATGCACACAGAAACACGTCGAGGTACAGAGTCAATAAGAGTGCGGATGATGTCCTGAGGGATGGTTCTCCATTCTCTGTCAACCATTTGCCACAGTTGGTCGTCCGTACGAGGCTGGGGCAGAGTTTGCAAACGGCGTCCAATGAGATCCCACACGTGTTCGATTGGTGAAAGATCCGGAGAGTACGCTGGCCACGGAAGCATCTGTACACCTCGTAGAGCCTGTTGGGAGATGCGAGCAGTGTGTGGGCGGGCATTATCCTGCTGAAACAGAGCTTTGGGCAGCCCCTGAAGGTACAGGAGTGCCACCGGCCGCAGCACATGCTGCACGTAGCGGTGGGCATTTAACGTGCCTTGAATACGCACTAGAGGTGACGTGGAATCATACACAATAGCGCCCCAAACCATGATGCCGCGTTGTCTAGCGGTAGGGCGCTCCACAGTTACTGCCGGATTTGACCTTTCTCCACGCCGACGCCACACTCGTCTGCGGTGACTATCACTGACAGAACAGAAGCGTGACTCATCGGAGAACACGACGTTCCGCCATTCCCTCATCCAAGTCGCTCTAGCCCGGCACCATGCCAGGCGTGCACGTCTATGCTGTGGAGTCAATGGTAGTCTTCTGAGCGGACGCCGGGAGTGCAGGCCTCCTTCAACCAATCGACGGGAAATTGTTCTGGTCGATATTGGAACAGCCAGGGTGTCTTGCACATGCTGAAGAATGGCGGTTGACGTGGCGTGCGGGGCTGCCACCGCTTGGCGGCGGATGCGCCGATCCTCGCGTGCTGACGTCACTCGGGCTGCGCCTGGACCCCTCGCACGTGCCACATGTCCCTGCGCCAACCATCTTCGCCACAGGCGCTGCACCGTGGACACATCCCTATGGGTATCGGCTGCGATTTGACGAAGCGACCAACCTGCCCTTCTCAGCCCGATCACCATACCCCTCGTAAAGTCGTCTGTCTGCTGGAAATGCCTCCGTTGACGGCGGCCTGGCATTCTTAGCTATACACGTGTCCTGTGGCACACGACAACACGTTCTACAATGACTGTCGGCTGAGAAATCACGGTACGAAGTGGGCCATTCGCCAACGCCGTGTCCCATTTATCGTTCGCTACGTGCGCAGCACAGCGGCGCATTTCACATCATGAGCATACCTCAGTGACGTCAGTCTACCCTGCAATTGGCATAAAGTTCTGACCACTCCTTCTTGGTGTTGCATTTGCTCTGTCAGTCAGTGTAATATGCATGTTTCTTTGTAACTCCAACGGTTTTTTAGAAAACACGGCTTTCTTTTACTTTTTGCTGTGGTCGCCTTAACTAATGAATAGGCTAGTCAGTTCGTGCCTAGGTCGTTGTCCGTTTGTTAAGAGGTCAGCTGAAAAATGAGCGCGCCATTCGACGCAGAGCGTTTTAAATCCTACAGTGTTGCTGTTGAGAGTACTAAGCGTGCTTACCCATATTTGAGAACGATTGCGGGCTGGAATTTATTTATTTATTTATTTATTTATTTATTTATTTATTTATTTATTTATTTATTTATTTATTTATTTATTTATTTATTTATTTATTTATTTATTTATTTATTTATTTTCATTATCATTGTCGTCATATTACCTATATACTCCTTGTTTGTACCTTTTAATGTTGAAAATAATTCTTTGCAGACAAAGTGGGGGTCCCCAAACTACGAAAATAATAAATTTAAGCAATTTCCTCGAGTGTGCCGAAATTTGAAGGGCTAAAGGGCCCGGAAAGACTTCAAATTGTGAGTCGTGTCTAGCTCTACCTAACCGAACAAGCAAATTGTTAAAATCACTTCTCGCCTAAAATCAGTTCGGAAAAAACTGCGCTTGTTTCTTTACTCTTTTTCTTTTCTATTCAAATCCTTGTCAAATTATCTTATTTTCATAATTCTTTCTGTAATGTGTTCCTTGGTTCAATACACTCAAGCGTTTTAGATTTTTTGAAAAAAGTCCGCACCGAGGGCTTAAGTTAAACTCTACATTGTCCCACATTAGCGCAGCTGCTACATTCTTCACGTTGAGAAATCGAATAACAACTACTCTATACTCAACCTTTAACTGCCTTTTGTCACCAGATGTTAGTGCAGAGTAACCGAGCCAAAGTCTAAATTCGGGAGACCCACCGTCGGCTGCCCTGAGAAGGCATTTCTGTCGTTTTCAATTTTCACTTCCAGGCAAATACCGTGACAGGCCCCAACAGGTTCCTCCCACATACTTACCCAGTTTCACTCACCATCGTTCAGGAAGGGCATCCGGCAGTAAATCATGCCACATAAATGTATCTCACTACATCCTCGACCGCTTATCAGTAGACGGCACTTCAAAGGGTACACATACATGATTGTTTTCGAATTGAGCCTCTATGGACTGCGTGTTAACAACCAATCTCATTTCCAGTGTCTGTGTCTTGTTCGTCTGGGGGCTTTGACATCCTGCCAGTATCTCTTGAGCCCACCGATCAGCGATTTCTTCTGCTCCTCTGGTAAAGGGCCTCTTCGTCTTCTGAATTCTGTCCCTACCATAAAAACTAAGATTTCCTTTCGCCATCTTTCTTACACTAACCCTGTCATTCATTTTATCCTCCCCAATACTCACCTCTCTCAGATCTTTCTCACCCCACCATCCTGGGCCCAGTATCTGGGAAGCCAGGCTCTGCCTGTCACAAGTCAGGACTAAGGGCGAGTTTAGACCAGCTGACCCGGCAGGTACGGGCCCCAAGCACGGTTGTGGTGACGGTGGTTAACGGTTTCTGAAAGCGGATGACGACATCCATGTTCCAACGGTGAATAAAGCGGAGGAACTATCTTCAGCGTCTGTTCTTCAATGAAGCGGGAGCAAAAGGCGTCTGTACTATTACGCAGCTCCGGGGCTTATAATATCTGTTCTATTACGCGGAAGGAGTGATCCGAGCCGCTCTTTTATTAACAACCAAGCATCACGGAAAGTCGTCAGAAAGAAGAGACTATCCCAGGTGTAACTGTTCGCAGGAATCCACCGCTCCTAGGAGCGCAAGCTAGCCTTCGGATTCTGGGGAGCCTGCACCTAGATGCTTACTAAAGGATTATTATTATTATTATTATTATTATTATTATTATTATTATTATTATTATTATTATTATTATTATTATTATTATTATTATCATACTTGTTTACGACCATTTGAGACCACGTCAAGCAAAAGCCATACATTACTGGAAGTCTTCTTTGCAGTCCAGAATCTTTGAGTTCTTTCTTCTTTTCCTCACTGACTCAAGCAATCCTTTGTTTCCTGGTATAGTTCCTCCCGTTCTCATAACCTAACCTGCCCATCCACGATTTTTGGACCCATTAACTTACGGTGGATCTTTCCCTCAGATTTCTCGGCTTCTCTTTGTTCCAACTTTCTTGTCAGTCGGAGCCATTCACTAGCATACAGACACTCTGTTCTGTGTTGTAGTGCCTTAGTTTAGCTCGCCTTGAAATTGCTTTTCTCTTGTATAAAGCATGTTTCTTATTATTAGTAATAGTATTATTATTATCATTCATAATAAATAATCATGTTATCTTTTCATGAATTATTACTTCCATAGCTTTAATAAAACAGCGGATTTATTATTCCTTGCCAAAGTTTGCAGAAACATGTATTGCAAGTACTTAACTGTGCTCGCATATCTCCAAGGGGTGAATACATTTACAATAATGAGACTAAGAGGTTGAACTGAATTTATTTGAATATCAAAGTTCTTCCGTATTTTCTGAGTCGTGGATGAACGTGGAAGTTGCTGGGCATGGGAAATGTCACTCTTGATTTCTAATTATTATTCAAGATGAAATGTAATTCAAGGTTTTTTCTTTCTTTAATAAGTCAGAGTAAATTTTTAAAAAAGATGCCGACCTACATCGCCTTCTCTTCCTCCACTTTGTTTCCTTGAATATGCAATGAGGATTTTATTTTTTTTATTGGTATACGAAGAAAGACGAACTGTCTATTGTAAAATTCATATTTCTGTCTGATAGAACCTACGTACTGAGTTTTAACAAAGTTGAACAACACAACAAACTTCTTTCCATCCTTTTTACTGTCAAAGTGCAGGATGTTATTCCATCTATATTTCCGGAACCGAAAGAGATATGTTACACTCCTGTGTGGAGAATATTATCAAAACCAATGACATTGCATGTTCCAGAATTCACCGCGCTATTTAGTCAAATATATTTATTTACCAATAGAAAGAATGCAAAAGGAACTCTCCATCAAATGAAAAACTTACTTATCAACGCATAGATTGCAGGGTATCACTGCCGGTGTGCTAGACGCCCAATACCTTGAAAAGGTGCTATTTCCAACAGAAGAACGCAACCTACACTGAGGCGAATCACTGATATTTCTAACGATTGAGTTTTCTGAGTTTACTTAATTATATCATAACTTTTTCATAATTTGTTAGAAACGTTCTGTTCGTCTACTAATACTTATTGTCACTCAGAGCTAAAGCTCTACGTTAGCGCGGAGACTTAGCTACTGGTCGTCCATCTGGACGCCTGAGGTTCGAAAACCCACAATGACCAGTATGATTCCAGCAATTTGAGAAATTTACACTAATGGAGATAACCTGAAAAAGTAAGTTTCTATGCCTTTAACGAGAGTTTTCGGAAAGTCCTTAGAAACCACTAACATGCTGGACATCCCATCTATAAATGTGTATGCTCTTCAACAGTTTGTTTACGATGTAGCAATCTCTATACAGTCATGAGTGTTAATCTATTGTTTACAACAACGCTGTCTGCAAAGTTCCTTAAAACGCTTCGAGTCCCTCGCAAGGGCTACATTCTTAACTGATCTAGCTTGTTGTTTTAAGGGCCTAACATTTAGGTCATCCGTCTAACTGCTCTACGAATTCAATGTTATCTTTTTCAATAAGGACATCGGTACCCAGATTAGTCATCGTCTATATTTTACCTTGATTTGCATCCTAGCTGCGGCAGTCAAGGTGCAGCGGATCTCGGTACAATCGGAAGGAAGGTGAAAATTTTAGAAACAATATTTCCGCTTGTAGAGAGACTCACGACCCTGGGGTTTACTTAGACTACGCTATAAATGATCACCAAGTTTAGTTCTTTGGGGTGGATGGGGAATGTCTTTACTTTTGGGCTTATTTTGTCTTCAAAATAATGTTGTCCTCAAATTTCCCTTTAAACCTGGAGGAGGGGCGTAAAATTAATCCCGTGAGGAGGCGCGCACGGTGTTTTAGATCGGGTCATGAAAAATTAGCGCAAATTAATCAAAAAATATGTTTAATATTACAGAACTAGTAAATAATTTTGCACGAACTTGTAAATAATGTTCAAAGGTATTTTTACAATATAAAAATCGGATGTTATACAATTGACGTTCATTCTGCGTCATCACTAGATTCTTAACTTTACGTACTGCACCGACCACATGTCACTGCTGAGTGTCACTGGCACACACGACATCTAGTCTTGGTTTTTCTGTTGGTTTTTTCTATTTCAGAGGGCTGCTCTTCTTCAGACAATACTAAAATTTATCGAATGTTCCCTTTTTTTTTTTTTGCCCCGTTGAGAGAGTATGAATAGCGCTCTTGCAAATATCTCACGCATAAATTTTGGTTTCGTTCTTTCAAATAATTACTCCTTTGAATTTTAAAGTTACATTTCGCATGCTTGTAAATAATATACGAATTAATTCTTTGTCCAACGGTTGCTTGTGCGTGAAAAGGAGGTACGCTCTTTATATGTATTTAGAATTCTCTTTCCCTGTTCCTATCCATGATGAGTTGGAGTTCACTATGTACGAAATCACTATTTTACACGAAAATAAAACAAAACTGACACATTCTTGGTATATTAATTGAAAAAAATAAAGTAAAACTTAACTCTTAAACACGCATACGTCATGGGGCGCGCCAGGAGTTTTAGGCCAGGTCCGTCAAGCAGTGCACTTAGGCTGAAACTGAGGAGCATGGGGGGTTAACTTGTTTACGCACACTGAGGGGATGGAAGCTAGCGGCCCGCTACGTTAATAACTATAAAAATTTATCTCTGAACCCGGTCTAAAAGACAATGACGCGCCCTCTCCAGTGTTAATATGCCGAAATCATTGTTAAGTTAGTTTAATACTTGAATTTATTACACGCAATTGAACTACAAAGTTTTTTCTTCATTCTTATCTGTAGATCAAACTTCACTTCAAAAACTCTTTATTTGTGACATTGTCTTTTATAGCCCCGAGCGCTCAGAATATTCTGTCAGTTGTAGTTCCTTTTAAAAATGAGGTCTTTACGAGTCCGTATGCGAACACAGGAAGTGATTGTTATTTTGCTAGAAGAGCTCGTCTGTGTGGTGTACTGTGGCCTCAGGGAGTTCGCAAATGTCACGGGTTTATATCGGTATTTATAAGGCTGTGACATGAGTGCCATCCCACTGAACATCACACACTCTTTGATCGTCCGTTAAGCCTGTTATCGATATGAACACAGCAGGCCATGCTCGGGTGCTTGCCACACCTCACATAAGGACACATTTCTATGCCATCATTGAGAACTGTGCTCGTTCTTCTGTACTCCAATAAAAGAAGGTTTCCCTCTGATACACTGCATGATCAGAGGTCAAATCATTAAGCGAGTTGGCCGTACGGTTAGGGTCGCGCAGCTGTGAGCTTGCATTGGGGAATCCCATCATGTCCAGCCGTAAGGATGCCTTTCCGTGGTTTCCCATTTTCACCAGGCCACGGGCGCTTCCTTCCCCATGTTTGCGTCACCCAAAACATTCGATGTGTTAGTGCGACTTGTTTTATTATTTTATTCATTTGAGAAACCAAAAATGATGCCATCTTTTCAAGTTGGCACTTCACATATTATGTTAAATAATTGAAAGAAAATAATTAATACTGTAGACAAATTTATATATCTTAGTGAGATTATACCTTGGAATATTAATTGTACCGGGAGGTACATCTCAAATCCGCTCATTTAAAAGAAGCGCCTTAATGAACTCTATCTATGCAACAAACGTAAAACTGCAATTGCATGAAATTGGAACATTAATCAGAAGATGTCACTAATGAATAATTGAGAAGTATATCATTTCTAAGTTTCCTAAACTGATAGGATTTTTTTTTTTGCTCTACATCAAGAAGTTTGGACAGTTCTCCATAGATGCCATTACAAAAACAGACGTCACGCACTCTGGTACAAGGAAGAACAATGTGTTATTGAAATAAATTTTGTGTTTATAGGTTTTCTCTAGTAAATAAACTTTGATTTACTTTTTATATAAATTCTAGGTTGACAACACTTCTCTCTTATTCCGCCAGTTTTTGAACTTGACCATTCACCATTTGTCTGTAATTATTTTTCAGTCTATCACAGGCTTCTTGTTGTTGTTTTTTAGGTGTAACTTTTGAATTTGCCAATAAAATTGAGAGGGTATGTGCGGATTAGTCCCGAACGATCCGCTCGGGTATATAAGCTGAGGCTTTTCTGGCTACCTTGTCTCATTGATCGTCGTCTTTCTAAGTGTGTGTGTGTGTTAAGACGGGAGGCGGGGCGCCTCATTCTTCGGCAGGCAGAACAACAGCCAAGTAATGGCCACCAATATTCTATCTTTCTAGCTTTCTCCGCAAACTTATCCGAGGGGAAAGTTCGAATTTCTAACTACGTAACCAACCTTTTCTAAAATGTAAATTTTCATTCGGTTAATGAAATATTCGATAAAGTCTTTAAATGCAAATCGGGGATAGAGAGTGCGTTACCCTCTCGAGTTCCCCTTCAACTTGGTTTGAGGTGACTATAATTTTGTAACTGTTTTTCTTTCCTGTAATGTATTGAACTAACTTTCATTCGAGTCACCTCAGTAGCTTGGGATTAGCCCCTGTATCATTGGGCGGAGAGCCCCGTTAGGGTTTTATTCTTCATTATTTAGGAGTGCAAGTATACGCCTCCATTCATTTTGTGTTCGGGCCATTTATTTAACCTGTTATTCTTTTTCCACCCCTGTGTAAAATAAATTTAAATTGTAAATTGTGCCTACAGAGGCCAGAGATCGTAAAGTTTGGTGTAATGTTGCCTTAAGTGGGCTGTTAAAATTTGGCCAATGTTTGAGAGCATGTAAGCTCTTTCCAAAGTTTACTCTAATATTGAGGGGGTGCCTTTGGAAGGCCGTCAATTGTTACCGTTGGAGCCTAGTGCTCGTGAACTCTGTGTATTGGGAGATATCGATCCTTATCTGACTAGCGCAACATTTGCGAAAATTGTAAATTTGGAGCCTGAAGATCAAAACTTGTAAATCTGGAACCTGAACCTCAAAACTTGTAAATCTGGAACCTGGAGCTCAAAAAAATGTAAATTACCGATTGTTGGATTTTTCAAATCTTGTTGCAAGATTGCTATTGGTACCTGTCATGTTGTTACTTCACTAAGTGAAAGATTGTTAAGTTTGTTTTTTGAAAAGAAATATAACCGTTTAAAATTTTAATTCAATTTTTGCAATTGTAGTTCAATCCATTCAATACCAGCACCTTCTTCCACCTCTTTCTGTTCCACGGATAACCCAGTAACATTAACAAAAAAGCATCTATAGATAGTAGAAGTCAGAGATTGAGACGAGCTCAACTAATTACCTGGCCGAGTTACAAGAAACCGCCTCTTCCTATTAATGCTAAAACTCGGTATTGTTACTCCGCCGTTAAGCCACAAGCAACATATGCAAGTGAAACATTATTTAAACTGAATACCCAATCAACAACAGACAAACTGCAGAAAGATCTTCGGACAATTATTAATTAAAAATATCAGACTGAAGGCCAGTGGGGACTTTCGCCGAATTCAGTACTTTACGATGCGAAAGTGGAGGATTGCTTCCTCTGGACACATACACCGCATGCCAAATACTACGCTCCTGAAACAACTTTCTGATTTCTTTTGGAATAGTAAACAAAAAACACGTGCTTTAAAGAAATACAAATGGATTTAGATGAATTGAAAATTACTAAAGATCAAATTGAAAATAGAGAAGAGAAGCGGACTCTAAATAACAAATACACTTGAACGAGCCATAAGATCAACCAGAATGAAGAAGTTTTGGGAAAGGAAAATGTTGTCAAGTATTAAAAGGTGAACTTATTCTTTGAAGACATTGTTGTGTAAGGTTTGAATCTGGTGCTCCAATGTTGGCATAATCAGTGTAAATAAATAAATAATGTAATGTTGTGAACATTACAGGTTTCCCCAATTAGGCTACACCGTTCACTACTTGTTAATATTATCAGTAAGTAATACAGTAAGTCAATGGTTTGAAATAATAACAGAACTTAATTACAAAAGAAAAAGATAGAGGAAGAGGAAATAATATTAATATTTGGTACATTCAGTTATATCAAGACTCCATTTATATTACGAAGACTGTAGTACTCTATAATCGCCGGCCCCGTGGTGTAGGGGTAGCGTGCCTGCCTCTTACCCGGAGGCGCCGGGTTCGATTCCCGGCCAGGTCAGGGATTTTTACCTGGACCTGAGGGCTGGTTCGAGGTCCACTCAGCCTACGTGATTAGAATTGAGGAGCTATCTGACGGTGATATGGCGTCCCCGATCTAGAAAGCCAAGAACAATGGCCAGGTCTTCGAGCTGAGCAGCGGTCGCTTGGTAGGCCAAGCCCTTCTATAACAGGATGTACCGAACTGGTTTTCCGACATGCTAAGATGTCTATATAAAGATTGTGCACTAGATTATGCTGAGTTATAATTCTGTATAAAAGTTATTTCATGTGTGAGTCTGTGTTAGAATATAGGCTCTTTCGGAATCTACAGGGAGTTACATTTGGAGCATATATGTCAATTCCTTTTCTCATTTTATTATCGTCAGTTTTTTATTTATTACTTTATGAAGGAAATACATACCCTGACAGTTTATTCTGTGTAACAATTCCTTACCATTAGGACGTATTAGGACGTAAGATTCGTGGTAGGAATAGCAACCAAACTTCTCGTAATAAACATATCTGAGAAATTTTCTTTCGACTTTCTCAATTAGATCGACATATTTCACTGGGTACGGGTCCCAAATACCAGATGAGTTGGCCGTCCGGTTAGGGGCACGCAGACGTGAGTTTGCATCCGGGAGATAGTGGATTCAAACCCCACTGTCGGCAGCCCCGAACACGGTTTTCCGCAGTGTCCCATTTTCACACCAGGCAAATGCAGGGGTTGTCCCTTAATTAAGGCCACGGCCGCTTCCTTCCTACTTCTACCCCTTTCCTGTCTCATCATCGCCATAAGACCTGTCTGTGTCGGTGCTATGTAAAGCAAGTTGTAAGGAAAAAAAGGTGGTTCCAAATAATCGAGGCATATTCTAGTCTTGAGCTTACAAGAAAATGATACAAAATTATCAAGGTCCACTGGCAGAAAGTATGTTCAGTTTATATCCCATACATTTTTAGCGTAGTCATGGATGAAGTGACAAAGCCCTATCCGGCAGTAAAACAAAACCCAGTCCACTTGCGCCACACAGTTTGCACACTCGACTCGATAAAGGTATGAAAAAACCTGCGGAAGAAGGAGAATCTGCTAAGCTGAACATACTCACATATTTACAGAAATTACAAAAACCACGTAGGCTCTGAATATAGCACAGCCACAAGTATTAGGCGTCAAAATGTCTGCGTACCGGGTCCATTGAAAGGAAACACAAGTATCGAATTGTACTCAGAATCGATTGAATGAAACATAACGTACGCTCCGTATCACCAGATTACCGCGGCTGCATTGGTCAGGCGAGGCGTGTCAAAAGATTGTTGTTTACAGCGTCGGACGTGCTATGATCATTTTGTTGGGTGCAGATCTCTTGATTGGATGAGTGTATCTCGATGATATTTTCACCAACATGTTTGGCTGAATGAGATCTATTTAAGTGAGACCAGTAAAATAGGAACGGAGACACCGGTCCCGACGTCGCTTTCCGCCTCAACATTCCAATTTTACGCGTAATTAGTAACACAGTCTTTTCACAAGCAATATGTTAACACCTGTTGCGGAGTGTATCTCTATTCATCTTTGAAATGATGCCTTGAAGCAAATTAAACAAACGACATGTCAGCTAGCATCAGCGAGCCATACGAGACTGTGCCTGCGCCTGGACAGCGCATCGCAAGTGCCGTGTCATCCCATGCCTGCGGGTGAGTGGGTTCAATGAGCGTGTTTCAAACTTGAGAGACAGTAGCTATGTAACGACATGAGAACAATTGCTTTGTGGTTTATAATCACAGAACTGCAGCCTGTTATAATGAGGCCTGTTTTTTGTTGCATACAATTTTTCAGTATATACACTCCTTCGGGTCAAAACAATGCCACGTCAGAATAAGAAAAGTAAACATAATCATAGACAAAATTTACTTCCTTCTTGAATTACATAAAGTTACGAAATCTGTTCCTGGTGAAACTTTACTTACAGTCAAAAAAGCCAAATCAAATTTCAGTTAAATTATGAATTTAGCATAATTCTAGTTCAGAGAGCACCTCAGTGGCTCAGGCGGCAACTCGCCGGCCTCTCACCGCTGGCTTCCATGGTTCAAATCCCGGCCACTCGATTTGAGATCTGTGCAGGACAAAGCGTTGGCGGGAAAGTTTTTCCTCCAGGTACTACGGTTTTCCCTGTAATCTTTCATTCCAAAAACACTCTCCACTATCATTTCGTTTAATTTGTCGGTTACTAATCATTGTCCAAGAAGAGTGTGACGGACTTCGGCAGCCGGCAAAATTCCTACCCTCAACGCTAGATGGGGGCTTCATTGATTCCAGTCGAATGACTGGAAACAGGTTGTGGACATTCTTTTCTACTTCAAATGATAAAAGGAGCTCTAAGAATTTGAGAATTCCAACAGCAAGGATTTCGGAGAAAATGAGAACATAAAATTACCAGTTTTAATACTGGCGATATCGGGCATTTCAACTCTCGTTAAGGAGGCTTTTATTTAATAAAGTATGGCTAAACCGAGATAATAAGCTGTGGGGTTAAGACCGTGTAGCTGTTAGCTTCAATCAGAAAGATGACGGGTTCGAATACGACTGTCGGCACCCTCAAGGTGTCTTCCATAGTTTCCCCTGTTTTCACTTGCAGGCACTGTACCTTATTTAAGACCACGATCGCTTTTTTCCAAGTCCTATCCCACTGTCACTATAAGACCTCTCTGAGTCGGTGCGACGCAAAGCAATACCAAAAAATACTATCGCGGATACAAGGCGATTCACGATTGTCTCGCTGACTGACGTCGGAACTCAACTAATAAGGAATCCTTCCCACTGGACCCCCTCAGCCCGCACTTCAGATATCGATACAAGTCTCGATCGACAAGAAGTATATTTCATGTAAAATTTCATCTGCGTATGACGAATGGTTCAGGTACACCAAAAGTAATATCAATTTGAGTATAACAAGTTAAGAACTTAAAAGTATAACACATTGCATTGTTTTATGACTATCATGTGTGGACTAGCAAAACGTAATCATTTTGATAACAACAACATTCAATGTTATATTAGACCATAAATAACGCGTCCCTCTTTTACCAAAGTGCAATTTCGCAAAACATAAGAAATACGAATTACGTTATTAAATATAACCAATCAACAAGGAAACATCCCAGGTTTTGTGATATTCAAGCGATATAGATAGCATTTCGCAAAGAGATAGTTCGATGAATTTAAGAAATGATCACAAGAAAATCATTGTTCACACCAAGATAGCGAATGAAACAAACACAGGTTCAGTCATCAATTCCACAGTAAAAGCAAGGTTTTCATGATTATCAAAACATTCAGATGATTCGATGGAATAGCCTGGCTTATAACATGCATTTTTGAACAGTTTCTAATGTTGAGGAGATTTGAAAAGATGGTGAATACAGCTGTGTACAGCCAACTAGTACTTCCAGAGTTTCTTTGATCTGAAATGTTTCACATAGTCAGAACATCGAAACTAGTCGAGCCCCTAGTTGGCTGTTGCCCGCGCAACAAACATGTTGAAGAAGTGGCCGATGAATGGCGGGGTTGTTAGGGAGTCTATTGCGAAAGGTTCCTCGTAATTAGGTCTTCTTAATGGCGTAGTTTTGCGAACTGGATGGGGCTCTTGAGAATGGCTGAGCAGCTAGTTATCAGTGTGGGCTGAATGAGATGCGATAATTGGCTGTGGCCCTTAGGAAAGGAAAACATTACCGTAATTCGTTTTCACCCCCATCGAGGACTTGAAACGAGATAATATCCGAGCCTTGAGGATGACCACTTCTACTATTCTTGGAGTGGGCAAGCAAACGTAGATCTACACGAGATAGAGTCTACTTACATGTCGAGTAAAAGGGCCAACATACCAAGAAATTATTAGTCCAGTGTTGATTTTGTTTTTTGTTTTTTTACAATTTGCTTTACGTCGCACCGACACAGATAGGTCTTACGGCGACGATGGGACAGGGACGAGCTAGGAATGGGAAGGAAGCGGCCGTGGCCTTGGTTAAAGTACAGCCCCAGCATTTGCCTGGTGTAAAAATGGGAAACCACGGATAACCATCTTCAGGGCTGCCGACAGTGGGGTTCGACCCACTATCTCCCGAATACTGGATACTGACCCCACTTAAGCGACCAGTGAAAATTTTAGTGCCGTTATTCTTAAAGTATTTCTGTCTCTAATAATTATATATTTAATTACATCATCAAATTTAAAGGAACCACTAAATGGGTAGAAGAAACAGGCAATAGCATGGAGGAAATTGGCATCAATCCAATATAAGTCTTTAATAGAGGTATGTTTCGAACTGAATCCGATAAATTCAACGGGTTCAAGGAAAATAAAATTGAAAACTCCAAGAACATGTGGTCAGAGGAGAGGAACACAGCGAAATGATGAAGAAGATCTTGGAGAAGAAGAAGAAAGGACTAACCAGCAGGTCAATTGCTTACCGCGGTCCAAAGTAGGTCAAAATCGAAACAAGTATATGAAGTCTTAAGGAAATTTGCCAGAAATAATAATGGAATTGCAAGGCTATACTGAAAACAGTGAAGCGAGAATAATATGTGAAGTGGTGAGTGTAAGGGGAGATATTGTTAAACGAATAATTAAATATTGGCTGAGGGTAATATTATCTCACAATTAATTGACCAATTGTCCTTTCGAAAAGGACGAATAAACTCGGCGACATTCTCAGCCTGAATGGTAAGCCCTTAATTTAAAATATTCCGTATATTTTGAAACCTGGAGGTCTCATTTCATATCTCTAGCCTTTATATATTCCAGTCTTGTTAGATTTGATACAGTCAGTTTACACTATATAACTCCATACTATACGCTGACAGTGGGGCTTGAATAATGCCACTGCGTTATCTACTGAGAGGTTCTGGAGTTTCGAGATCACATACTGCACATGACTTTGGTTGCAGCTGCCGCTTTCAATTGTATGTGTAATGCGAAAGTTGAGCCTGTACTTTGGAGAGGCTATGTTATTGACAACTTGCCGATACTCTGATAAGAGAACGTGTTTCAACTCTTCCTCACATTACATAGATGAAGGAAAGGACAAGTTGATTTCCTCCCTGTTTTCCTCCTTCAGTCATGAAGCACCATCTTTACCGGAGCCAGGGTCTGATGACCTAAACATGTTTAAAGATATGATCTATAAAATGATGGCAAAAATCGAGTAAAATTATACGAAAACTTTAAAAAATGACATAAATGTTAAATGAAATTTTACGATCCGTTTACTAATCGAGTTGGTATAACCTATATTTATGTTTTAGACATTATAATAAGCTCTTGCGCTTATTCTGTGTCAAGAAATTATGGTGAAGTTTTTTTACGTTTCACGGAGAAGTTTGCGCCGCGTCTTCAGGAGAAAATTTCGGCTGTTTACGAGGAAGACTGTCTCTCCTGGAATGTGGACTTTTCCAAGAAGTAAGGGGTGAACAAAGTTTCTTTAGTCTCCAGATTGACAAAGCGTTGTGAAGATTCTCAAGTCTCCGTATTTGTTCTCACTTAAAATTGCGATAATATTCAATACCACACGCGTAAAAGCTTCACAATCCTCAATCATGTAAGAAAATGACTAAAAATGTATAAAATAGTCTAATAAATTCCATAAAATGACGAGATAATGACGTACAATTTTAGAAAACGAGCTAAAAATACAGAATGGCAAAAAGTGACGTAATAAATTAGCGTTTCTACAATGTGGGAACTGATAGGAGTTTCTGCACAACTTAGCAATCAATCAGTCAATCAGTCACTACTTATCTGCTTGTAGGGCAGTCGCCCAGGTGGCAGATTTCCTATCTGTTATATTCCTATCCTTTTCTTAAATGATTGCAAAGAATTTGTAAATTTATTGAACGTCTCCCTTGGTAAGCTATTCCAATCCCTAACTCCCCTTCCTATAAACGATTATTTGCCCCAATTCTTCCTCTTGAATTCCGACTTTATCTTCATAATTTAATCTTTCCTACTTTTAAAACAACACTCAGATTTATTCGTGTACTAATGTCATTCCACGCCATCTCTCCACTGACAGCTCGGAACATACCATTTAGTCGAGAATCTCGTCTCCTTTCTCACAAGTCTTCCCAGCCCAAATTTTGCAACATTATTGTAATGCTACTCTTTTGTCGGAAGTCACTAGGAACAAATCGAGCTGCTTTTCTTTGGATATTTTCCTGTTCTTGAATCAAGTATTCCTGGTGATGGTCCCATACACTGTAACCATACCGTGGTTGGAGTCTTACCAGAGACCTGTGTGCCCTCTCCTTTATATCCTTCCTACAATCCGTAAATATACTCATAACCATGTGCAGAGATTTGTACCCTTTATTTACAATCACATTTATGTGATTACCCCAACGAAGGTCTTTCCTTATATTAACACCCAGATAATTACAATGATCGGCAAAAGGAGCTTTCACCTCATCAGTGAAGTAATTAAAAGTAAGTAAGCAGTGTCTATTGTTAGCCAGCCTGGTGGTCAGGATCGTTAAGGCACTCAAGTCTAAACGGTCTGACACCGAGTTTACCCGGTTTCACTCCCGTTAGTTGCAGCAATTTTCACCATCAGAATGTTGGCCGGCAGGGTATGGGAGGTGGTGGTATATAATTTCTAATCACTAGATTGTGTGCCAAAAGCCTGGATTAAATTCCAAACCTCCCCGCAGTGATCATATGGAGTGAGGGCATATGACGCTCTTGATGGTGATTCGTCCGTCGGATGGGGACGTTATGCCCCCTTCGTGTTATTCGGTACCGGGTTTCACCCTCTCCCTTCCTGCTATCATATATCACGTCATTCATTTCATCTCATTAACTCCTCTGATGAGGTTGACGCCAGGAAGGGCATCCGGTCATAAAAAACACCCACGACAGGTTCATCTCACCTCATACCCGACCCTGTAGAGAAACGGGACAAGGGTTGGACAAATCGACAAACAATGTCTGTTGTGATCCAATTAAAAGATGGCATGTCATCAAAATTGTAACCTTTTCATTACACTCGAATATCGCCCGCATCTCTTTTTCTAAATTATATTGCAGAAACCTTCTGAAGCTATTACTGTACGTATGTCGTTTCTAATAGCAGCAATGAATGCTAAATGTGGATGAGCTTTCCTTTTCCACGAATGATAGAATTATCATTGACGAGACAGGCGATGGGAGGGAGAAGAGTTGAGTGCAGCAGAGCGAAGAAACGCAAGGAATTTAAATTAGACTGTATTGGCTGTGAAAGAGAGCGGGTATTGAGCTGGCAATGCCTCATTCATGGCGATACTCAGGCTGTATCGACAGGCAATATTCAGAATTAGTGGTGAGTCCATCCCGCTTATGTCGCTGTGTGCAACCAACTGCGGCGGAAATACACAACATATGGACGCGAATAGTTATAAAAATAATATTTAAATTTTTCAAGTCGACTGAAAACAGGATATTTTGGCGATAAATAACAGGTCCCATTGGAAAATAGTTAATTTTTAACATGAATATATTTTTGTACTGGGGTCTATCTGGAATTAGTGACATCAAATTTCCCAACACCATTGTAACCATGGCAACCAGTGTTCGTCATCTATACACAGAGTGACCCAAAAGTCCGTTAACATTTGACGAGACAATGAGCTGTGAATTTAGACGTTAGCCAATAGAAGTGGAAGTGGTACGTTCATTCGTCACCAGATGGCTCCTCGGACGCAGTACAGCGCTAATGTTCGAAGCGAAAGCTGACGGAACCATCAGAATCAGTCTGAGAGGGTCACATAACATAACAGGCGTACACACATATTATGAAGGTATGACATTGACACAAGTCTGCAATGAAACATCTGGCGATGAGTAACGTACGAATTTAGGAAAACACCGAGACGAAATAACAATAGTGAGGGGACAGGTAAGGGAACTACCTACGTAAATCCTTAATGGCTGGCAACCAGGTATTACTTAATTGATAGCCAGAGTCCCTGTTGAAATTGTTAGGATTTCTACGTATTTCCACAGCTTCCCGTATAATCCTGGACCTGTAGTGTCTTGTGTGAGCAAGAGCTCAAGCATCTTGGAATATGACATCATGACCCGACGATAGAGCATGCTCAGCTATTGCTGATTTGTCAGGTTGGTTGAGACAGATCTTACGTTCATGTTCGTTGAGAGGAGTACCAATGGACCGGCATGTTTGGCCAATGTATACCTTACCGAAAGTACAGGGAATTTCACATATCCCAGGACATAAAAATGGGGACAATTTGTCCTTGGTTTTACCCAGACTCTGAGCAATTTTAGTGACGGTGCCAAACACTGTTTTATATTGCGTTTGCAGAGGACCTTGGCAATTCGATCAGTGGTGTTAAGAATGTAAGACACATAGGCAGTTCCCTTCACTTCTTCCTTCTGTGAGCTTTGCTTGGTCGCTTCTCTGGGAGGCAGAGCTCTATGAATCTGAAAATTGCTGTAATCATTACTCTTGAACGTGACTTTGAGTGTGTCCATCTCCACCTGGATGTTTGATGGCTCACAAATTCGTCTCGCCCTCTTGGTGAGTGTCGTGAGAACGCCTTGTTTTTGTGCTGGATGATGGTGAGAATCTGCATGAAAATAGCGATTTGTGTGGGTAGGCTTACGATAGACGGTATCTCCCAAGGAGCCGTCCGGTTTCTTTCTTACTAGAACATCCAATAAAGGAAGGCTGTACTTGCGGTAAGGTATACATTGGCCAACCATGCCGGTCCATTGGTACTCGTATCAAGGAACATGAACGTAAGATCTGTCTCAACCAACCAGACAAATCAGCAATAGCTGAGCACGCTCTATCGTCGGATGTCATGCTCCAAGATGCTCGATCTCTTACTCACACAAGACACTACAGGTGCAGGATTATACGGGAAGCTGTGGAAATACGTAGAAATCCTAACAATTTCAACAGGGACTCTGGCTATCAATTAAGTAATACCTGGTTGCTAGCCATTAAGGATTTATGTAAGTAGTTCCCTTCACTGTCCCTTCACTATTGTTATTTCGTCTCGGTGTTCTCCAAATTCGTACGTTCTTCATCGCCAGATGTTTCATTCCAGACTTGTATCAATGTCATACCTTCATAATATGTGTGTACGCCTGTTATGTTATATGACCCTCTCAGACTGATTCTGATGGTTCCGTCAGCATCCGCTTCGAACGCTAGCGCTGTACTGCGTCCGAGGAGCCATCTGGTGACGAATGAACGTACCACTTCCACTTCTATTGGCTAACGTCTAAATTCAAAGCTCATTGTTTTAGAAGCCTTTCTTGAGGACAGTCGGGATTTCCTTCTGATGACGCAGAGGATAGTTCTCTGCGAAAAGTAAAGAATTTCACCTTATTTTGTTGGCATGGCATAAGCCCAAAAGCCTGAAAGCATCAGTGGCAACAGTAACAAATTTGTTCTAACCCGTTCCAGAAGAGAAAGTGCATCATCATCATCATTATCATTATTATTATTATTATTATTTACATATTTTACGCTCACATTAAGCACTTAAATCAAACCACATGCACTAAAGACTTCAAAGAATTAGGCCCAACTGGGAATTTAGCTTTCACCATCTTCCTCCTCTCCCAAAACGTTTCCAACCTGGCTGCCCTTTGTTCAATAGATATGACATATTGTTTTCGTTGCAAAGTTTTTATAAGGGGCGATCAAACAGTTTCCGTTCGGCGGCCGTACAGTTCTGAATCGGGATGCCAATCAGGCAAAATCGCCGTGAACATTGAGGCCCTCATCCCACCGACGCACAAGGTTCAAAATCACTGTATGGTAAATCACCGTGTCTGGCTGCGTGAAGAAGTCCGTAACCGCCTGCTACACATCCTCGTACGACAGGAAGCGTCGAGCATTCAAGCCCTATTTGAGGGGACCGAAAGCCTCATCCACCGCCCGCTTGTTGTTGTCCGTAATGGATGAGGCTGGCCTCCCAGATCGACCGGCATCTTGTGTCGAAACGCGACCCACACGGAACTTGGTGCACCATTCCACAACGGTGGTTTTCGGCAGACATTCTGCCCCATAAACTGTCTTCATTTTCGGATGGGTGTCCACTGATTTTTGTTCTTCGGCAGCCAAGGACAGAATAATAGCACATTGGTCCTGTTTGGACGTCGCCATAGTTCACTTGGCTGCATTTAACGCACGCACCTCGGCACGACACGACTGCTACACCAATCCCTACATGTCCGTGCTTATATACAGCATCGGAATCGCGCTACTTTTCATGTCCGTTGCAGCAACTCCCTCAGACAGAAACTTTTTGATCACGCCTTATAGTTTAAGTCTTATATGTTTGTTCTTCAGAACCCTTTTCACTTCTTTATTTGCATTGTAATATTCAACTCTTTTAAATCTTCTTGGATTTCTTTGAACAAATTTTTTTTTTGCTTTTTCCAAAAGTGGTTAAATAGTTGTTTCAATAGCCTGGTTTCTTCTAATCTTGATATACGAGAGAAAAAGGCAATCTTCCTTTTTCTCATTATGTTTATTATTGACTCACTTTCCCCATATACCACTTCATTAGGCAAGAATCTCCATTGTCAATCTACCTGGTGCTTTTCATTAATGATCGTTCTGTTAATCCTTCTGTCAACCTTCTGCAGTTTATCTGTCGTTAATTTAGTTTTCAGTTTAAATAGGTTTTCACTAGCGTAGGTGGCTTCAGGCTTAATGACGGAGTAGTAATGTTGAAATCTGGCATTCATCGGACGAGATTTTTTCTGATATGTTGGCCAGGTAATTCATCGTGCTTGTTTTAATTTAAATGTTCTGCCTTCTTCTTCTTTTTTCTTCGTTTTCTTATTTTACGCAAATGAGTCACTTATGACCAACATTTGTTGAGCTATCCTGCTTTTCCAATAGTTCATTTTCATCGATTGTTGTAATTTATGCTCCTCCGACCAAGTACATCGTGTTAATTACGTCTCACCTTCCTCAAATTCCCTTGAGTGAACAATTTTCCTGATTACATTCCTATCCTGCGGATTTCGTGATCCTTATTCAATCAGGTCTTTCTTTACTTGATAATACCTTTCGGATCTCGTACGTTTGATTTGTAAAGATTTGTGTATTCGATAAGTAACTCCGGTGTTAACCATTCTTTCCAAATGTCTTACAAATTAAATTCTTCTCAGTCTCATTGTGTCAGTAAATTTAGATATTTTTAAAAATATTTCTTAGTTGGACCTCAGATTTTTCTCATGGTTTTCTTTTTTTTTCTCTCTAATTGTTCCTTTAAATTTTTATGATGTAATTTGAGCGTTTCTGAAGCATAAAGAGCTTCATGTTTGATCACTGTTAAGTAATGACAATTTTACTGTTCCAGGACGAGCATTTTTTTGTTATAAATATTCCTTGTGTTTTGAAAAGCAGTTTATATTTTCTGCCTTCTATTATTGGTTTCGTGATCTGGTTTCCGAGATGGGGAGGAAAACAATGGACAAGAACTGCAAACACAAGGTAAGAGTGGAAATACCTAAGAAAAATAGTGTGCAGAGATAACTAACCTTATATGAGTTACCCACAGAGGGGGGATACACATTTGATTCAAGGCCTGTGATACGCTAAGTCGATTAAAATGCATATAGAAATTGTGCAAGGGTGAAATATACAGCAGTCTGCTTCCACAAAGAGGGAAACCTGAAAGTTGCCTTCCTGATCACTCCGGGATAAAACGGTAAAAGTGCCAAGGTCACAACAACAAGTTTTTATAAAGCTGTGAACATAAAAATCATCATCACGCACAATGCGGAAAGAAGCCGCGCAAATGTAAAGTATGTTACAGTACGTCCTCACGTCAGGGGTGAAATATACAACACACAATAGTACGCCTCCACGAAGAGGAAATCATGATGGTCATCTTCTGATCCCTCAGGGAAGTAGTAAGATTGGTGACAAACAGACTTTAAGACGTTCGCATGAAGTGGTAATCTAACAAGTCATCAAATACCGGGCGAGTTAGCCGTGCGGTTAGAGGCGCGCGGCTGTGAGCGTGCATCCGGAAGATAGTGAGTTCAAATCCCACTGTCGGCGGCCCTGAAGATGGTTTTCCGTGGTTTCCCATTTTCACAGGAGGCTGTACCTAAATTAAGGCCACGGCCGATTCCTTCCAACTCCTAGGCTTTTCCTATTCCATCATCGCCATAAGACCTATCTGTGTCGGTGCGACGTAAAGCCACTACGAAAAAAAAGTCATCAAGAAACACATAGTGAAAAGAAGACACGCAAATGCAACGTTTGTAATTACAGAATTTCCACGAGGGAAGAAGCTATGCAAGAACGAATTGCGTAGGGGAATGCTTTCACAAAGAAGGAATTTCAATCGTCCCTTGGGAAAAACTGAACAAGTACCAGTGTTGATCTCGAAAGACATAATTGCATTCACTCGGAGGTGAGACTACACAAGTGTTCAACATACAGTAATACGTATTCAGGAAACAGACTAGGAAATAACCAATACAATAATGCTCTTCAGTACCTGCTCATCTGATGAGTTAAACTGAGAACTGTCCCTGCATTGCAGGAGGCCATAGCTTTAGGGAATTTTAAGGCTATTTATTTATTTATTTATTTATTTATTTATTTATTTATTTATTTATTTATTTATTTATTTATTACTATTCTTTCTTTCTTTCTTTCTTTCTTTCTTTCTTTCTTTCTTTCTTTCTTTCTTTCTTTCTTAATCCGTTTACACTCCAGGGTTGCTTTTTTCCCTGGGACTCAGCGAAGGACCCCACCTCTAGGGCAGTGTCCTGGAGCGTGAGACTTTGGGTCGGGAATACAACCTGGGGAGGAGGACCAGTACCTCGCTTAGGCAGCCTCACCTGCGATGCTGAACAGCGGCCTTGTGGGAGAATGGGAATATCGTTAGATATAGGCAAGGAAGAGAGAAAGAAGCAGCCGTGGCCATAAGTTAGGTACCATCCCCACATTTCCCTGGAGGAGCAGTGGGGAAACCACGGAAAACTACTTCGAGGATGGCTGAGGTGGGAATCGAACCCCCTCTACTCAATTGACCTCCCGAGGCTGAGTGGATCCCTTTCCAGTCCTCGTAAAACGTTTCAAATTTCGTGGGAGAACCGGGAATCGAAGCCGGGAATCCCGGGGTGGCAAATAGTCACAGTAACTACTACACCACAGAGGCGGACTAGTATTATTATTATTATTATTATTATTATTATTATTATTATTATTATTATTATTATTATTATTATTATTATTATTATTATTATTATTATTGAACACTGCTCTCGTTGCTTTCCCTTCAAGATATTTTACTACCCCCAAATAAGTTGTTGTTGGTGTTGTGATGTCTGTTCTTGACCTAGTTGTTGAAGAAGTTATTAATTTTATAGTTATTATAGTAAGCTCAGGTCATAACGTTCATTTCCTGGAAGGCCTAAGTGTAATACTTGTATGTTAAGCTGAAGTTAGGAGCGCACGTAACTGTCTAGGGTGCGGCCGTTCCAACCAATTGTGCTTATGAAGTAAACAGAGGGAAGGAAAGAGCTTTCACTGCCAGGGTTGGCCAACACCCGTCTTTGGTATCCATTCCAACATGTCGCAACATTCTTCGTTCAATCTTGCTCGACTTAAATACGAACACACGTTTGCTCTATTAGAGACGATTTTAATGTAGAGAAAGATTCGCACTCGAGGATTTTCTCCGGCAGATGAAGTACGGGTCCTCATACTCGAGAAACATAAAATTAAGCAATTAAGTTGAAAGACTAAAGGTCCCGGAAAGATTCCAAATTGTGTGTCTTGGACAGCCCTATCATAATTTTTTAAATCAAAAATCATTTCCGCGTAAATGCAGTTCCTGGAAAACAGCCTAAAATCGCTCGTTTTTTACCAGTTTTCTTTCTTATTTAAATCTTAGCCAAAGTAACTTATTTGCATAACCCTTTCTGTAGTATATTTCTTGGTTCAATGCCCTTAGGTATTTGTGATTTTTTCAAAAATGCACAGTTCTATCCCTTTAGGAAAGCAACTCAATGTTGAAAACATCCTAGGGATATGAGCTACGAATTTTAGGTAAATAAAATATTATAATAAACTATGAGAATATATTCTTTATTTATTCCTAAATATTACAATCATTTCCTTAATCATCGTTATCCGGTCGATTAAATCAGCAGTTTACCATTATCTGTCACTTCGAGCGCTAATGTGAGTCAATGCATTGTTCCACTTATTATTATTATTATTATTATTATTATTATTATTATTATTATTATTATTATTATTATTATTATTATTATTATTATTATTATTATTATTATTATTATTTCGAATGGGCCACCAGAGGACCACGTGCCAATTTCAATTCCTTCTTCTTTGTTCTTTCCTTTTCTTCCAGTACGCTTTCATCTGTTCACTATGTTTCTTCTTTCTGTCTTCAGACCACTTTGAACCAGTCTTTTTTACTTTCCTCTCTTGGAATCCTTCTATTTTCAATACTTTTTTCCCGAAAGCCTTCTCTATTATTTATTTATTCTGTTGTTATATTCTTTTTTTTATCTAAATCCTTTCTTACTTCATTGAGCCAGCTTGTCGTTGATTTCTTACCCCACAAATATCTGAAAATCTTACTGGTTAATCTACTATCTTGCATTCGATATAAATGTCCAAAAAACATAAGTCTCCTTTTCCTCATTACATCTGATATATTTTCTATTTTTTATATATATATTTCAGCATTTTTTCGTAATTTCCAACCTTCTGCTGTGTTTTGTGGGCCTAATATTTTCCTCATGATTCGCCTTTCTAGTATTTCTAATTTATCTAAATTATAGTTTAATGCTGCTTCATCCCTGCACTGTGCTTTATTATTCTCACCCCAGAACACTTTGAACCAGGTTTCCTTTACATTCTCCCTTGGAATCATCCCATTATTAAAATTTTCTTTTCAAACAAATTTTTCATTATTTTCCTCTTCTCTCATTGTATTTCTTTCTAAATCTTTCTTGACCTCTTGTATCAGGCTCGTTGTTGAGTTTTTCTCCCAAAGAAACTTGAATATCTGTTTTGTCAATCTATTATTATCCATTGTATAGACATGTCTGTTATAATTTCGATGTTCTAATATATTTCCTTATTACTTCATTATTATTATATTATTATTATATTATTATTACTATTATTCGAATAACCCTTTTGAGCGCACGATAAATCAACTTTGGTTACTTTTCTTTGCATTTAACTTTTTTCGTTTCCAAACTTCCTTCATAGTATGAGAATGTTGTTCCTTTTTCTCTTGAGGCCATTTTCTTCCAGTTGTTAATTTCCTTCTCTCCTGAAATCCTGGCTTTCGTGTTACTTCTCTGAAACGTGTTCTGTTTTCTATCGTATCTATTTTTATTCCAGCGTTGTTCATATCCTTTTCAATGTCAATGAACCACGTTGGCTTGGATTTGTAACTGTTCAATAGGTTAAAGATGTGTTTAGTTAGTCTATTGTTATTCGTTCTCTAAATGTGTCCAAAAAACTGCAGTCTTCTTTTCCTCATTGCAGTTGTCAGTTTTCAACTTTTAAATATGGCTCTCTGTTTGATCATAGTCTAAATTCAGCATTGTATAGGTCCCAGTATTTTTCTCAAAATTCTTCTTTCCACTTTTCCTCATTTTTTAAGATCCCCAGTTCTTGTAAGTTTAAGAGTTTCTGCTCCAGATAAAATTTCTAGCTGAGCCACTTGTTGATAATGTCTTAATTTCAAATTCCGGGATAGAGATTTATTATTGTATATATTTTGTCATATATCATCCTTTCCGTTTTGTTTACTATTTTGTTTATTATTAAAGAGAAGCAAGGATCACATCAAATGTTTTTGCGTTCGAAGCTATTGTAGTGAATCTCGAAACAGCAGGGGCAGATGTAATCTGTAATTCGTATTAGAGATTATAATCTTTCTCCAGTTATTTCTGATAGATTACGTAAATTTTGCTCTAGAGTCATCACAGTAACGTATAGAATTAACTCCGTACATGCCCAGACACTAATACGAATCAACCACTCTGTCAAGCATACAGTCCTGATGTCAAGTCGTAATCCATGAGGATGAAGGCAGAAAATCAGTTATAATTCACAGAGGATTGAGGATACTAGAACTAGGTCGAGCTTTGTGATTGAGTTCCCTTTGGTAATGTTTAGTGGGTAATTGAAGCGTATTTAATGGAGTGAACGCTACTCGGGCTTTGTGTTGTGGTTGTGTACAGTGTTCCGTCCTGAGGTTTCTCGTCACCCGCTGCTCTACAATGAACTTGCAGAGTGGTGGGCAGAGTTCAATCACCACGGAACACATCTTCTTCATTTGAGTCTCTGCATGACTCATTACAGCAAGAGAAAAGTAAGCTGTAAATTGTATGTACTGTGACCGTATAGTCGCAGGAATAATTATTTCGAATTATATATTTAAGGAATTAGTAGGCTTGTAGCTTCCTTTGTGTGGATGCTGGCAGTAGCGTCATATTGCATAACACTTCGCGACATAGAGGCGCCTAGATCTCCCAGGGGGTGGCTTAGAAAAACTCCCGAACTGCGCGCGTATCATGGAAAAAGGGGAAGAAGAATACAATTTTGCTGACTCCATATTGAAAACAAAAGCCAACGTCCAGCGATGCCAAAGCGATGGGGCGATTTCAGGGGTATTTTCAGCTCAATAAAGGCTAAACTAACCAGAAAACATACGGCAGAGTAATAAGAGGATTATTGGATGAATGGAAAAATTGAAAATCAAGGTAGAATAATCTCGCCTACGAAAATGCACCTTCATAAGGTTACGTAACCACCACGGCTTGCCCACGCCTACAGTGTCGCCAAATACTATTAGCGAATACTACCCCCACCCCGATTGTATTGGAATTAATTACGACAAATCCACCGATCATCCTGAGTTCCGCATCATAGCGTGTATTTCGGAGTAGTTGGCCACACAAATTGCCGCACCGCTGGGATTCGTAAGCCTTGTGGATCTGGAAAACTAAAATGTGTAGGAGGAAGATGTCTCCCCAGGCATTCCCCACCCTAGAGAGCTTTTATATTTGCCTGCACATATGAGGGAGGACGCCAGTCTTCGAGGAGTCTACGAGGTGACCACACGGCCGATTTGTGGTCGGGCTTTCCTTTTCTTTGTATAGAAATGTTGATATAAACGGGAGTGCAAATATGTATAATTTCTCATACGAATTGTCGGTAGAGAACTTAACTGAGCGATAGTGCTGTATGAATTACAGATTGTTCGCAACGCGCCACAAAATTACGTGAACTACGTCGTATGTTCGCATCGCGAAACTGTGACGCAGTGATGTGCCGAATCTCGGACGGAGAAAACAATTCTTCAATTCATCTCCCGTGGTAAAGAGAGTCCGTGGTGTGTGAGGAATAATTTGAATTTTGTGAAGGTAGACATGTAAAAAGGTAGCACGAAATTCCGTGTAATATGATATAAACAGAATTCAAGTACCAAGTTATCGTGCTGAATGACGGCGTAATTGTAGAAGTACAGAGAAACAGACGTACGAGACAGGGTTTTGAAATAAATATAGGAACCCAATGTCACGTTAATTCAGTTTAATAAACTATTGCAGTGACGGAACCGTGATTTCTGTACTCTCTTTGTCGGACTGAGGTAGTATAGCTGCGTCCGGCATCAAATTAATAAATATGCAACTTTCATTCCGCAAAAGATCGCAATCATACCAATAAAAGGGAAAATTTGCCTGTAACGCGAGTGGAGGAAGTTTTGTGAAAAAAAAAGTGTAAACAGTGTCATTTCAGTGTTCAAACCCCAACGCTATGGATTATTCCAGGAGCATCATGGAACGTCTTGAACCAGCGATCTCCCACTTCAGCAGGATGGGTTAAGACCTACAAGGCAGCCCTCTTCGGGGCTCGAGCGACGGACGATGGACAACGGACCAACATGTTGAGTACAAAATTATGATCTTATGATATGGATATTCCCTGTAGATAAATCATGTCAGAATATAGGAATAGCATGGGATGATTTATATTGAATAATTATAGGAAGATTAGAGTGGTCGGTATTTGTATTTTAGTTTAACCTTTTAAAGTTGTTTGGGAAGGAAACAAATTAGGGATAGAGTATGAATTTCCCATCTAGTTATCTATATTGCACGAGCATGGTTATATCCTTGTTTTATGAGTACTGTCAGAGGAGACGGGGGGAAAAGGTTAATTAATTTCGTTGAGGTAACAAAGGAGCCTTCGTTCTTGGAGAGATATATGGAAGAAGACAGGTTAAGATGACGCAAGAATCATTGCCATATATCCTGTGAACCAGATAAAGTTGGATAGATGAAGTACTCGTTTTAATGTAAAGTAGTTGTATTTTATGCATGATAACTTAAGGCGTTGCTGTCCAATATGTGTGTGAAGAGTCATGGCACCGAGGTACAAATGTCCACCCTACCAACTCTAGCTAGTGCCCCGTTAAAGAAAATATTTTTTTTGTGTGATTGCTTAAATACCTTTTTGGTAGTCCATTTTATTTCATTTAAATTAATCAGTTTGGTCGGATAATCTTATGCCGATCTATTAAAGAATTATAACTTCATGTCAGGTACATAGTCCGTATTATTATTATTATTATTATTATTATTATTAGTATTATTGTTATTATTATTATTATTATTATTATTATTACTATTATTAGTATTATTATTATTAGTATCATTATTGTGATTATTACGACTATTGTTATTAGTAAATTCTGTGAGGTTATTAAACTCTAGTTTGCTAGCCCGTGGATTGTGGTAGTTTTATTATGAGAGGCACGAGGATGGAACTCCGGACTCCTATAAGAGAGAGAGAGAGAGAGAGAGAGTAAAATCATGTAACGGCCCAAAAGTTGAGAGATTGGTCTGATGAAGAATACCTGAGCGGGTTTGAGCATAATTCTATGCACCTGTTTGTATTTGTTATTTTGTTCGCGTGAATAAATTGGCCCACTGAATAGGCTTTTGTAAACGCGCTAATGTTGGGTTTAAAGAGAATATGGCCGGTGTGAGGGCGGTTGACAAGGAAATTTATGGCATACTTCCCCGGGAGGGTCGAGCTCGCTTGACGGGTCAAACCAGAACTGCTGAAAAGGCAAATGTATGGCCGTCCTTCTCAAGCAAGTGTCTTTCCTCGATCCCTTTTTTCGCTCTGCTAGTAAATGTTTTTGTTTTTTTTTGTTAATCGATTACCACATTCTAATCAGGCTAAGTTGGGTGAATGCAGTAACACTTAGTTCATACACATGGAGAAGCGATAGATAGGGTCTTGATTTTTCAGGTTCCCCGACTCGAGAGACTTGTTGGTCTCCCGTTCGTACCTCGGACATGACAAAAGGGAGTCAGTCACACAAACGACGGCTAATGGTAATCCAGATGCAGTTACCATGTATGGAAAATGTTATAATATGTGTTTTCTCTTCCAGGTGTGATAATAGTGTAAATAGGATGTTGTTTTGATGCTAATTGATTTGTTTAATTGAGGCTTCGTGAAAAAGCCTTTGGTAGTTCGTTTGAGTGGAGGGGTCAGGCCCTAGAATGTGTATAGTTAGTCCTCAAATGAGGTGATTAGCAGTAACTAGAATTGTGTGCATTTCATGTTTTTGCGAGAGGTTGTAACGCCGTGAAGTTGTTTATCATTTTATGATTTTTCTTTTTTTTTAATGTCTTTAAATATTATATTTCTCGTGTTATGTTCGATGTAGGTGGCCACTCTAATCTTAGAGTAAATTAGTGTAACTTGCTGTGTTTTAAATATGTAATTTGGGAATTAATCCCGGGAATATTTATATCCGTAACATCATAGTTTCCTTATAAATTTTTGTAAAAAGGTTTGGTTCATTATAATAGTGTTTACCGTACTCAGCAGGTAAAATAATCGTGTCCGCAAACTCGAAACCAAGTTGATCAACCAAGAGTGTAGTAAACGCAACTCAAATTTCTCCGAGTTGTTTGAAGTTAAGTGTGAACACCCATGTGCTTAATCCGAATAGGTGATTGTTTTTGTGTTATAAATTTCAACAGTGTATGTCAATAGACCACATTATGAATCTTATAATGATGGGGATAAAAACTTCACTTGGGTGGCAGCCCGGACATGGTTGTCCGTGGTTGGTATTAAAATTCTATGGATGTAATTTAACGTTGAAGTTCAAGGTTATAGATTGTAAATATGTTCAACGGGAGTGAATTAAATAATCAGAAAATTTATTCGTGCCTATTTTCTTGCCGATAATTAGCATCCAGAACCTCTTCCGTTCATGTTATGCCTTTAAGTTAGTTGTAAGGTATTTTTTTTTCTATTTGCCGCGAACGGTCTTCGGCCCTGAGGAGTCCGTGTTCAGACCTCAGGAACGGGAGAGTAGCTTTGATCTGGCTGAGTCGTATGGTCGATAACCTTTCATGTGAGTGGATTAAGTATACAATCCCAATGAGTGGAAATCGGCACAGACCAAAAAGATCCCTTGACTATCGACTTCCGTGGAGCATGGTCCCATGTGTTCGTGACCCGACAGGGTCACCTCTTTGTTGGCACATGGTACCATGAGCTATGGGGGATGGTGGGAAAGGTCCCAGTACCTTTCGATATATACACCAATATTACAAACATACATCATCATTATAGACCGGTATGTCTTTCAGCGTTCAGTCTGCAAGCCTCTGTGAATTTACTAAACGTCGCCACAATCTTCTATTTGCAACTAGTGATATGGCCTCATTTAGTTCTATACCTCTTATCTTTAAATCGTTAGAAACTGAGTCTAACCATCGTCGTCCTGGTCTCCCTCTACGTCCCTTTCCCTTCCTAACATAGTCCATTGTTCTCGTAGGTAACCTATCCCCCTCCATCCACCTCACATGCCCCCACCACCGAAGCCTGCTTATGCGTACAACTTCGTCCATCGAGTTCAATGCTAACTTAGTCTTTATCTCCTCATTCCGAGTACCCTCCTCCCATTGTTCCCACCTGTTTGCACCAACAATCATTCTCGGTACTTTCATGTGTGTTACTTCTTCTTCTTCTTTTCTTCTTTTCCTGCCGCTTTTTCCCACACCTGTGGGGTCGTGGGTGCGAACTGGGTCGCACATGTGGATTTGGCCCTGTTTTACGGCCGGATGCCCTTCCTGACGCCAACCCTATATGGAGGGATGTAATCACTATTGCGTGTTTTTGTGGTGGTTTGTAGTGTAGTATGTTGTCTGAATTTGAAGAGGAGAGTGTTGGGACGGACACGAACACCCAGTCCCTGAGTCAGAAGAATTAATCTGAGGCGATTAAAATCCCCGACCCGGCCGGGAATCGAACCCGGGACCCTCTGAACCGAAGGCCAGTACGCTGACCATTCAGCCAACGAGTCGGACTCATGTGTATTACTTCTAACTTATGAAAAATATATCCACAGTCCACCCTGATTTTTCTCCCGTAAAGCAAAGTTGGTCTGAAAACAGACGGATGTAAAGATAGTTTCGTCTGGGAGCTGACTTCCTTCTTAGAGAATATTGTTGATCGCAACTGTGAGCTCACTGCATTAGCTTTACTACACCTTGAATCAGTCTCACTTACTATATTACCATTCTGGGAGAGCACACATCGTAAATACTTAAAATTATCTACCTGTTGACGTAGTTTACATGGATCATCCACCAATATTATACACAGAGAGAATGTGTGATCTCCTCCTTCTTCCTAGCCCTTCCCCTATTAATTGGGCCGGCACTGTGAACTCATTTAGCCAGGATGCCCTTCCTGACACAACCTATGTGAAGGGCTATACTCACTATTCCGGTTGTTTGTCGTGTGATGCATTCTACATAACTGAGCTTCCGAGCTACGGGAATTCAGCAAATGCGATTAACATCCCCGACCCGGTCACGAATCGAACCCGGGGGCCTTCTGAATCGAAGGCTAGTAAACTAACCATCCACCCAAAGCGAAGTAGAGAGAAACTGTGTGATGTCGTTGGTTATTTGTTTTCCAAGTCCAGACAAAATAAGCATTACCAGCAAACCCTATGGTGCTTCAATAGAGATGGTCCTTGGCCTACGCCGCGACTGCTTTTCATCCCGAATGTCTCCATATTACGAGGCGAAGCGTGGTCAGCCCGACAAATTCTCTCGGTCGTTACTTTTGGACCTGAGGATCATGTCCATTATGTCACCATCAGATATTTCCTGAAAAGTAATCATGTACGTACGCTCAGTCGACCCCGGACCAGCTCTCATATTCAGGAAAAAGTCTTTCAGGCAAGGAACTCAATGGTGAAAACATCCTAGGAAAATGATCTACCAATTGTAGGTAAATAAAATGTATGAGAATATATTATTTATTTATTCCTGAAAATTACAATCCTTTCCTTAATCATCTTTACCCGGGCGATTAGATTAGGAGTTTGCATTTTTTCTACCACTACGAGCGCAAAGTTTAATCTAAGCCCTTATAACTACATTCAGTGTGGACATTTTAAAAATCTAAAAACGCCTGAGGGTATTGAACCAAGGATCACATTACACAAAGAATTATGTCAATAAGTTAATTTGGCTAGGATTTGAATTTAAAAAAACGATTAAAGAAATAAGCGAGTTTAGGCTGTTTTTCCGGAACTGTATTTAGGCCGAAAGTGATTTTCGAAATTTGCCTCTGTTTTATTTTGATAGAGCTATTCACGACTCACAATTTGAAACCTTTTCGGGTCCTTTAACCCAATAACTTTCGGTACAATTGAGGAAAATGTTTAATATTACGGTTTATCTTCTAAGAAATGTTTCCAATATTAATAACGTCGGGACTGAAAGGGAACAAGTGTTGACCACAGGAGGTCAGACATGAAAGATTCCAGTGAGAAGACTGGTACAAAAAGTGGAAGCAAGGTTCCCTTTTTAGTCGCCTCTTACGACAGGCCTGGTCCTGTCTGAACTCGAAGTAATTTAAGTTATTAGGCCTAAAGAGTCATTTTCGTGCTCTTTTCCGGTATTGTCCTTTCTTTTTTTGCCAGCGGATTACCTCGTTCTTTTGTCCCTCAGATCAGCACCGCACGCCGCACACACAGATATCTTTCCCTCCATATCCCTTTATCGACTCGTGTATGAAAGGAGTCCAGAATTTTGATGAAATTTTTAAGATTTCTTTTTTTCATGTGGCATCTGAAGGGAGATTGGAGGGAGACATTTCAACAGAGAAGATTGTGTAATATTTACGAATCCGTTGCGCTGCGCTACACAATGGACAGACACTCGAGGAACAGTCCCTAGACGTGATTTAATTTGGTAAATATGTCGTATCTTATTCTTTCTCCTCAGAGAAAGTAGTTCTGTTACTTCGAAGAGAAATCTATAATGTACGGCAGAGTGTCTCAAATTAGTTAAACTTTTGCACTCCAATGTCGAGTGCGGTTCGACATTAAAATATTAGACTTGCGCTCCGATGTCGAGCTCTACTCGACATGACAATATCTCGTACTTTCAGCGCTCGTATGACGACTGTGCCGTGTTCTGGTATTGTAGAGCTATCTAACGGTCTCTGAGAGAACACATTTTCCTATTTACAATAGTTCGCGGGAATTGTGGTACCGTTTTAAGCTCTGTTATTCTCGAATGTTTATGCAAGTTCACAGATGTTGTTATTTGAATGTAAACATCTTCACTCACGGAATTGGATATTTTAGAACAGTTAAGGGACAATGATGAACCAACAACTGATTTGGATGATTTATTAGTGAATAATATAAGTGAAAGTGAACAAAGTGATGATGATAATGAAACCGGAGGTGGTGATGCTCCTCCATACCCACAGTCCAGAAATTAATTAGGAGTAGAACAGGGAGCATACGCTAAGGGTAATGGAGTTCAAAAGGTTAAAACTGGGCACTCATCATCCCACATACCGCTTATTTCAAGGACCTATTCAAATAGAAATATTTACCTGACAGCAGTGTGTAACAATATTGCTGTTTTAATTTTCATACATACATACATATATACATACATACATACATACATACATACGAGGGCAAGTCAATAAGTATCTGCAATTTTGCTCCACTTGTCTTTAAGTTGGTTCTTTCCTCATCCTTCACGCTCGTGCGACCCCTTTGGAACTGTTCAATCCACTGGTAAACACTTCGCTGTGGCAAAACTTTGTCCCCGTATTGTGCTGAAAGTCTTCTATAAATTTCCGCTCCTGGTACACCCTCAGATCACAAAAAAAACGGATTACGTGATCCTGTTCTTTCTTTGTGCAAACAGACAGTGGCATGGCCATCTTAACGTCGCAAGGGCGCAACGTGTACTGATCTGATAACCAGTGCTGCCAAAACAATTTTTATTTAATAAGCTAGATCATCATCCAATACAAGCTACAAAAAGTTAAATCAAAACTAGAAAAAGTTTAAAAAAACTAAGCCAAGTATTTATAACACTGCTCACCGATAGACATGCAATTGTTCTGTTCAATTAGGAATCTACTATAACCGCAAACCATGCATATGTAATTGTGTACACTGAGTTAGGCGTGACAGGTGGAGGTGGCGGTGATTATTGTTTTAAGAGGAAGTACAACTGGGCAACCCTCCTTTATAAAAATCTAATCAGAGAGAAAAAGTAGAATGTGTTCGTCACTTTGAAAAATGAGGATATTGGTCAAAAAAGACAAGGACCACGAAGGGCATGAAAGTGAAAGACTCACTAGGCCTCGTGACCTAATACCATCGGGGTCGAAGAAGAACAAGAGTTGACCAAGGGAGGTCGGATAGGATAGATGAAAGTGAGGAGCTTGGCACAGGTAAGGAAGTTTTGTGAGGTCATCGGACGATAGTAAAACTGAAGTATGAGAAGGAATGTCATAATATTACATCATAAGCACACATTTCACCCTCACGCTTGACCAGTGGTGAGTCACCTACCATAATCATAGCTAGTTTCGCCGTTGCTAGCACATGATGCTAGGAGAGAGAGAGAGAGACAGAGGTGGTGGAAGTACAACTTGGCAACCATAATCAATATAACACTAACCAGAGACAAAAAACGGAAGGGGTACGACACTTCGAAAAATGAAGGTATCGGCCAAAGAAAGACAAGGACCACGAAGGGCGTGAAAGTGAAAGACTCCCTAAGCCTCGTGAGCTAATACCATCGGGGTCGAAAAACCAAGGGAGTTCGGACAAGATATATGAAAGTGAAGATCCCGCCACAAGTGGAAGCGGTGCCAGGACTCAGCTAAGGGCCCTGTGGTCGCCAACTCACGCTACCAAGTTTAGAGCCCCTGGTTGTGTGTGGGGGGGCTAGATTTGTCTGGGGAAAATTTACAGTAAGAATATTGTTCCTTTGCCGCTAAAGGCTGGTTTAAATAAGCCAGATTTAGCGGAGAAAAGCTAAGTTGGCAACACTGCTGATAACGCTGAAACCTACCACAGACGTAGCCTACATAACGGTGCCATCTAGCGGCTGGTGAGCACACAACACCATAGAGCCAACCTACAGACAATTAGAGCAAAATTGCAGGTACTTATTGACTTGCCTTCGTACTGTGTGGAGATGAGAAGAATGCAAACATGAGGAATGTGGCCTGCAAGTACGAAGTTCCTGTTCTGCCCAGACAGATCGACTCTTATCTGCTACAGGAAAACATTGACTCACACTTTGCAGTTTGCTGGATTTCAACTGACAAGAGCGAAGAGCTGCCAGTAAAAGTCGCCTGGGTACTAGTGGAGTTGCTATGGTAACCATTGCGTCACTGGCTCTGCTGGTGAAAATCCCTTCGCCCCGTGCCTCACCGGGCATGTGCATTCTTCTGATCTCCCAACAATACATACAAACAAATATTGTCAATGTAAATAGAAGAGAAACACGAGGTTTGATTTAGTGGATGATGGGATTTTTTTTAAAAAAATAGGTATGAATTAGGGGGAAGGATACAGTAAGATGTCTTCTCTGTAGTGAACAAAGAGAAGAATTGCACTTGCCGAAATCTTGTAAAGAAACCCTAGCGGTCAGAAGGAATTTTTTGAGTAGCATTGAACGACATATTGTAAGTGAGGATGAGAATGGTTATAGAATTATTAGAATAATATTCAAAGAATGGTATAAGCCTAGTAATCTCAGTAGGTTATTAATCGTAATTAGAAATGTATATAGAAGAAAGTTGCAAGATCCCGTAATGCCCGTAGAACAGACTACAGATAGATAGATAGATAGATAGATAGATAGATAGATAGATAGATAGATAGATATCTAAGTTATGAATCGGTTAGTCAAGAATCTGTCAATGTTGGTAGTTGGTATACAAGGTGTATGCATAAGTTTTTGCCGGTTTTCCTGGTAAAGAAAACACGTAATTTTCAAGAGAAACTCGTTTTTTTTAATTCAAAAATATTGGTTATCGGCTTCTATACATTCGGGCATCTTTCAGGTGAGTTATGAATACGAGTAAACCTGCTTGTATTTTGCGGCAATCCATTCGTCGAGCCATTTTCCAATTTCCTCGAAATTGCTGAAGTGCTGCTCTGCGAGCGCGTGCCCCGTTGATGCGAAGAGGTGATAGTCAGATGAGGCCAGGTCGGGAGAGTACGGCGGGCGCGGAACGATGTCCCACCCAAGCGATTTCAAGGTGTCTTTTGAGACTTTCCTAAGTCGCTGACTAACTTTACAAACATATAAATCTGCATTTTAACTTGAAAAATCTGAATATCTGCATTTAAAATGGTAATTATAAAATTTAACATTCATTAAATAAAATACACACTCGTCGAACCTTGTACTCACACTTACTTGTTATCTGCTTACTTACACATACATTATTTGAAGGGCGCCAGCTGTCACTCAGTACAGCAATAGTAGAATGAGACTCTTGACCATCTCTAGGGTGTGGGGTAATAAGCTTACTTTTGACAACATACCATATAAGTTCTGGGAAAAGGAGATTGGCGTTCGGTTTCCCCATTAATTTTGAGGTTAAGATATTTTACTGTCAATGAAATGAAACTATGAATTCGTTTGATAGAACAATATATATTCTTTAAATAATATATCAAAAAATAGTGAGTCTTGTTGCGATAAAACAGATGAGAATATGAAATTATGACATTGCAACTGAAAGAAACTAGGCATGAATTTGAATTCTTCTTGACCGGACATTTAACAATTTATACGAAATATTTCCCTCACTGATTCACTTGACTGTACCTTCAACACTTTGAGTGTAATTACGACGTAATCCATTGCTCTGGTGTTTACTGTAGATGTGTCACGCCTAACGTGGTGATACATCCTTGCGACTGCTTCTTCTCCATATCATCTGACTTCTTTGTAAGTCAATATGGTATGACCTCTTGGCAGGTCCAGGGTTGCCCTCTCTGACTCCTTGGTAAGTCTTGCGTCCGCGTCTTCCACTAAGTGACGGACCAACCATTTGATCTCACTCTCTCAATGACCAATAATGGCTCACTGAGTCTTCATCACCTCTCGTTCACACTGGTTGACGGACCAACTAAGGCCTCTTGATCTAGTAGACTACTTCACTGTACTGCATCCGTATAAGTAATGACTGACGCTACAATATGCACCCACCTTATATAGACGTTGGTTGACACAGCTACGTAATCTCCAAAAATAACAATGACATACTCCCACCTACGCGACAGATATTACCGACAGAGGTGAAATAGCCCCGCGGCGACTGAGTCCGTGCGCGCATTGCTAAATAAATACGATGACATAGCCGTGGCGCGGCGATGACTTGGCAGAATCGCAACTAATCTTGCACAATGTCCCAACGTCACACCCAATCTCTGATATATACAACAATTCTCACTGTACAGGTATTTAATGATAATCTACACATACGTATATATGCATACATCTAAGTACAATCTTGCAAGCAACAGGCAATTGCAAAATCGAATTGAATAAAACGGATAATTACAATAATAGTAACAATATCACAGATAACATAATAATACGGAAATAATAATAATAATAATAATAATAATAATAATAATATTAATAAGAATAATAATAATAAAATACAGATAAAATAATAAAATAATAAAAATACAGATATCATCTTGTAACGGGATTTGAACCGTTACAATTCGCCTCCCTCATAAATAAATCGAAGAACAAAGAATCGATTGATTTATGAACAAAATTATATATATATAACACTGACACATATAAACACTTTAAATGAGTATACAACAATAATTTTCTTTTTCCACATCCATACATTTTATAATACATCACATATATGAGAATTTTTCTCGCACATTGTCATCGCAGATAACTGTCCAGTGTCCCATTCTCATACAATACACAAGAGCATAGCCCTTAATTTAACACACACAAATAATTTTCAATCAATATACAACATTCTTCTCCTTTTTTAACATATCAAGATATTTTGTGAAACTTCACTTATATGAGAACTTTTCTCGCATATTGTTATAGCAGATAACTGTCCATTGTCTTGTTCTCCGTTTTTTTTGTCACACAGTACATGACAATGTAGCACTTATTCTTCCAATACACCAATACGACACTTGGTTCACACGCAAATCGCAGATGTTAGTTTATTTTGCCAGTTTCTTACAAAAATTAGTCATCTTAATCTTATTTCAACAAATCTCACGTGAAATACTTCTTTACATATATAATACTATAAATACCGACAATATCCCCTTCCTGATCTTTTAAGGATATGCACACTCCCCGATACGGTTCACAACAGTGAAATACCCCTGATACAAAAGAATAACTTAGACATATTTCCCGCCTCTGCAGATGATGAAATGGAACTCTGAGTAGCACTCTGTCACTCAAACTGAATCAATTTTGCCCTTATTAACTTACATATCTCAATATATCACATCCTCCTTGGCAACAATAATTAAAGAATCAATACTATGGCTACAAGATGGTTCAATTATTCCGTAATCCAGCATAATGTTTATTTGTTCTTAGACTTCACTAGCATTTTTAAGTTAAATGGGGTACTTACCTCCCACAAAAGATCAATAGTCATTTACTACAAATTCATGTTCATATACGTGTTCTTCCTCACTTAACCACTAAATACATCTCGATGCTTACCTAACATCGAACACAATTACTCCTCCTGTAATTCACCCAAATTACCTCACGTCACTGCCTCATACCGACTATCCCTCGGATACTGGTCGTACAGGCACGTAACACACCCAACACATTTCCTCTCACTAGGAACACCTTCACTTACCTCTCATATATTTCAAAGAACACACGTCACCAACACACTTACCTCAGACCATCATAATTAACACGTACTTCTTTGCTAGATTACTCCCAGAATAAACACACACTACCTAAATTAAAGTCTATTCTACTTCCATGATTTGCAACCAAGTCAGCTCCTAAAACAACTGAATACACAAGTTTTGGTACCACAAGGCATGGCTGAAACTTACAATTATCTTCAATTGACTGGTACCGCTATCTTATTTACTCACTGTGACTTACCCAACGGCTGTTATAATATTACCTTCTCCACATCACAATTTCCATCATTGGAGTTACTACCTCACTACTTACGTCATATTCTCGGCATTACAAGTACTTACATCACTTAACAGAACACTTCTTACGTCTAACTTACTGCTACCATCAATTACTGTATGATCTACGACTACGGCACTACTTAAATATCTCACTTAACACTACTTAGGTCACAATCACACTGTACTCTTAAATCTACTTTCACTACATAACTACTTATACTACATACCTGTTCAACTTCTACCTTCAACCTGTCCACTTAACTTACCCGATTCCCTGTGAATCTGAAATACTCTGGCTCCATAAAGAAACCTGGATAACATTCATATTACGACTATCATAGTTTCTCTGATAACTCAAATCCGTACGCCTCCCATCTTCCGATTCTGTCTGATTACTCCTCTGACCTTCTCTCTCATAACTCAAATACATACGCCTCCCATCTTCCGATTCTCTCTGATTACTCTTCTGATCCTCTCTCTCACAACTCAAATCCATACGCCTCCCATCTTCCGATTCTCTCTCGTTACTCTTCTGACCACTATCACCATCAACACAACTATTAATCCTCTGCGGATCATGATCACCCCCTCTCCTCTGATACACGGCTAACATTTTCCCCCTTCTCTCTACTATACTACTTTCCCCAGACATCATGCGTTCTCTCTCACGCGCGCGCCCTTGCACACATTCCTCCCAAAGCCTATCAATGAAAACTTTAAACTCTCCTAAATTAGACATATTATTCCAGTATACTCGAAACCATATTCTACTTTCACCAATAAAAACATTAGACAAAATCTCCAACACATATTCCCATTCAATAATATTATTCCTCAACTTACTTGCAAATCTTTTCTCAACTACTTTTACAAATTCTACAGAACTGAACTGTTCTCCAGAAAACTTGGTTAAATCACGATCCCTACTGAACAAACCACTCGCTATTACCACTTCTCTCGCCATCTCACCTGTACCTTCTTGCCGTATCACTTCCTGGCAACTCAAAATTTCTTCTTCTTCTTCTGCTTCCGCTGCTCTCTCAGAATTCTCTTCCACTATTCTCACGTCTTCCTGCAATTCTTCCTCTCTCTCTCTCTCACCTGCTGTGATAGCATTTCCTGTTCGTTCCGTAGTTCAGTGACCTCCACAAGTTTGCTTTCAATTTGCTCATTTCTACTAATCTGTTCCCCCGTATCTTCCCCAACTGCATTGTAAATCTTGTCCAATCTCTTCTCGACTACCTCATGAATTTCTTCCCTATTACTCGAAATTTTATTACTTAACAGTACGATCTTGTTTGTACATGTTCCTTTGACATGCTCAATTTGAGTATGAAAACCGCTCCGAATCAACTCCCTTTCTCCTCTAAGGTCAACACACACTTTATTAAACTTATTTTCTAACTTGTATATTTGACCAGTTACCTCTACTATCTTAGTATCTATTTTAGAATCTAGTGATTTACTTAACCAATCTAATTTATCATTAATCGCACTGTTACCATTAATCAATTCTTCGATTTTACTACTTATAGCGTTAATCTGTGTATTACAATTTCATTATCGGTACTAATTAATTCTTTCATCTCTTCCTTACTATTTTCGTTACTCATATCAATCTTTTCCTCCATTCTACTACTTATCTGTTTGCTTAGATTTTCGCTAAACTCGGTCATTTTGGTCATCCACAAATTCAAAAGCTCTTGGTTCATTCCCCCCGCGATTTCCTTTTGAGTTTCAGTTTGCTTCTCAATTTCTGCACTTTCCTGAATTAACTCAGAAGCTTCCATCGTATTCACCTGTTCCCTACTCTGAATTTTACCTTGGATGTCCGCAGAAGCAATGACCTCGTCGTCACATGACTTGTTATTGTCTTCCTTGTCCATCTTTGGTTCACTAGTAATAGTGCGCGATCTCAAATTAATTTCCCTCTTCAAATCCCTTGACATATCCCCAAAATACAAATGTATATCACAAAATTATAGTCCTGAAATTTACCGGTAATGATTTCCGTTGGCTTAAATGTGCATACTCTTCCCAAATGAACCTATGATATGCTGTCATTCAGAACAGATTCTGAATTTATTCGAGCCCCACGTTGGGCGCCACATTGAGACTTTCCTAAGTCGCTGACTAACTTTACAAACATATAAATCTGCATTTTAACTTGAAAAATCTGAATATCTGCATTTAAAATGGTAATTATAAAATTTAACATTCATTAAATAAAATACACACTCGTCGAACCTTGTACTCACACTTACTTGTTACCTGCTTACTTACACATACATTATTTGAAGGGCGCCAGCTGTCACTCAGTACAGCAATAGTAGAATGAGACTCTTGACCATCTCTAGGGTGTGGGGTAATAAGCTTACTTTTGACAACATACCATATAAGTTCTGGGAAAAGGAGATTGGCGTTCGGTTTCCCCATTAATTTTGAGGTTAAGATATTTTACTGTCAATGAAATGAAACTATGAATTCGTTTGATAGAACAATATATATTCTTTAAATAATATATCAAAAAATAGTGAGTCTTGTTGCGATAAAACAGATGAGAATATGAAATTGACATTGCAACTGAAAGAAACTAGGCATGAATTTGAATTCTTCTTGACCGGACATTTAACAATTTATACGAAATATTTCCCTCACTGATTCACTTGACTGTACCTTCAACACTTTGAGTGTAATTACGACGTAATCCATTGCTCTGGTGTTTACTGTAGATGTGTCACGCCTAACGTGGTGATACATCCTTGCGACTGCTTCTTCTCCATATCATCTGACTTCTTTGTAAGTCAATATGGTATGACCTCTTGGCAGGTCCAGGGTTGCCCTCTCTGACTCCTTGGTAAGCCTTGCGTCCGCGTCTTCCACTAAGTGACGGACCAACCATTTGATCTCACTCTCTCAATGACCAATAATGGCTCACTGAGTCTTCATCATCTCTCGTTCACACTGGTTGACGGACCAACTAAGGCCTCTTGATCTAGTAGACTACTTCACTGTACTGCATCCGTATAAGTAATGACTGACGCTACAATATGCACCCACCTTATATAGACGTTGGTTGACACAGCTACGTAATCTCCAAAAATAACAATGACATACTCCCACCTACGCGACAGATATTACCGACAGAGGTGAAATAGCCCCGCGGCGACTGAGTCCGTGCGCGCATTGCTAAATAAATACGATGACATAGCCGTGGCGCGGCGATGACCTGGCAGAATCGCCACTAATCTTGCACAATGTCCCAACGTCACACCCAATCTCTGATATATACAACAATTCTCACTGTACAGGTATTTAATGATAATCTACACATACGTATATATGCATACATCTAAGTACAATCTTGCAAGCAACAGGCAATTGCAAAATCGAATTGAATAAAACGGATAATTACAATAATAGTAATAATATCACAGATAACATAATAATACGGAAATAATAATAATAATAATAATAATAATAATAAAATACAGATAAAATAATAAAATAATAAAAATACAGATATCATCTTGTAACGGGATTTGAACCGTTACACTTTCGCTGGTTTTGCTGTGTGAGACGGCGTATTGTCGTGTAACAAAGTCACTTTGCCATGTCTTCCGGCCCATTCCGGTCGCCTTTCGATGAATGCATAATTTAAATTAATCGTTTGTTTGCGATAGCGTTGTGCATTAACGGTTTCGCCGGGCAATTGCTCGTCTTCGCACTTTTGTGGTCTACAAGCGCGCTGTCTTTCACATTGAAATCACCACGTTCGAATTGTCGAAACCATGTTTCACATGTTCTAATCGATGGAGCGTGTACAGTAGTATGTGTCAAATTCATACGCTGCGTAATGTTCGCTGGCGCCATCTCTTAATGAAACCGGTAAAGACTTACGCATACACCTGGTAGTGTTGTTGTTAGTACTCCATGATGTCATTAATTGTTAAATAGCATGTCATGGGTCGGGTTTCCAATCATTGGCATGTTTCTTCCTCTGCCGTTGGTGTTCTGTAGCTGTAGAACATTAATTCATTCATTTATTCATTCATTCAATCAATCAATCAATACTGAGGGCTCTCTCTGAAGTTACTCGTTATCCGTTTCCTTTGCTTTTCATGCATGCATGAATTTTGTCCATTCATTCATTCATTCATTCATTCATTCATTCATTCATTCATTCATTCATTCAGTCAGTCAGTCAGTCAGTCAGTCAGTCAGTCACTCATTCATTCATGGCATAGTTTCTCCATAGCTCCCAGTGCTTCGTGGGTATGCGCTGAGTCCATTTAATTCATCCATTCATAAATTCATCCATGCATTTATTCATCGACTCATTCAATTAGGAATGTTCCGTCCTCAGTTGGTGGTTATCCCCTGACTGGGAGAGAAGTATTCATTCATTCATTCATTCATTCATTCATTCATTCATGCAGCCATTCATTTATTGTATTCATGCATAGCGACCGTTGAATGTGGAGGACAACTCGGTACAGATTTACGACAAGTAAATATACTTACTGAACCCTTGGTGGTCCCAAGGTCAAGGGTTCAATACATACATCCAAAAATATTTAAATGATGCCAAATTTATTTATTTATTTATTTATTTATTTATTTATTTATTTATTTATTTATTTATTTATTTATTTATTTATTTATTTATTTATTTATTTATTTATTTATTTATTTATTTATTTATTTATTTATTTATTTATTTATTTATTTATTTATTTATTTATTTATTTATTTGTATTTGGCGAAGTTAGTGCTCAAGGCCCTCTCCTACACTCAATTACAACTTACGCGAAGTTTTCAAAGAAAGTATTCTCCATAATGAAGCATTTATAAATGCTAAGAAAACATTGAAAGAAATTCCGAATCGGAATCAAACGCTTTACAAGCATTAGCAGCAGAATGTTACTCCCCAATGTAACCAGAAGATTACAAACTAAGAACTACTAACTCACCACTTCATCTTCCTGGTCCAGGAGACTGGAGCTCATGACTCAGGATACTGCCAACTCGCACATCTTCATTGACACGAGTCACACACACTAGCTCTCCCCACTGTCAACAGTTCTCCTACAAGAGAAAAGCAAATATTACGTTAAATCTCCGTAAATAAATACAACCTTCTTAAAATGAAAAAAATGTATCGATGACGTACACAAAACACTAATATGTCTTTCACTATATACACTATATATATATACACTATATATACACTATATTCTCTTCTTTATTTTACAAGAACGGGACAAGAAATCTCGATATACACAGGTATATTTTTCGTCCACCTGGTGCCATGGCAACGTCTAATACAGTCAAGATTTGTTCACTTGGTAAAACTATAGAACAGAGGTGCCCAGCTGGGCCCCCCTTGAGGCTAGCCCAGTGCGGTCGAGCTGGCCTGACGTAAATGCGGGCAGCTTACGTAGCAAGCATACGTCACAGTGAAGCAAAAGAGCGAACACACTTTGCAGCGAAGGGCGCAGTGACATTCAATTATGATTTCCAAGCTCTCCTCCACTACTCAGCAAAATTCTGATTGGGGTACAGTATTTCTAAAAATATTTAAAAACGCTATAATCGCAAGAAAACCGACCTTTTCAAAATATTCCGGTTTGATTTATACTGCGCTCGATATAAACAGTCACTTTTATTTTCTCATATTATTCATTCAAAGAAAACTCGCACGTTGTAATTTTTGTGTTGCAATCTACAAAAGTACAGGGTTTAAGCGTACCCTACAAACTACAATTTACAATTGCTTGGATCGGAATTACAGTATTGCTATTCTAAAAAATTATAAGTCCTGTTATTCATTCAGCAAAAAGGAATATACTGTAATTACATAATTCAATAAGTTTACTGCTTGATTTTGCACAGTGTTGTGTGACTTTACCTGTTCGATGAGTTTGTGAAAATAGTGTTTAAAACTTATCAGTTTCTAAATAGCGGGGGGGGGGGTTTCAACACGAGTGAGGAGATAAGATATTTACTATCCAATATTAAAGTAAGTAAATATATCTACCAGATAGATGTACAGTATTCTTTCAAATAAATAACCTAACTGATTTTATTCGCGGTAAGCATTATTGGATTGTTGGTGCGTTTATCCGATATTTTAAACCCAAACAACCACAAAAAACAGCTTATCCACATTAACTCCGTTTTGTATTAGAAATGTTTCTAAGGAATCTCTGAAAATATAAGAGTGAGAACTGTAATTCATTACGCACATTATAAAAATATTTGAGTAAATTGAAACTGACGTGGATTTCCGCCGCAGTGACCGAGAGTGGCTGGCAGAATTTCGCCCAAACTTCACGGCCTGTGACGTAACCATAACGTCACTGTGCTCGTATAGCATACGCTCATCGCTTGCCAGCCTGCTCGCTTCCAGCGCTGGGCACCTCAGCTCTAGAATATAATATCCCCATCCCCTAGTTCCAGATCACCTGAAATTGTCGACAGAGCATTCAAATATTGAAATCCATTTGTTTGATACATGCATTAGATTTGTTTTCTTACAAATATGTGTCTATTTCTATATTAAATATTATACATAAACCTAACTTTTACATTTTCACTTCCAGGTAAGTGCCTGGACAGTTCCTGTTCAAAAGGACAAAGTCGATTACTTCCACTTCCTTACCCGATTTCATTCACCACAATTAACTTCGTCTCCATTAGCTCCTCAACTTTTTGCTAGCTGCTTTACGTCTCACCGACGATGGGATAGGAAAGGTCTTGGAGTTAGAAGGAAGCGTCTGTGGCCTAAATTAAGGTACAGCCTTAGCATTTACCTGGTGTGAAAATGGGAAACCACGGAAAAACATCTTCAGGGCTGCCGACAATGGGATTCGAACCCACTATCTCCCGGATGCAAGCTCACAGCTGCGCTCCCCTACCTGCCCGGTAGCTCCTCAAATGAGATAGGAATTCGGCCGTAAAAATAATGTCAAATACGTTCATCTCACTTCATTCTCAACCCTGTAACAATAAAAGGGACTGATAATGATGTTTGTTATTTAAAGGGGCCTAACAGCTAGGTCATCGGCTCCTAATGGTACGAGGTGTAACGAAATTTAAATTAAAACTTCAAAATGTATCCTCAGACTAGTACCTAAAACGAATGGTGATACAAAAACAAGTGATCCAATTCAGAATGCTTTAATTACTGGGATGATGCTTATTATCTAAAGGGGTCCAAAATCCAGGTCACCCGCCCCTCATAAATGTACTAATCACAAGTAAAACAAACTCATGGTGTTCTGCGCATAAGGGTACTATTATTTTTATATTCATTTACGGCCATTTGAGACCACGTTAAGCAACATTCACACGTTACTGGAAGCCTTCTTTGCAGCCCAAAATCTTTGCATTCTTTCTCTGACAGTCTATCTTCTTTCCTATTCACTTTATTCAGTTTCAGTTCGTCATGGAAGTGTCTGAAGCTATCGATCACTGATCTATACTTTGTTCGGTTTAGTATATCTTCCCAATTTGATCTAGACTGCTCATGATCCTTATTTTAACCTCCCTGAACCATTTGCGGAGCTTTAGATCTACTAACAAGTGTTTTAAAAATCCGTTTGTCAGGCTCTTCTCACTCATTCTTCACAGATGTCCATAAAATTTGCGTCTTCTTTTCTTTATTGACTCGATCAATCTTTCGCTTTCCTGGTATTATTCTTCTCTTACTCGTAACCTATACTGGCTATCCACGATACTTGGACCCATTATCTTGCGGAGGATCTTCCTCTCAAATTTCTCGGCTCCTCCTAGTCCCGACGTTCCTGTCATTCGGAGGCATTCACTAGCACACAGACACTGTTTTGATTACTGTGTTGTAGTGTCTTAGTTTATCTCGCATTGAGATGGCTTTTTTCTTGTACAAAGCATGTATCCTATGAAAAGAAGCGATCATCTTGTCTCGGCTGATGTATTTCATTTCTATCTCGCTAGTTTTCAGCTCCACGATTTGCCTCATGTACTTGAATCTGTCAACCCTTCCTATGTTCCTTTGCTCTGTCTTCAAGTGATGAAGGGCTGTTTTGATGCTGGTCATATAGTTGCTTTATTTTAAGGACATTTGGAGTCCTGCTTTATCTGCTTCCTGCTGTAGTGCATTCATATGCTCTGTAGCTGTGTCAGTGTTTCTAGACAAGATCACAAGGCCATCTGCGAATGCGAGGCAGTTGATCTTGATGCCATTTTTATTATTTTTTAAAGCGAATGGACCCCTAAGGATCACACTACAACTTCATTTCTTTCTCTTCGTGCGGAGTTTTCTCTGTGTCCAATACTCCTTCATGCGTTCTCCGGCCTCCTTCCGTTGTTCATCTGTCCAGGCTCTTACGGTCTTCTTAGTTCTTCCTCCCGGTTGAACCCCTTCCAAATTCTTCACTGTGTTCCTAACGTATTCCTTCACAGCTGGACTTCCGAGATGCTTAACCTTTCCATATCCTTCTTCGTTTCCTTAATCAATATCGTAGTGGTCTCTTTTCTTCAGAAATAATCAAATATCTGTTTGGTAAGACCGTTTGCGTTCATTCTGTACAGATATCCAAGAAACGCCAGCCTCCTTTTCTTCATGGTCTCTGAGATTCTTTCCACTTTCTGGTAAACTTCTTTGCTGCTCAGAAGTTTCCATCCGGTTTCAGTTTGGACAGCTCCAATAATTTTTCTGAGGATTCTTCTTCTCAGGACCTCTAGCTTCTCCAAGTAGTTCATGGTCAGGAATTCACTGGCATACTGTTTTGACCGCAGTGTTGTAATGTTTTAATTTGGAATTCCAGGATAAGCACTTCTTATTGTAGATGTTTTTGTCAATTCGTATTATTATTATCATTATTATTTGATCAGATACAGAATCATAACATCATAATAAGGAGCAGAGAGTTGTATACCAGAAACTACATTTAAACGAACTCTCCAGAAGAAAGGCATTGTGGAAATAAATGGTGCGGATAGTGGCCATTTTAGCACTCTATTCAACTCAGCTGTTTCAAAAAGCGTTCTCTCTCCCTGCTGTTATATTATTTCACTCGCTGGTTTAGAACGAGAGCTAAAGACGGACCTAATTAAAACTGCCAAATGCAGAGCCAATCACATTCAGGTACTGTAAATGCGAAGTGCTTTAATTAAAATTCTGTAAGCCAGATTAGAGTCGGTAATGCGGTGAGATAATGTAGCCCACGAGCGAACTGTTGAAAATACCGCCGGGCTGAGTAGCCATCTGAGCCAAACTAGGCAGGTTCGAGTCTGGCTCAGTTCGGTGGTAGTTGAAGGTGCTCAAATACGTCAGCCTCGTGACAGTTTACTGGCACGTTAAAGAACTCCTGCGGGACAAAATTCTAGCACCTGTGTCTCCGAAAATAGTAAAGTAGTTAGTGGAACGTCAAATTAATTATTAGACTCAGATTTTTAGGCAGTAATAGGTTAGAATAAAACTAATTTGGTTATTAGGAAGTATCGTCTAGCCCGTTCTTCCGTTATGTAGCGAGAATAACATAAATTCTAGGGGTTCTGATGCGCCGTACTCCTAAAGTTTATGCAAGACCCATAACATGACTGTTATGTAAGGTAGACTATATTTGTTACTCGATTCAATAAGATTGCATTCTAACCTATTACTGCCAAAAACTCCGGAGTATCTTAATAATATTACTAGAAAACCCGTGTTGCTCCTCAGCATTCGTTATAAATATGTCAGATAACTCGTCTTGATACGCCTGCCGTAATTATATTGTTTTGCCTGCCCTTTTCAATGGTTTTATGAACATTTAATCAGTAGCCCGTTATGGTATGCCGCTGTTCGCAGTCAGATTTCATCCATTCTGACCTCATCATGCCGTCTGTTTGGTAAAAATCTATCCATATATTTGCTTTTTTTAACCTGCAGTTCTTGATTTAAAACTTGGTATTACCGAGCTCGATAGCTGCAGTCGCTTAAGTGCGGCCAGTATCCAGTATTCGGGAGATAGTAGGTTCGAACCCCACTGTCGGCAGCCCTGAAAATGGTTTTCCGTGGTTTCCCATTTTCACACCAGGCAAATGCTAGGGATGTACCTTAATTAAGTCCACGGCCGCTTCCTTTCCACTCCTAGCCCTTCCCTGTCCCATCGTCGCCATAAGACCTATCTATGTCGGTGCGACGTAAAGCAACTAGCAAAAAAGAAAAAAAACTTGGTATTGTGTCGTAGAAGGCAATGGTATATTTAATCGCAGTTCTTCTGTATAGAACAGTTCGATGAGCTCATAGGTTGGTCTCGACGGAGCGTTTTCTGCCAGGCAGAGAACATTTTTCAGATATATGGCCTTCTTTCTAGTGTAGCTAGGTTATCGTTCGAGAGGAGTTCCAAGATAATTTCTAAGACGTATGTCACGATGGGGTCTGTTTGTACGTAGACTTTTTTAAATCTCAGCAGCGTGTAAGTTATTTGCAATAGAGAATCGAATAGTATCTAGTAGGGAATAGTATTCTTCCGTGATCAGAGGAAGTGTATACTCTCTGGCTTGACACGTAATATCAAACATGGCTGCATGCAATGACATAGCTAAGGATGAAAATCACATATATCAGAATATTAATGAAAGTGTAGTCGCTTAGCAACCTGTTAGGTACAGAGTGTATTGCGGGTTAGGATAAGCCTTCGCCTGCAATTATTGGAGCGATCATTTAATGATTTGACTTATTGATTACTCAAAGAGGGCTGAATTTCTTAGAGACCTATAAATGTCTCATGATACACCGGCAGGTGATTCCGGAGAAAATAAAACAAAAATGAAGCAAATTGGACCAGTAGAACGGACGGATTGATTTCCCAAAGATGCTTTTAGTAAACCCTTTTTATGTATAGATTGTTGAAAATACATGGCTGGACAAGAGCAAGTGGAGTGTCGAACATTGGTTACTCGATCATAGCGACGTAAAACAACACCCCTTATTACAGAATAGGCTACTAGCAAAACAAACCTGCCCTTGTCCTCTTTGTGCTCCTCGTTGACGTGCCATTTTTAAACAATCTTAGGAACTCTGGTGCCAATTCTGAACTGACAAGACCTAGCAGGAACCGGCCAAATACCCAGCTCTTGATCCGCGGTCGGTCGGTCGGTCGGTCGGTCGGTCGGTCGGTCGGTCGGTCGGTCGGTCGGTCGGTCGGTCGGTCAGTCGGTCGGTCGGTCGGTCGGTCGGTCGGTCGACAGTTATTACACGCCATTAATTAAACCACGGCTGCTCTGGCGATTGCAGCTTCTCCTCGGATTTCTATCTCACATTTACCAGATTTTGTTACAGTGAAGCCAAGCTAGATTATTTTTTCCACCATTTCATAACCACCAACATTTGTTCAAGTAACAGAAATTGTTGTCCGGCCCCGCGGTGTAAGGGGCAACGCATTAATGTTCCTTTCCTCACATTCAACACTTTACACTTCCACAATTTCCAAATACACGCAGGTTCATAACATATGGTGCAAAGTGGGGGCAAAAGAACTTCTTGGGTCGACGCCCCGAAAAAATAGCATTTTAAAAAAAGAGATAGAAATTGTTTGAGTGGCCTATTATTATCTTGTTAGTATTTATCTCGACCCTTTCCTTCAGTGGGCCAATAATGACCGTGATCTGAATTTCGTAATTAAGAGGCACCTAGGTTTAATTCCAGCTGGAATACTAAACCACACACTAGGTCATGAACACATTTATTAGCTCTACACAGTTGACGCGATCGATACAATGAGTCCAGCGTAATTGTATTTCAGCATGCAAACACTCAGCTCAAATGCAGATTAACTTGAGTCTGTAATGTCTTCAAAACATGACCGAGAATCTTGCTGCAGTTCATTTGTCACACCGTCCGCCAAGCTAAGCAGTTCACAGGCTTTCAGAGCCTACATGGCTGGATTCGATCTCGGTTTAGTCCAATGGTTTTCGAAGGTCCTCATATACCCCAGTGTTGTGTCGTTACATTTATCGAATTGTTGAAAGAAACTCCTTTGGGACAAAATTCCTGGCAACTCGGCGTCTCAAAAACCCATAAAATAAGTTAGTGGGACATAAAATCAGTAGCATGTTATTATTATTATTATTATTATTATTATTATTATTATTATTATTATTATTATTATTATTATTATTATTATTATTATTATTATTATTATTATTTGTTTTATTTTATTTTATTTCACGCGATTAGGCCAAACGGAACACGCGCCATTACAAGTCTCCTCCACCATCGTGTTCTACCCATCGCTGTCAATCGCCATCTGTCTATACCTATCGCTGATTGTTGTGGGTCCTCATGGAAGCCATCACTCCATCTCTTCCTTGGCCTACCCAGAGGTCTGTTTCCTATGCGCATGAAATTCAGAAGCTTCCGTGACCATCTGTGGTCTTCCAGCCTGGCCACATGTCAATGCGTCTGCTTTACATGGTCCCAGCTATATTGTCATCTTGGTACAATTCCTCTAGCTCACAACTTGGTCTGATTCCCCATTCGCATGTGTTTGCATCAAACTTACTTTTTAATTATTATTACTGTTACGGACATATCCGTGGTAGTTAGAGGTGAAAGAAGGTGCGGGCTGGAATAGGTCTCAACTACAGAAGTTCGAAAGATGAATTAAAATTTCAACAAGGTTATATTTTCAAAACTTAACAATGGTAACATAGAATTTGAAAACTTAACAAGTCAACAACAAGCCAAAAATCAAATACAGAAAAATTACAAATGTTAGAGGATTATTACAAGGTCTGGGCTTCGAGCCCCACAATCACAATCCTTGAGCTATTAGCCCAACTTTACCAAGGTACAGAATTAAACAAAGGGGCAGAAAACCCCATCATGCCAAGGAGCACTTGCTCCTAACTACAATGTTAAACCTACTAGAGGCACACATAAATCAAATTTAGGAAAGAGCAGACCCGCTCTCAAAAGTTCAAGCCTATCAAAGGCCACAACAAATTTTACTTCTATCTGCCCTCAAGGCACACAAGGAAACAGGGGTATTTAATACCCAACCTACAGGGCCTTCGCAATGAAAATAAAACAACAGGTTAAGTTATTGGCCCAAAGTACAGAGAGGACTGGAGGCGTGAACTTGCACTCCAAATACACTTTTAAAACCTAAGTGGCTCTAGGCCGATACACAGGGGCTAGTCCCAAGCTAGGGAGGTGACTCGTATGAGAAAACTTCAATACATTAAGGAAGAGAAGAAACGGTTATGAAAACGTAGTCACCTCAATTTCAAAAACGAAGGGGAGCTCGAGAGGGTACAGCACTCTCTATCCCCGTTTTACAGTAGAAGAGATTTGTAGAATTACATAGACCGAAGAGGAATTTACATTTTAAAGTGGTAGGTTACATATTAAAATGTTTCGAACCCTCCCCGAGAGTTAAACTGCTGAGCAAGCGGGAAATAAAGATGTTAACAGGCCATTACCTTGTTGAAGAGCTGCTGCTTGAAGAAAGAGGCGCTTCCTGCCTCTGCTACATATCCACACACTAAGTTAGATGTTACTGAAGTGGCCCCGAGACAAGAAAATCAGCAGTTTTTATACCCTCGTGGAAAATTCGAGACCTTTCAAGAATGAATAGACACACACCCTCAACTTTATTGGATAGCTTAGAGTTACATATCCATATCGAAGAAGACATACACTATTGGTCAAAAATTAATTACAAAAATTAGTTATTGGTTAAATTCAAAACAGGCGGAAAGAAAGGATAACTGTTGCCAACCCACAAACCATAGAACAAAATTTAGTAAAAACAAAACTTAGGAATACAAAATTTCTTCAGGAGAGTACATTCCATTACACCAGAGTGTATTACCATAGTTTTTGGTAGAGACATCTGTTAGAGAATGTCCACACTTCTTGTTCCATGAAAAACAAAAGCAAATCAAAAACACCCAGTGACCTCTTCTGATAACTAGTAGAGTTAGTTCAGTGGTAAAGTTCCGGGTTTCTCCAGTAGAGGAGTTTCAATTGGCGCAACATTTGAACTTGCGTCGCGTAGAGGTGTACCGCCCGGTACAATTACTATTATATATTTGCGAATAAGCCCATTAGGACTAGGCAAACTACTTAGAGGCGAGCATTTGCCTTCTTTTGTTCTCATGCTTCTTCATTTTTTTACTGTGGGCTTCCTTTCTGTCTTCAGACCAGGTTCTTCAAGTCCTTTCGTTTGGTCTCTCCTCTTGGCAACTTGCCATCTCTTCAGCGCTCCTTCCCATTTCACGTCTTTGTAGCAAATATGTTACAAGGATAATAGTGGAAAGCAGGTGAGAAAACTTGCGACAGCGACTGTGATTCACTCTGGTGGCTCAACGTGCACACTAAAACCGAGCATTAACAGCAGCGTCAAATATAAATAACGTAAAAAATTGGCTGGAAGAAGCAGCATTTGTGCTATATGTGGTTGTACTGATTACAGACAGCAAAGTGCGTCAAAGTCTTTCCACATATTTCCGGAAAATAAGTAAATATGAGTGTAGAATGTTTTGACGGAGCGAGTTAGCCGTGCGGTTAGGGACCTGGAGATAATGGGTTCGAACCCCACTATCGGCAGCACTGAAGATCGTGTTCCGTAGTTTCCCATTTTCACACCAGGGAAATGCTGGGACCTTTCTATACCATCGTCGCCATAAGAGTTATCTGTATCGGTGCAAGCCACGTAAAGCAAATCGTAAAGAAAAAAAGTTTTGATGTGAAGTTACTGAAGACCTTAATGAGTGAACATGTTACCGTGGATGGTATGTATGACAATTGTTATTTCTTGTTGCCGCATGAATAGTTTGCGTTCCTCAATACAGCCTTCGTAAATAAAACAAACGGTTCCTATACCTCTCAACAGAAAAATAAAATGTCAAATTACAGAAAGTAACATGACTCCAAATTTCTATTGGCTTTACGTCGCACCGACACAGACAGGTCTTATAGCGACGATGGGACAGGAAAGGGGTAGGTCTGGGAAGGAAGCAGCCGTGGCCTTAATTAAGGTACAGCTTCAGCATTTGCCTGGTATAAAAATGGGAAACCCGGAAAACCATATTCAGGGCTGTCGACAATGGTGTTTGAACCCACTCTCTCCCGAATACTGGATACTGGCCGCACTTAAGCGACTGCAGATATTGAGCTCGATACTCTAAGTTTCTAATGAAAAGACTAAGTATATAGAAGGGACTAGACCAGGTTTCATCAGTAAACCGTTTATCACCAAATATGTAAATTTCGCTCAAGTAGACAAATTTATGTATCTAGGTAAAATTATTGAACCAGCAGGGTTAAATCAGCAAGATAACAAAAAAAAATTGTAAAACTTCAAGGATCATACAAAATTATTTGGAACAGATACGAGTACTATAAAAAACTATATCCAAAAAGGCAAAATTATGATATTACAACATAGTAGTTAAAATAGAAGCAACGTATGCGTCTTAAATTAATATAATTGGTGGTAAATCTCGAATAAAGGTCACCGAAGATCAAGAAAGAGAAATCTTGAGGAAAATCTTAGGACCTAAATGCAAAAATGGAATTTGGATGTAAAATAATTCACACGAAATCTATCAAGTTACAGAAGAAATCACAGATACAATCGGGAAACGGCGATTAAAATTTTATGGACACTTGTATAGAATGGATAATGACAGGCTCACAAAGAACATTTTAACTTAGCCTTATCAATGAAAACTCACAAGAATTGGCTAAAAGAAATGAGTGAAACCTAAAAGAAATTGGTATTAATGAAGAAATCATTCAAGATAGAATAAAATTCAAAATCTTAATTCACAAACACAAATTTTCTATAAGGCCCACCCGACTAAATACAGGATGAACTAAACAACGTAGAAAGGAACACAGCGAGAGGATGAAGAAAAGAAGAAGAACCAAAAGTGTGCTTGATAACTTCAAACGCACTCCTTATTTGGGCGTGACAAATCAAGAAGAAAGTAACACATTTGTGGTTTCATGTTAATGTGCATATGGATCTACATAATATAGTATTTGCATAAATATGGAATGTGCATAGTTGTCACTGTATATACCTAATTTCAATTTAAAAATTACAATAACAAAAAAGTATCTGTGTATTCCGAAATGAATTTAATATAAATACGGTTGAATATTGTAAATTGTAACAGTAGTTTTTCATGTCTAGACTTCTATTTGCAGAATAAAACTTACTGCAGACAGTATCATATGTAAGTGGTTTTTGGTCTGGCTGTAGGTCTAAAATGGATGCCACTTTCATGACTAGTAAAATGTTTACTTAAAACTTGTTCCGTAACTCCTTTAAAAGTTAAAAGAAATACGTTACTATGTAATCGTAAGATATGAACTTCATTTTTTGGTCCGTATTGAATTGTGACCACAATAGTAATAAAAATATGTTAGAAATGGTCCACCTATTCAATACTATATTACGTAATGTTTAAACTACATTTTTACTGGAGGAACTAGTTTCGGCCTCGGCTGGCCATCGTGCCGATGCAATGCAATTATAATAATGTTATTGGCTTTACGTCCCACTAACTACTTTCACGGTTTTCGGAAACGCCGAGGTGCCGGAATTTAGTCCCGCAGGAGTTCTTTTACGTGCCAGTAAATCTACCGACACGAGGCTGACGTATTTGAGCACCTTCAAAATACCACCGGACTGAGCCAGGATCAAACCTGCCACGTAGGGGTCAGAAGGCCAGCGCCTCAACCGTCTGAGCCACTCAACCTGGCCCGATACAATGCATCCAAATATCTCATTAAGATCCCTATTTTAATTCCATTTTATATTTACGTGTTGTGCCCATTGTTCATTTCAGGATCTCTAGATGCCTTTAATAACTTTTAACGTCATTTGTGTACGTAAGTTTGATTTAGTTATTAGATGTGTTTGTATAAATGTTTATCATGGCCGATGATGGCCAGCAAAGCCGAAACTAGTTCTTCGATTAAAAAATTAAAAATATAAACATTACGTAATATAGTACTTGAAAGGCGGACCATTTCTGAATAACTTTTGTTATTATTCACAGGTATTATGTCATAGTAGCCAAGAGGAGCAGACGAGAACTGTGAGTAGTTTTAACCGTGAGCCGCTGGATAGCGTCTTGTCCGACAGCTATACATTTTCGAGAGAGTTTCCGCTATTTTTGTAGTACAGGTTTGTACGCCTGTTGTAATCAAGTACCGGACATAGCTGATGGAAGTCCCTGTGTTTTGCTATTGTATGCATGGTTGTAGCCCTCTGGCGGCAGACACGCCGGGAAATGGAAACCCCAACTCGTTATCCACTGGTTGTAATTAGCGGTCACTCCCTGCCTTGCGAGGGGGTCGACCAAACAACTGACGTCAATAAAAGTTAGTAATCGATTTGATTTAGGGGATGATTCTTTTTTATGTCTGTCAAAGGGCGCAGCTTTGACGAGAAACCAGTCTCGAGCTTTACATTTACAACTGAGTTCTCTGTTCACTGCCCAACACGCCACATTAAAAAAATCTACAGATATTAGGTTGGCCAAACAGATCTTTCACCTACCTGTATTTGATTCAAAAACTAAAACCACGATGCAGTGGTTTAGAAACATCAAAGAAAGAAGACGTTCAGGTGCTACAGATAAAACCGGAAGACGCCTTTGACAGAGATCTTCTCCGAAACAAAATAGTGACGAACAACCGAAAAGAAGACACAGTGTCCCTTGGACAGAGAAACACAAGCAGGCCCACTCTGAAAGAATGAGAGAATTCTGAGCTCAAAAGAAAGCAAAGTTTACCGCCAAAAGTAGCAAGCATTAACGTGGTCATCGATGGCCCCAGCGAATAAATCATAATAATAAAGAAACTCAAAGAATGTCTGATATGATGAAGAAAAAGAAGAACGTTAAGTTCTTTGGTCGCATAATGAGGATGGATAATTTAACCAGTGTCCGCGTCTGTGGTGTAGTGGTTAGTGTGATTAGTTGCCACCTCCGGAGGCCCGGGTTGGATTCCCGGCACTACGACGAAATTTGAAAAGTAGTATGAGGACTGGAACAGGGTCCATTCACCCTCGGGAGGTCAGCTGAGTAGAGGAGGGTTAGATTCCCACCTCAGCCATCCTCGAAGTGGTATTCCGTGGTATCCCAACTTCTCCTCCAGGCAAATGCCGGGATGGTACCTAACTTTGTAAGACCACGGCCACTTGCTTCGTTCTTCCTCGTCTATCCCTTTCAATCTTCCAATCCCCTCACAAGGACCCTGTTCAGCATAGCAATTGAGGTCGCTTGGGTGAGGTACTGGTCCTCCTCCCCAGTTGTACCCCCGACCCACAATCTCACCCTCCAGTACACTGCCCTTGAGACGGTAGAGGTGGAATACCTCACTGAGTCGGAGGGAAAAGTCAACCCTGGAGGGTAAACGGATTAAGAAAGAAAGAAAGAAAGAAATAAGTGTACAAGAGTAAGACTGTTGATCAGCGGACGCAGAGTATAAAGAGGTATATCGTAGAGATGGGAATAACAGCAGCTGTAACACATGACACAACAACTTTTAGGAGATAAATACAAAATTTCAAGGTTTTCCAGGAGAAAGAAGAAAAGAAACGGAATGACATCTGAACAGAAGAAAGGAGGAAAAGCACAGTGAAATAATGAAGAACTGTTGGAAAGCAGTCACTCTAAGTGATCAGTAAAGCCCGAATGTTCATGTCGTAACAGGTTAGATTGCAAAATTAATTTGATTAATAGGAAGTGTCGGTCACCGGCTCGTCCACAATGTAGCAAGAGTAACGTAAATTATAGGAGTTCTGATGGGCCGTACCCCTATTGTTTATGCAAACTCAATAGCATAATCGTTGTGAAGGTAGACTATACTTGCTGTTCGCTTCAGAAACTTTGCATTCTAACCTATTAATGCATAAAAATCCGGGCTCATGTGATCAGTTATATTTACAAAAAAAAAACACATGCGCCTCTTCCGTGCAACTGAGGAGAATCGCTCATTCACAGAATACCTTGTGAGCTTTGCTAAGTTAATTACTTTTAAGGGTATTTTTTTAAATGTCCTTTTATGATTAATTTGAGATGAATATGTCTTTATTTCTTGTAATTATTACGCTTAAACATGACGTAGCTCATGGTGTTCACTCACTAGACGAAGCATGTACTACAGTTTTTAGTTTGCCTAAGACAAATAAATAGTATCGATTAGGTGGAATCGTTGATTTATCTCTCTCAATTTGATGATGATTCTTGTTGCTTACAGGGGCTAACATCCAGGTCTTCCGCCCCTAATGGTGCAAGATGGAACGAAATGTAATGATAAATAAAATCTTAAAGTGTATCTACTGACTAGAATTTAAAACAAATTATAATGAAAAATGATCATGAATTCAAAGTAATGAGTGGATCTAATTCGCGTTGTCTTATTTTGTCATAAAATGATATAATAGATTAAGGTACGATAAGGCATTGCCTTTACGTGCAACCACATATACCATTCGAGTTAAAAGTTAAAAAACATATTAAAAACAAAACAAAAATTAATCTTCTTCTCCTCTTCTTAATCGGTTTACCATCCAGGGTTGGCTTTTCCCTCGGACTCTGCGAGGAATCACCCCTCTACCGCCTCAAGGGAAGTGTCCTGGAGCGTGAGACATTGAGTCGGGATGATACAACTGGGAAGGAGGAGCAGTACCTCGCCCAGGCGGCCTCACCTGCTATACTGGACAGGGGCCTTGTGGGAGGATGGGAAGATTGGAAGGGATAGACAAGGAAGAGGGAAGGAAGCGGCCGTGGCTTTAAGCTAGTTACCATCGCGGTATTTGCCTGGAGGAGAAATGGGAAACCATGGAAAACCACTTCCAGGATGGCTGAGGAGGGAATCGAAACCCCCTCTACTCAGTTAACATCCCGAGGCTGAGTGGACCCCATTCCAGTCCTCGTACCACTTTTCAAATTTCGTGGCAGAGCTGGGAATCGAACCCGGACCTCCGGGGGTGGCAGCTAATCACACTAACCACTACACCATAGAGACGGACTAAAAGAGAATCAAGAGAATAAAACGTAGTTCACAATAAATTAAAAGCAGATAAAAATTCAATTCTATATGCGATATTCCTCATAAAACGGATGAGAGCTCTTCTGACTGCTCGTCATCTTGTGGAGAATAATGGACTCGGTTGTGGAGGGTAAGAGAAGTAGAGGCAGGCCAAGGTGACTATGGATAGACTCTGTTTCTCATTCGTTAAGGATAAGAGGTGTGGAACCAAACGAGGGCACAGAACTGGTTACAAATAAACGATTGTGGTGGTGTTTAGTATGTTCACAGAGGCTTGCAGACTGGACTCTGAGAGGCATGAAATGAAATGACGTATAGCTTTTAGTGCCGGGAGTGTCTGAGGACATGTTCTGCTCGCCAGGTGGAGTTCTTTCGATTTGACGCCCGTAGGCGATCTGCGCGTCGTGATGAGGGTGAAATGATGATAAAGACGCCGCATACACCCAGCTCTCGTGCCAACGAAATTAACCAATGTTGGTAAGAATTCCAAACCCTGCCGGGAATCGAACCCGGAACCCCTGTGACCAAAGGCCAGGGCGCTAACCATTTAGCAGTGGAGCCGGCATAACAATCTATAACGAGTATTTGTAGAGTTATTTTCAATGCTGAAAACATGTCTTTTGCAGAGAAAATAGGGGTCCCCACACTTCGAACAACACAAAACTACCGGGCGAGTTGGCCGTGCGCGTAGAGGCGCGCGGCAGTGAGCTTGCATCCGGGAGACAGTAGGTTCGAATCCCACTATCGGCAGCCCTGAAGATGGTTTTCCGTGGTTTCCCATTTTCACACCAGGCAAATGCTGGGGCTGTACTTTAATTAAGGCCACGGCCACTTCCTTCCAACTCCTAGGCCTTTCCTATCCCATCGTCGCCATAAGACCTATCTGTGTCGGTGCGACGTAAAACCCCTAGCAAAAAACATAAAACTAGGCAATTTACTCACTTGTGCCGAAAATTGAAGGGCTGAAGGACACAAAAGAGGTTTCAAATTGTGAGTCTTGGATAACTCTATCAAACTGAAAAACAAATCTCGAAAATCACTTCCGGCTTAAGTGCATTTCCGAAAAGAGAGCCTAAAATCGCTTGTTTCTTTACCCGTTTTCTTTTTGACTCAAATCCTAGCCAAATTAACTTATTTACATAATTCTTTCTGTAATGTGTTCTTCTGTTTGATACCCTCAGGCGTTTCTTAATTTTTTGGAAATGTCCACACCGAATGTAATTATAAGGGCATAAGTGAAACTCTGCACTGACTCACATTACCGCTCGTAGTGGTGATTAAGTGAAACTCTGCACTGACTCACATTACCGCTCGTAGTGGTGATTAAGTAAAACTCTGCACTGACTCACATTACCGCTCGTAGTGGTGCTTAAGTGAAACTCTGCACTGGCTTACAATAGCGCTCGTAGTGGTGCTTAAGTGAAACTCTGCACTGACTTACATTACCGCTCGTAGTGGTGATTAAGTGAAACTCTGCACTGACTTACATTACCGCTCGTAGTGGTGCTTAAGTGAAACTCTGCACTGACTTACAATAGCGCTCGTAGTGGTGCTTAAGTAAAACTCTGCACTGGCTTACAATAGCGCTCGTAGTGGTGCTTAAGTGAAACTCTGCACTGACTCACATTACCGCTCGTAGTGGTGCTTAAGTGAAACTCTGCACTGACTTACATTACCGCTCGTAGTGGTGCTTAAGTAAAACTCTGCACTGACTCACATTAGCGCTCGTAGTGGTGCTTAAGTAAAACTCTGCACTGACTCACATTACCGCTCGTAGTGGTGCTTAAGTAAAACTCTGCACTGACTCACATTACCGCTCGTAGTGGTGCTTAAGTGAAACTCTGGATTGACTGACATTAGCGCTCGTAGTGGTGCTTAAGTAAAACTCTGCACTGACTCACATTACCGCTCGTAGTGGTGCTTAAGTGAAACTCTGCACTGACTCACATTACCGCTCGTAGTGGTGCTTAAGTGAAACTCTGGATTGACTGACATTAGCGCTCGTAGTGGTGCTTAAGTAAAACTCTGCACTGACTTACATTACCGCTCGTAGTGGTGCTTAAGTGAAACTCTGCACTGACTCACATTACCGCTCGTAGTGGTGCTTAAGTGAAACTCTGGATTGACTGACATTAGCGCTCGTAGTGGAGCTTAAGTAAAACTCTGCATTGACTTACATTAACGCTCGTAGTGTTGCTTAAGTAAAACTCTGCACTGACTCACATTAGCGCTCGTAGTGGTGATTAAGTAAAACTCTGCACTGACTCACATTAGCGCTCGTAGTGGTGATTAAGTAAAACTCTGCACTGACTCACATTACTGGTGCTTAAGTGAAACTCTGCACTGACTTACATTAGCGCTCGTAGTGGTGCTTAAGTGAAACTCTGCACTGACTTACATTACCGCTCGTAGTGGTGCTTAAGTGAAACTTTGGATTGACTCACATTAGCGCTCGTAGTGGTGCTTAAGTAAAACTCTGCACTGACTTACACTGGCGCTCGTAGTGGTGCTTAAGTAAAACTCTGCACTTGCACTGACTCACATTAGCGTTCGTAGTGGTAGAAAAAGACAAACTGCTAATCTAATCGAGCAGATAACGATCAGGTAAAGTATTTTAATTTTTAGGAATAAATAAGTAACAGCTTATATTCTCATACTTCATTACATTTTATTTACCTAAAATTTGTAGCTCATATCCCAAGGACGTTCTCAACATTGTGTTGTTCGCCTGAAGAGCTAGAACTCTGGATTTTGCTTCACGTCGCACCGACACCGCTAGAAGTAAGAAGGAAGCGGCCGTGGTCTTAATTAAGACACTATCCCAGCATTTACCTGATGTGATAATGGAAAACCAACGGTAAACCATCTTCAGGGCTGCCGAGCCCATCATCTCCCGAATGCAGGCTCACAGCTGCGCGACACTAATCGCCCGGCCACTTTCTCGAACAATACCCTTCAGATAGACTCACCAATCATTAACAGTGGAATACACAAGAGCGTTCCATCACCGACATTAACTCCGGAATTATTTAAGTCTCCCCACACATGAATTGCCTATTGTTCGTTTTCTCCCAGTGTTTGACTAATTGATAGCAGACCAATTCATCTTGATTATCCCGTCAGCTTTCATGTTTTTGTCATCTGCTTGCTTCTGCTGACGTGTCAATTGAATGAGAGAAAAATATGATTGTATCACACAATAAAAACACGGCAGTGCCATAGCTTTTTGTTTACAACCACCACAGAATCATTTTTAAGGTACACAAAAGGCAACGAGATTACCCAGAATTACAACGTGTCAATTATGTTTTCGTCCACTTCATAAGGCGAGGAAAATGTTACATGACAGGATCAATAAAACATTAAGACCACCTGTTGCTAATTCTTGAAGATACACAAGACCAGAACTTGTTTTCGTCTGTCTGGAGGCATTCTTTTAATATGTCCATAGAAAATCTGCGTTTTCTAATGTCACTTTGAATATTTGTGTATTGTTTGATATTTTGATTGCCTCTGAGTCGGCATTGTCAGCCGTCCAGTTTTGGGCCTAGCATTTTCCGATTTTGTGTTCCTTTTTCTCAATGTTTTCAATATTGCTTTCCTGTTCAAAATTAGCGTTTGTGAGCCACAAAGACATTCTGGTTTAATGATTAGGTTTTAATGATTGTGTTTGATATTATTATTATTATTATTATTATTATTATTATTATTATTATTATTATTATTATTATTATTATTATTATTATTATTATGGATATGCATAATAGATGAAAGAAAACCCATTCACACAATATACACACGATGACTCACACATCTCAGTTATATGTGCCCAGGAAACATTTTCGGCGGAGCAACTTGAATTTATGAGAGGAAGTAAAGTGTCGAATGCCCATTGGGAGTGTATGCCAGGGTATCGATGCAGTAATTAAAAATGGATGATTGTAGGAATCCGTTCGATTTACTGGAATTTAATTCGTCTGATGGAGACGTTAAACCTTCAGCAAACCCTTTTGTGTTATTCTATAGCACAAGGTTATGTACCGATACAGGGTCTCACTCTCTACTTACATCATCATCCCACATTCATGCGCGCAGGTCGCCTATGGAGGTCAACTAGGAAGACTCACCACATGATATTATTATTATTATTATTATTATTATTATTATTATTATTATTATTATTATTATTATTATTATTATTATTATTATTATTATTATTATTATTACGAAGGATTATTCAGTTGTGACATCCGCGATGTCGCTATTCTGGATGTATAATAAGTTCAGTAACATTATACAGGTAAATGTATTCGTTGTGTCTAGTAATTGTTGCTGACCCCGGGAGGGCAAACGTAAACTAACGTATGCACTTCTTTGTTGGAGATCCAGGTTTTTTTTTATAGTAAAAAGACAGGTTAAGTATTTGTAAACAACTTTGTTGTTCTATTAAATTACTCTCCCACTGTGCTTTAAGGACTCATTTAATTTACTTGCTCTTCCTTCTCATCTCATCTCATCTCTTCTCTTCTCTTCCTCTTTGTTCTACTTAAAATTCTTCATAATTACGTTTACTTTGTGTACACACAAACTTCTCTTAATGGACCTTTTTTTTCTTATTTTACTTCAAACAATTTCAAGACTTGATTGTTTCTTTTTCATTCTCCATTTTTGCACTAAGTAAGGTCGATATGAGATAGAGAGAGAGGAATGCAGATAATAGGATGGAAGATCTTTGTTTTGAAGTACAAAAATACGACACAGTCAGGCATTAGTGGCATTATAAAAAACAAAATTCATGTTAATCAGGAAGCAGACAATCGGCAAACCTGTTATCGGGAGATGTTATAGGCTAAGTACCGAGGATACCTGCTAACACAAGAACAAATAAAACCCAGAAATATTGGCGTTAGAGAAGGTGTATTACGCAAATTCAAACATCTTGTAAGCAACCGTACTTCCAATTCGAAATGTGTTGATGATTTGTGAAGTGATAGGCTTTGTGGTACTGAAGGATGAACACTAAAGGCTTCGTCAGTGAACCGACAAGAAGTCTGTGAAATGTGGATGCAACGCAGACTAACATAACTTTTAAGTTTTCTAGTCAGTCAAAACTAACCTAAGATTAATAAATATTAGAAAATGCTCGGAAAAGGAAACATGTAAATAATGAAATATTATATTTAGTTCCTGAATGAACATAATCAAATTTGCTCACTTCGAACATTGAAATTGGAATTAGAAAGATGTTTTGAAGACTTTTTTTTTTCTTGAGCGTGATATTGTATGGAAGTGAAGCAAGCTGAAACAAGCTCAGAAGGAAAGAGAACAGAAACTTTTAAAGTGTGGTGTTACAGAAGAATGCTGAAGGTGAGATGGATTTATCGAATAACGAATGAAGATATACTGAATCGAATTGGTATGAGTACAACGATTTGGCCAAATTTGACCCCAGAAGAAGGGACAGAATGACCGGACACATCTTAAGGCACCCAGGATTTATTCAGCTGGTTTTTGAGCAGATGTAGGATGTAGCACTTGTGTAGAAATGAAAAGATAAGCACAGGATAGGGCGGCATGGAGGGCTGCATCAAACCAGTCTACGAATTAATGACTCAAACAACAACAACAGCAGCTCTGTAATTATGCATACTCATTTTCATACCATTTCTTTCTTCTTTTCTTTTCTCTGCATGAGAAATCCATTTCTGAAGATTAGCTACTGAGTTTTTATGTACTCAGATACCGTGGACAGGCATTTCAATCTGAAGGCTGCCTGTGCGCCAATTTAGACGCTCCGTTTCACTCTACCAAATATCAGACCAACGGGAACACTATTTGCAGGGCTGAGTGGCTCAGACTGTAGAGCACTGGCCTACTGGCAGGTTCGATCCTCGCTCACACCGGTGGTATTTGAAGGTGCTCATATACGCCAGCCTCGTGTTGGTGGATTTACTGGCACGTAAAAGAACTACTGCGAGACAAAATTCGGCACTTCGGCGTCTCCGAAAACCGTAAAAGTATTTCTTGTCCTTCAAGTTCCACCTACTATCGCAAAGTCGGCTACCATAATAGAGATTCTTGCTTTAGATGATGCAGCGCGAATTAGTGGTACAGTTGAACCAGGTTTTCAGATTATCAATACAAGAAATGCGTCTTCTTCCTGGTCTTCTTTAGCCTTGTATTTTCCCTTGAATGACCAGCTCCAGTAGATGATATTTCGCATCACGGCCGAGAGACTGCAGCTTTCTGATTCTGACAGTATTTAATACTTCCTTCCTCTTTCCCATCGCTTCTTTACCTCATCCTTTATGATCTTATCTGTCCAGCTCAACCGTAGTATCCTTGTGTGTGTCCATAGCTCAAATTCCTCTTATCTGTCCATTTCTCTTTTCTTATGGTCCAGGTCTCAACTCCATACAACAGATGTAACACCTCAGAAGTCTAATGTTTAGACGTACACTAAGGTCTCTGCTACCAGTGCCGGATTAAGGTGTTTGGGGGCCCTGGGGTGTTTAAAAATGTGGGACCCCTTCTTCGTAACATCACGCAAGACTACCATACTGAAGTCCTTTTAGAACTACTTCCACTTAAATTGATGAATATGGAAGTGTTGAAATAGACTACAATTTTTCTCTATTTTTCATGTTAATATTTCATAATGCCAAAACATGTTTTACATTTGTCTCATCATCACTATCAAGTCGACATACAAAACAGAACTTACGTTTTTTGGCACCACTAGGACATTTTGTATTCATTTTACAATAACATTACAGTTGTAACTTACGAATGGTTCAATAATGAGAGGTGAACCGGAAATTCTCTTCCTGATGCAAAGATATAGTATAGCATGCGCATTCCACCGTGCTTCCCCTGTCCTCTCCCGGTCACTTCATAGACCTCTTCCCATCTTCCCCCTCTGCCCGTACTCGCAAGCAGCCAGATTTAAATTTTCGTCAACAATAACCTTTACAATAATTACAGTGCGTAAGTAGCGAGGATTCGTGTCTCCGGACGGTAACCGATTCTAGCACAGATGAAATATTAACGCCGACAGCTGATAAGAAGGAAGGAAGGGTGCGTGTTCGATATTTTGCGAGCGTAAATATACATCCAGGAAGGTGGAGCAGCAGACATTTTTACAAAATTTTAGGTTCGGCCAAGGGGTCCGGGGCTGCAGCCCCTTTAGCACCCCCCCCCCCCCCGCCACGTTAATCCGGCCCTGTCTGCTACAGAACACTCTTCTACTTTTATTGAATGCATCTCTGGCTTGGCCGAACCTGGACTTTATTTCCTCAGTATACTTTATGTTGTAGTTCACATTTATTCCTAAATAGGCTTACTTATACTTTGTCACTTGCTGGGCTGTTAGAGAAATACAAAGTCATTTTAGGATGGTGTTAGGAATTGGGCGTGTGTGTTAAAAATCTGATGTGAATGCTTTACATTGTTTAATGGTTTTTCCTGGTTTGTCAGTAACTTTATTATTATTAGAAAACTATTTCACATCTTATGGCTGAATTTTAAGTAATTTGTTCCGTATGCATCAAATCTATCATCATAGATGCTTTACATGCTTCTCCTGCCCTTCAAAAAGCTGATTACCTCTGCTTGATTTGAGCCCAGGATCTTGCGATCGGGAGGCTGATACTCTACTACTCGTCCACTGAGGGAACTCTATTAGGTAAATAGACATGTAGATGGTCACAATAATATTATTAGCCGACTACCATGCAAGCAATTCCTGCTAAAACTCCTGCATTCTACCATCCTTCACACTGGACTGTCTTGTAGGTTGCATACCTCGAGTGCAATCGGCGCCAACAGATTTTTCTCACCGTTGACGTAAATTACTGTAGCCTATATCGGGTAACGCCGATTTCTTCCCAAAGAATCGGGTTCCCATTCTTCCTTCAGAAGAGTTACAGCTCATATTCAGTTCCAATTTGAACTTCAATTAGTGTATCCTGATTCCCTCCATAGCAAATATTCCTTAACTAACACACAATTTTCCGTCACATTTTACACAGAATTCGTCAATATCATGACCATGATGACTTCATCGTAGAACCAGTTTCCTCACATAGATCTTATAGTGATGATGGAATAGGGCATGGGAACGATTGGGGCTCTGGTATAGACGTATAGTAAATAAGGCACGTGCATCATTAGCCTGATATATAAATTATAAACCAGGCAAAAACATTTTAAAATGTACAGCACTTAATACAGGTTTTCAACATATACGTACAATTCCTAACACCATCTTCCAATGATTTTGTATTTCCCCAACACAATCAATTTATTCCCCTTCTCTCGTAATTCTTTTCACACACCCTAAGGCTAACACACTCCACAGTCTTCGCCCCCCGTGCACTGCATTTTAAGTAATGAACATGCCACACCCTCTTCAACACATTCAGTGCAACCAACACATAACGCAGGCCAAATATTTACGAATACATCGATTCGCGTCTTCATTATTGATTTATATTTTCAGTCAACGACATAAAAAGCAGAATGTTTTATGGTAGAGAATCGATGCATTTAAAACTTCCTGCTCCTTTCTGGTAAAGAGTGTATTTTTGTTCCGTGGGGGGGGGGGATTGTGAATGAAAATGGACCGCTGGAAAAATAATATATCCACTGCTAATTCATTTTCCCGGAAACTGGCACTAACTTTGTTTTCACAATGACAGACTTAATAAAGACAACAATCATCACATTATTTTGACAACTCACAGGTCACTCTAGTGTCAATAAACAAGACTGAGACCGAGCGAGTTGGCCGTGCGGTTAGGGGTGCGCAGCTGTGATCTTGCATTCGGAAGATAGTGGGTTCGAATCCCCACTGTCACAGCCCTGAAGATGGTTTTCCATGGCTTTCAAATTTCACAGCAAGCAAATGTACCTTTATTAAGACCACGGCCGCTTCCTTCCCACTCCTAACCCTTTCCTATCCTATCGTCGCCGTAAATGAACTTGTAGAAAAAATACGACAAGACAAGACTGAGAATTTACCAAGGCAATAACTGTAATTGTCAACCTCTATGGTGTAGTGGTTAGAGTGATTACCTGCCACTCCCAGAAGCACGGTTTCGATTCACACCTCAGCCATCCTCGAAGTGGTTTTTCCGTGGTTTCCTACTTCTTCTCCAGGCAAATGTCGGGATGGTACCAAACATAAGGCTACGGCCGCTTCCTCCCCCCTTCCTTGTCTATCCCTTCCAATTTTCCCATTCCAGGTGAGGCCGCCTGGGCGAGGTACCGGCCCATCTCAACATTTGTATCCCCGACCAAATGTCTCACGCTCTAGGACACTACCCTTGAGGCGGTAGAGGTGGGATCCCACGCTGAGTCCGAGGGAAAATTCAACTCTGGACGATAGACAGACTAAGAAAGAAGGAATAAATGTAATTGACACGAAGTCTTATCTGACGTCCTCTCCCAACACACGAACTCGCCTTATCGACCTCTGAACTATAGCATGGCATGCTGCAATAAATAATATTGCTGATTCCTTAAAACAACTGCATAAAAATTCCGCCACGACTGATTCTAGTCCACTGCCTTAACGTGGAGAAGTGGTGGACTGAACCCAACTTTCTACAAAATTATATATCATGCTACACCCAAAAAGTGAGACACATCTCTTAGTGCATTGAAATCCATCTGATTTATGCCATGGGTTTCAACGCTCTCTGTATATGTTCAGGATCTGATAATCACTATATCCTTTAGAGCTCCCGTTGTCATTTCTTAAATTACATATTGAGCTATCTTTGTCGAGTTGACAATAAGATATGTGTGTTCCTTCTTCATACAACTCTGAACAAGAAATTGCCCTTCTCTTTGGTTCAGAAGGCATGCTGTAAGATTCTGACAGTTTTGTAATAAAAATTCAATCTTCTCTCAGAGTTGTTCTTTACTCTGAAAGAGGGAATATTAACTTGCAGGAGTTATATTGCCCTTGTCTGCACAAGATGACATTTGACAAGTGTGCATGCGTTTGAACGCAGTAGAATTGTAGACGTACGCTCTCTGACAATGATTGCCTCAGAATGTCGGGAGAGTGGTTGAACCCTGCAAGTCCCGGGAAGTTCAGGGACTCAGTGTTTTAAAACAACCCGATGGAAATGGATTGATAGAGTTAAAATTAAAAATTTACGGGGTTCTTTCAATATTCTTAATAATTATAGATTTCAAATGTGTTATTATTATTATTATTATTATTATTATTATTATTATTATTATTATTATTATTATTATTATTATTATTATATAATTCGCTGGGGCCATCAAGGACCACGTTAAGTCTTGTTGCATTTGACACTGAACTTGGCCTTCTTTAGAGCCCAAATTTCCCTCATTCTTTGTGAGTGGGCCTGCTTGCGCTCCTCTGTCCAAGGGGCACCGTGTCTTCTCTTCGGTTGCTCGTCTCGGTTTAGCCCGTTCGTCAATATTTTCTTGCGGAAGAGATCTCTGTTAAGGGCGTCTTCAGCTGAGATATGTAACATTTGCAGGTCTTCTTTGGTATTTCTAAACCAGGGAATTGTGGTTTTGGGGTTTGAATAAAAAAAGTGAAAGATTTCTTTAGTTAACTTTCTTCCGTCCATTCTTTTCAGATGACCGTAAAACCGTGCCCGTCTTTTTCTGATTGTGTCGGTAATTTTCTCTATTTTGCTGTATACTTCCTCGTTGGATCTCTTTTGATGGATTCCATTTCTGTACTTTGATCCCAAGATTCCTCTCACAATTTTGCGTTCTTTTTTCTCCAGTTCTTCAAGGAGTCCTTTGTTGGCATTTAGAGACAGGGTTTCGGCTGCATATAGAACTACTGGCTTCAGAACTGTTTCATAGTGACGTATCTTGGTGTTTTGGGAAAGGCATTTTTTGTTGTAGATTGTGCGGGATGTTTGGTAGGCTATTTCCAGTTTGCGTACTCGCTCCTGAAGTGCTTCTTTGTCCAGTCCATTTTTCATGATGATCTCACTCAGGTATTTGAATTTGTCTACTCGGGTGATGTCCCCGTATTTCGTATGGAGTTTTGGTGGAGCCTCTTTGATGTTAGTCATTACTTCCGTTTTCTCAAACGATATCTGCAAACCAGTTTGTTCGGCAATTTCCTTTAAAATTTCAACTTGAGCTCTAGCGGTTTCTATGTCGTTTGAGAGAACAGCAATATCATCGGCAAATGCTAAGCAGTCTGTTGCGATCCCCTTGGATTTGGTTCCTATTCTCAATGCACTGTAGTTGGTTTCCTGTAATCTCACCCGCCAGGTTCTGATGATCTTTTCAAGAACACAGTTGAAGAGTATCGGGGATAGCCCATCACCTTGTCGGACTCCTGTTTTGATGTCTAAGGAATGCGAGAGACATCCGTGGAACTTCACCTTGGATTTTGTATCGGTCAGGGTGGCTCTAATTAATGCCAGCAGTTTCAAATCAACTCCAAATTCATTTAAGATGTTTAGCAGGACTTCCCGGTCAATAGAGTCGTACGCTTTCTTAAAGTCCACAAAGACAGACACATACTGCTTGGACCTTAGTGCACAATATCTGATGATCGTTTTGAGATTTTGGATCTGTTCGGCTGTTGAGCGACCTTTTCTGAACCCTCCTTGGTATTCACCTATTTGATGTTCGACTTGTGCTTCCAAACGCTCCAGGATGGCAAGTGATAGAATTTTGTAAGTCACGGGTAGCAAAGATATTCCTCTGTAGTTGTTGATGTTCTTCATGCTGCCTTTTTTGTGTAATGGATGGATCAAAGCTATTTTCCAATCTTCGGGTAGGGTCTCCTTGTTCCAAATTTCTTCTATTTGCTTTTGCAAGATATCAAGTGATTCTTTTGGGGCATACTTCCATAGTTCTGCTACTACTGAGTCTTCCCCCGGCGCTTTGTTATTTTTTGAGACGGGCAATGTGGCGCTTGATTTCATCTCTGTCGGGTGGTCGGGAATCTGGGTACCTGAGTAAGGGTTCCTTGGTCTCAATGGGGCTTTGCGGTTTAGAGCAATTAAGTGAATTCTTGAAGTAGTCTGCCAGAATGCTGCAATTTTCTTCATTTGACGTCGCCAGAGTGCCGTCCTTTCGCTCAAAGCATAGAGATGGTGGTTTATAGCCAGTGAGTTTGCGTTTGAAGGCCCTGTAGTACTCTCTGCTTTCATTCTTCCTAAAGTTTTGTTCTATCTTTTCAATGAGAGATTTTTCGTATTTACGTTTCTCAGTTCTGAACACCCTAGCTGCTTGGGCACGTTGGGTTTTGTAGGTTTCCCAATCATTTTCTGATTTCGTAGAGTAGTACTGTTTCCACGCATTGAGTCTTTCTTGGAGGACTGATTCGCAGGTACCATTCCACCAGGCATGCTTTTTGCTTCTCTTGATTTCTGCAACGTCTTTGGCGGCCTCAACAAGGAGATTTTTGGCGTTGTTAAAGTCACAGTCATTTGGTCTAGCCTTCTCCTGGAACTCCTCGACCCTTTGCCGAAGTTTATCATTGTCATTGTGTGATCTGTTTGGTTGTCTTCCTTGTGTTTGCGGGAATTGGTTTGAATTTGATAAGAGACATATAGTGATCTGAGGCCACATTGATGCCTTTCTTTACCTTCACATTCATAATCTCAGGGCTGTTTCTCCTGGAGATTGCAACATGATCAATTTGGAACTCTCCAAGAGTTTGGACGGGAGAACGCCAAGTCATTTGCTTTCTGGGAAGATGGCGAAAGTGGGTCGACATGACCTGCAGGTTGTGATTTTCGCAAATGGACACCAGTCTTTTGCCATTGGGATTGGTTCTTTTGTGAGCAGGGTAATTTCCTATAACTTTCTTGTACTTCTGTTCACGACCTAGTTGGGCATTGAATTATTATTATTATTATTATTATTATTATTATATGAAAGGTGGGGAGAGGAGACTTAGACCCAACAAAGAACTATACCAGAAGACAGAGGAAGTCGTGGTATTGATGAAAAAGCGAAGGCTTCAATTTTATGGACATCTACAGAGAATGGACACCAACCGTCTGACAAAAAGGATTTTCAGCTTCTTCAGCCTAAGGAAGACGGAACCAAAATGGTTTCGGGAAGTAAGGACCGACCTGGCCAGGATAGGAGTAGAAAAAGAGGACGTACTGGACAGAAACAAATTTAGACAAAAAGTGAAGGAGTTCAAGGGTTTTCAGGAGACTGGGGAAGAACTTGTGAAGAAGAAGAAGAGAACCTACACAGAAGAACAGAAGAAAGAAGTCAGTGCAAGGATGAAGAAGTACTGGCAGAATGTGAAGTCAGGACTGGTGAAAAATAACGTAAAGACTGTAAAACGTGGTCCATAGATGGCCTGAACGATAATTAATAATAATTATTATTATTATTATTATTATTATTATTATTATTATTATTATTATTATTATTATTAACATTGATAAGTAAGAGCAACCGGGGTTGGGGGAACAGCACGCCGTCCTCTCACCGCTGAATTCCGTGGCTCGAAACCCGGTCACTGCATGTGAGAGTTCTGCTGGATAAAACGGAGGCGGGACAGGGTTTTCTCCGGATACTCCGATTTTCCCTGTCATCTTTTATTCCATCAGCACTCTCCGATATCGTTTCATTCCATCCGTCAGTCACTAATCATTGCCCTGAGGAGTGCGACAGGCTTCGGCAGCCGGCACATTTCCTATCCTCGCCGCTAGATGGGGGCTTCATTCATTCCATTCCTAACCCGGTAGAATAACTGGAAACATGATGTGCAGTTTCATTTTCAACATGGATAAGTAGCCTCCATGGTTCAGGCGGCAGCATGCCGATCTCTCATCACTGAATGCCGTGGTTCAAATCCCGGTCACTCCATGAGAGATTTGTTCTGGACAAAGTGGAGGCGGGACAGGTTTTCCTCCAGGTACACCGGTTTTTCTCCCTGTCAACCTTCACTCCAGAAACACTCTTCAATATCACATTTCTTTCTTCTGTCAGTCATGAATTGCCCCAAGGGAGTGCCACAGGCTTCGACAACTGGCACAATTTCTATCCTCGCCGCTAGAGGAGGGCTTCATTCATTTCATTCCTGAACCGTTTCAAACTGAAGCAGGCTGTGGATTTTCATTTCATTATTAACATGTATATGTTTTTAGGCTAGGGGTCTATTTAGAATTAGCGTGGATAGCGCTAGACTCCACAGTTCGTTTTGAAATCTCCACAACTCAGCCAGAATATGTTGATGGGGAAAAGAAGCTGATCTATGAACCGAGCGTAATTTATTATAAAGATACATTTGGATTAAAGGATATTAAAATCATAGGATAAACAGCTGGAGCTTCATGGGCTATTCCTCGATTCAATGTGAATTTTTGGAAGCAGTTTAATTTACAGGTTCCGGAACTAAAAACTGTCTTTATTAGCTTTATGAGGACGCCATGCCCCTAATGTACATGCAACACTCTAAACACAAACGTTTAACGGACCACAGGATGCTTGCTTCGCACTGAAACCTAATCTACTGCATTACTGCATAAAAATATGCATCTTAATAATAATAATAATAATAATAATAATGAAGCATTCAGACAAACGTGGAATTACTACAACAAAGGAGTCATATCGGGTAATGAAAAACGATGACATTACAAGACAGTTGTTTTGCCGGAAAGCCTTATACGCCTCAGAAACAATACCCCTTGGAGGTCACTCTAAAATTATAGACATTTAAAAGCAAGAAAGGAAAATTATCCGGAAAATTTATAGTCACACGAGAGAAAATGGAATGTGGATTAAGAGGAGAACAGCAGACTTCTACTCATTAACTGAAATGGTTCACTGATGCCGTACGCAAGAGACGCCTGAAATTCTTTTAAAGTAATTAAGTCAAAGAAGGTCAAAATAAACTGGCTAGAAAAAACGGAGGTGGACCTTCACGAAATGAATATCACGGACGTCATCGTAGCAGATCGTGAAACCTTGAGCACAATAATAGCTAAGCACAAATTCGTGGAGAAAACTAAGAAGAAAACTGGTAGTAAGTGGTGAACAGAACGCAAGTTGCAACACGGTGTATTGGCGAAAATCATCAGGCCAACGAACAAGTTCAAACACGATCTGCGAATGGGCATAACTGAGAAATCATTGCTACATGTTATAACTCTTATAGCTTAAATACATTATGAGAATAATGTAATCAAAAAAATTCTTGTAAACTAAAATTAAATTTCATTCGTTTCATTACGCTTTTTCCATTGCGGCAACCTTCAACTGTAGGAAATTTTGTAAAGAATATGCGTCGAGAATTTCTCGACACTAAGGTAACCATAACAACCAGTGCACGTATACTTGGTCAGTAGCACCATCTATACGTTGCTATAATAGAACACAAGCTCTTAATAACTACCTTGTTGTTTATTTCAATACAATTTTGTATCCTGAAAGGTATAAAATTTAAATAATTTGAAATGAAAACTGCGCTCTAATAGCTAGCGCGCTGTTTTATTAGTATGTCAAAGATCTCTTTCCGTCTTAAAGACAACCTACATTCAGCGGTCCCTCTGCAGTAATGTTTTAACATTAGCAAACCAGGCGGCCCTGGAGCGCCGTACTTTCTACTTATAAATGTCCCGCATGCACAAATGATGAACGGGATGTCTACTAACTGATTTTCACATGGGCACTACTGCCAGCAGGCAGGTTACGTCAGAATATGAAGAGATAACAACCGGACGGTCACTCGCAGCATGTTCCTCAGCGCTACCCGTCTATCGCAACCCCTTGCCTTAGTAAACCTCGTTTTCTACCGCATAGTACTAGGCTGGTGTATGGTACAGCAGCACTACACTTGCTGTCTGTATATCGGCAGTGGTTAGTGTGTTCAGCAATGATGAATACACAGACATCACTTTAATCTGGAGAATCTGATCGGAATGCAGCCGAATCTCGCAGAGGGTATGCACAGGACTTCCTAAACAGACGTCTGTCTTCTGCACACATATTTCGCCGAACAGTATTAGTTTCTTACAAACAACTCTCTCATAGAGTGAAATATCTACACATGTATAAATTAATAAGTACCGGGCGAGTTGGCCGTGCGCGTAGAGGCGCGCGGCTGTGAGCTTGCATCCGGGAGATAGTAGGTTCGAATCCCACTATCGGCAGCCCTGAAGATGGTTTTCCGTGGTTTCCCATTTTCACACCAGGAAAATGCTGGGGCTGTAGCTTAATTAAGGCCACAGCCGCTTCCTTCCAACTCCTAGGCCTTTCCCATCCCATCGCCGCCATAAGACCTATCTGTGTCGGTGCGACGCAAAGCCCCTTGCAAAAAAAAAAATTAATAAGTACTTAAAATTCTTTTTTGCACGTTTGGCGTATTTACCCTGTTGTGGAACGTGTGCGGTAAAATGACTGCTATTTGTTTCACAATATCCAAAATACAGCACGTTGTAGCGCTACTTCTAAAACAAGTGATTAGGCATCCCTTGCATCACTAGTACATGCGGGACAATATTGTAAGTAGACAGTACGGCGCACGCGAGCCGCTTGGTATTTTTGGGCTAGGGGTTTTCTGAAATAAGTGTGGACACCTTGTCTTCTAAGTAAAAAAACATATCTTTCTCTGTGTAGCACAGGAACTATGTCAATTATTATTATTATTATTATTATTATTATTATTATTATTATTATTATTATTATTATTATTATTATTATTACGTACATTTTTGCTTTACGTCGCACCAACATGGTTAGGTCGTAAGACGACGATGGGAGACGAAAGGGCTAGGAGTGGGAAGGAAGCGACCGTGGCCTTATTTAAGGTACAGCCTCAGCATTTGCCTGGTGTGAAAATGCAGAAAAATTGAAAACCAATTTCAGAGCTGCCGACAGTGCAACTCGAACCTAGTCTCCCCCAAATTCAAGCTCACAGCTGTGCGATTCTAACCGCACGGACAACTCACTCGGTTTATTATTATTATTATTATTATTATTATTATTATTATTATTATTATTATTATTATTATTATTATTATTATTATTATTATTATTATTATCTGTTTGTTTGTTTTTTGTTTGTTTGTTTGTTTGTTGTTTAATAAATAATGTTATTTGCTTTACGTCCGACTAACTACTCTTTTACGGTTTTTGGAAACGCCGAGGTGCCGGAATTTTGTCCCGCAGGAGTTCTTTTACGTGCCAGTAAATCTACCGACACGAGGCTGACGTATTTGAGCACCTTCAAATACCACCGGACTGAACCACGATCGAACCTGCCAAGTTGGGATCAGAAGGCCAGCGCCTCAACCGTCTGAGCCACTCAGCCCGGCTGTTTGTTTGTTTGTTTGTTTGTTTGTTTGTTTGTTTGTTTGTTTGTTTGTTTGTTTGTTTGTTTGTTTGTTTGTTTGTTTGTTTGTTTGTTTGTTTGTTTGTTTGTTTGTTTGTTTGTTTGTTTGTTTGTTTGTTTGTTTGTTTGTTTGTTTGTTTGTTTGTTTGTTTGTTTGTTTGTTTGTTTGTTTGTTTGTTTGTTTGTTTGTTTGTTTGTTTGTTTGTTTGTTTGTTTGTTTGTTTGTTTGTTTGTTTGTTTGTTTGTTTGTTTGTTTGTTTGTTTGTTTGTTTGTTTGTTTGTTTGTTTGTTTGTTTGTTTGTTTGTTTGTTTGTTTGTTTGTTTGTTTGTTTGTTTGTTTGTTTGTTTGTTTGTTTGTTTGTTTGTTTGTTTGTTTGTTTGTTTGTTTGTTTGTTTGTTTGTTTGTTTGTTTGTTTGTTTGTTTGTTTGTTTGTTTGTTTGTTTGTTTGTTTGTTTGTTTGTTTGTTTGTTTGTTTGTTTGTTTGTTTGTTTGTTTGTTTGTTTGTTTGTTTGTTTGTTTGTTTGTTTGTTTGTTTGTTTGTTTGTTTGTTTGTTTGTTTGTTTGTTTGTTTGTTTGTTTGTTTGTTTGTTTGTTTGTTTGTTTGTTTGTTTGTTTGTTTGTTTGTTTGTTTGTTTGTTTGTTTGTTTGTTTGTTTGTTTGTTTGTTTGTTTGTTTGTTTGTTTGTTTGTTTGTTTGTTTGTTTGTTTGTTTGTTTGTTTGTTTGTTTGTTTGTTTGTTTGTTTGTTTGTTTGTTTGTTTGTTTGTTTGTTTGTTTGTTTGTTTGTTTGTTTGTTTGTTTGTTTGTTTGTTTGTTTGTTTGTTTGTTTGTTTGTTTGTTTGTTTGTTTGTTTGTTTGTTTGTTTGTTTGTTTGTTTGTTTGTTTGTTTGTTTGTTTGTTTGTTTGTTTGTTTGTTTGTTTGTTTGTTTGTTTGTTTGTTTGTTTGTTTGTTTGTTTGTTTGTTTGTTTGTTTGTTTGTTTGTTTGTTTGTTTGTTTGTTTGTTTGTTTGTTTGTTTGTTTGTTTGTTTGTTTGTTTGTTTGTTTGTTTGTTTGTTTGTTTGTTTGTTTGTTTGTTTGTTTGTTTGTTTGTTTGTTTGTTTGTTTGTTTGTTTGTTTGTTTGTTTGTTTGTTTGTTTGTTTGTTTGTTTGTTTGTTTGTTTGTTTGTTTGTTTGTTTGTTTGTTTGTTTGTTTGTTTGTTTGTTTGTTTGTTTGTTTGTTTGTTTGTTTGTTTGTTTGTTTGTTTGTTTGTTTGTTTGTTTGTTTGTTTGTTTGTTTGTTTGTTTGTTTGTTTGTTTGTTTGTTTGTTTGTTTGTTTGTTTGTTTGTTTGTTTGTTTGTTTGTTTGTTTGTTTGTTTGTTTGTTTGTTTGTTTGTTTGTTTGTTTGTTTGTTTGTTTGTTTGTTTGTTTGTTTGTTTGTTTGTTTGTTTGTTTGTTTGTTTGTTTGTTTGTTTGTTTGTTTGTTTGTTTGTTTGTTTGTTTGTTTGTTTGTTTGTTTGTTTGTTTGTTTGTTTGTTTGTTTGTTTGTTTGTTTGTTTGTTTGTTTGTTTGTTTGTTTGTTTGTTTGTTTGTTTGTTTGTTTGTTTGTTTGTTTGTTTGTTTGTTTGTTTGTTTGTTTGTTTGTTTGTTTGTTTGTTTGTTTGTTTGTTTGTTTGTTTGTTTGTTTGTTTGTTTGTTTGTTTGTTTGTTTGTTTGTTTGTTTGTTTGTTTGTTTGTTTGTTTGTTTGTTTGTTTGTTTGTTTGTTTGTTTGTTTGTTTGTTTGTTTGTTTGTTTGTTTGTTTGTTTGTTTGTTTGTTTGTTTGTTTGTTTGTTTGTTTGTTTGTTTGTTTGTTTGTTTGTTTGTTTGTTTGTTTGTTTGTTTGTTTGTTTGTTTGTTTGTTTGTTTGTTTGTTTGTTTGTTTGTTTGTTTGTTTGTTTGTTTGTTTGTTTGTTTGTTTGTTTGTTTGTTTGTTTGTTTGTTTGTTTGTTTGTTTGTTTGTTTGTTTGTTTGTTTGTTTGTTTGTTTGTTTGTTTGTTTGTTTGTTTGTTTGTTTGTTTGTTTGTTTGTTTGTTTGTTTGTTTGTTTGTTTGTTTTTCTTACGTTTCTCATTTAAGGATAGTTACACTAATGTGTTGGTTGACCATTAGCGGTAGTAAATTTTTAATCAACCAGACGAAAATATATTTAGAAGTGTATTATTTTTATGATAATTCTGGATACGTAGTTGAATGGTCGGCGTACCACTGTCAATGTGCAGAGTCGTGGATTCCATTTCCATCGTGTTTAATTAATTCCTCTGACTGGGCGTTAGTCTCAGTACACGTCTCCTCTTATACAACCAACCACACCACACCACACTACCAACTACAGCAAGACACGCGTAGGGTTAGCTTCATGAAGGGCATCCGGTCGTGAAATTGGGCTAAAGTCACGTACAGCACTAGCCTCAAATAATTGAGAAAGTAATAGGAGAAGAAGAAGAAGGAGAAGAAGAAGAAATTATATTTAATGCCACATTGTTAATAGGCTAGATGTCAGCAAGAACCAAGTATCACCTCGGCCTCTAAACGCTCGTGTTTAGAATGTTCCATATACATCAGTGTCCTGCCTTTTTAAACCCCTAATATTTATGCAACTTTCCTTACGAAACTTACTTGCGGGCAAGAGGACGTTTAGAACCAGGTGAATACGAATGGAATGGGTTGTATTACAGTTCAAAAAAAACGCTCTCTAGATTATTTATTTATTTATTTATTTATTTATTTATTTATTTATTTATTTATTTATTTATTTATTTATTTATTTATTTATAACTATACTACGTCAGCTCACCAAGTCGATGTATCTTGTTATAGGCTAAAAGAGACAAGTTCATGCCATTTCATTGTTCATTTCAAAATGTTTAATAAAGTGCCATCAAGTTTAAAAGAACTAACAATCAATATGTCCAGAAATTAGCTTCAAAAAGTGATTAATCATGCATCCTTTGCACTTAATACAGAAAACCTTCGCAGTTAGTTAGTATAACTGTATACATTTAGAAATGGCATATTGCCCGGCACCTTATTCGAATGGGCAGCATAGAAGCCTTACGTCCAGTGGTTCTCGGGTTCGATTCCCGGCCGTCCCAGGATTTAAACAGCGTTTGGTTCATTCCTTAAGCTCGGGGACTCGGTATTTGTGATTATCTTAACACACGTCTTCATTTACATGCAACACATAATCCGTCCCTAAAAATGGGCTTCATTTACATTACTGCTGAGCACAGATGGTTGGATATAAGGCCAGAAAAAGAGAAGAACATGATATTCAAATGACATATTATTCAGAATTTATTTTATTTCTTACAAATTGCTTTACGCCGCACCGACATAAATAGATCTTATGGCGACGATGGGACAGGAAAGGGCTAGGAGTGGGAAGGAAGCGGCCGTGGTCTTAATTAAGGTGCAGTCCGAGCATTTACCTGGTGTGAAAATTGGAAACCATGGAAAACCATCTTCAGGCCTCTCGACATTGGAATTCGAACCTACTCTCTCCCGAATACTGGCCGCTCTTAAGCGACTACAGCTATAATGCTCGGTATTCAGATTTTTTGCACGTAGCCTATATGCATGGGCTTTTCTTTGACACTGTCCATCGTAACAAACTTAACAATTAAATACATACCTAACGAGTTGGCCGTGCGGTTCGGCGCGCATAGCAGTGAGCTTGCGTTCGGGAAATAGTGGGTTCGAATCCCACTATCGGCAGCACTGAAGATGGTTTTCCGTCGTTTCACATTTTCACACCAGGCAAATGCTCGTGCTGTACCTTAGCTAACGCCGCTGCCTTCCAACCCCTAACCCTTTCCTATCCCATTGTCACCATAAGACATAACGGTGTCGGCGCGACGTAAGGCAAATTTTAAAACAAAACCCGAATGCATTTATTATTATTATTATTATTATTATTATTATTATTATTATTATTATTATTATTATTATTATTATTATTATTATTATTATTATTATTCATCGTTAGGGCCACTAAGGACCGCGAGATCTCAACTGTTCGTCTTCTTGCGGGCCCACGAGGTTTTCATCCGTTCGGACGATGCTTTCTTCTGTGCATCAGAATTGACATGCTTCAGTCGAGTTGGGACTTCTTCTTGGTAAACCTGTCGAAGTTTATGCTTGAGTGATGCTCGGAGTCGAATGTCTGTTTCTGCGATTCTTTGCTATCCTTATCGATCTCCACCAAGAAAGGAGGGATCGTTATGAGACTTCTGAAGTGGGATAACAAACATTTACAGATTCTTCCAGCTGACAATCTGAAGAGGTGAGCGTATAATTTATCCTACTTTTCCGGATTACGCATAATATCTTTCCGGTGTGGGTGTATATTTTTAAGTTGCACCGAAGTCTGTAAACACCATCTTTGAGGATGGGACCAAGAAGGTTTTGGATAAATCTCCTTTCCTTAATTGCCTGTTTTTCAGGTAGGCTACGAGGTTTTCGAAGTGTTAAACATACAGCTGCATATTATTATTAATGCTTCCCGTTAAATAATTTCTCTAATGTGTTCATTCTCTATCTTGTCAGTCATTACGTCCTGAAAAATTCGTGCTAGGCGAGGCTGAAATTCAAGCGCGAAATGTACCTTTATCTTCTTAGTTGCGGTCTCAGGACAGTAAAAAGCCTTTACTATTTAAAATCAGCCACAACATAGTATATTTCAAGCTACATTATTTTATGGCATGTGTGGTTCCTTGAGGTAATTACCATTTCAGAAACCCCTGGGTTCGATTCCAGGCCGAGTCGAGGATTTTAACTTCATCTGGCTCGGGAACTTGGTATTTGTGTTCGTGTTAATATACGCCACTTTTTTAACATATAGCACACCAATTCTTCCAAGCACCACAGGTCACGTAATAGTAAATACATCAGGGGATGATATTCGGCCGAAAAGAGGGGCCAATCCACATGCAAAAAGCTAACTCCCGATAAATTAGAAAAAGAAACTTTTATACATTATTCAGTGAGATCTCAAGGGAATGGACGTGACTAGCACAGTGGCTTTACTAGTGCCTCCTCGTTCGGAAGTCTTAGGTTCGAATCTTGGTCAAATTTGGGTTGAGAATTTCATCTCAAAAACACGTGCCTGAAGAATTGGCATCCGGCCTTAAACACGCGGACAAAACCAAAATAATCATGGGTGGTTCCAATAACTGGGATAAGTTCAAAAAAGTTTGTCTTTAAGCGGGAATAACGCTAAAAGATGATGATCGTGTTAAATTCTAGTACGGTGTGGACCGCAAAACACCTGTGTTTAGAGTGTTGCATCAACTTTAGGGGCTCGGGTTAAACACTATTGTATTTACTTTTATCTGCCCATCTGCGGATATCAAGATAAAGTAAGTTAAAAGCTTTTCAGTCTATCAACACACAAGTTAAATATTACATTTTAACATACTGTAAAGAAACACATTCATCATCGGTGCTCTGCCTATCAACAGGTTTAGTCTTCCAGTATTTTCCATTAATTTTCACACTGTCCATCATCTGTTACGTCTTTCTTCCTCTCAATCGTCTCGCTGCAACTTTTTCTTCCAATGCCTGTGTTAATAAACGTTTCCTTCGTAAATATTGACCTAACCAATTCTTCTTTCTCTTTTCAATGGTTTCCAGTACTGTCGTCCTTTCTTCACGTAGTCTTTCCAATACAATTTGTCTTGCCAGTTGATCTTCTCCGTTTTTCTCCATACCCACATTTCAAAAAATTTCAATCTTCTTTCTTCCTTCCTTCTCAAAGTCCAAGTCTCAGACCGATAGAAAGCAACGCTCTATAAAAAGCGCTTCACTAACCTCTTCTTAAGGCACTCATCAGTACATTTTGCTTCATGTATGTTTCCTTGGCCATTGAGATCCTGCCCTTCATCTCATCTGAAGAATATAAATCACTTCTGATTGTGCTTCCTAAATATATGAATGCAGATACTCGTTCTATTTCTTGACCTGAGAGAAACTATCTGTGCTGTTACATCCTTCTTCTTACTTATTAAACTAACAATGACATGTTTCCTTCTTAAACATCGTCAGATTCTACCAAGTCACATTCAAAATTTGGAAATATTTATGTTTATTTCTGTCCAAACACTTATGAATTTTGTCACACTTTGTTTAATAGTGTGCACTTTTACAGATAATTATTTCTATTTCTATTTAACTCGTGTGTTCTACAGACCGAAAGGCTTTTAAGTTACATTTAACTCAGTCGACACAGAACAGTATGGCTTCCTTCTTAACAAAAATTAAAAGATGTCAGGATATTAAAAGGTGTTTACCTTTCAATAATCAGCCACACGGAAATATTTATTCAAGCTGTGTTATTTTTCTGATATATGATAATATTCTGCACACAGTAAATCTTTACATTGCTCCTGATAAAATTAGACAGTGACATTGGACGTGGAATATCCTCAGCCTGGGATTGGAACTGAACCATTTGATATTAGTAATGAACTCTTACCTGTGCCGCCTCATTGATGTGGTGGTTACTGTTCTGTCTTGCTCCCGCTATTTCTCGGCGATATAACACTGCACACGGCACCACCCCACCCGGTCCGAGATCTCACAAACGACTCGACTCGACCCGACCCGCAGAGCTCTCCCCCTGCATGTAGGCTGTCCCGCGCCACGTGCTGCGCGCGCTCTCCAGCGGCCAAAACAAATAACAAATAATTATCTCGTTGATTTAACTCCAGCTGTAATCCGCGCCCACAGCCATTCTAATGAAGATGAAAGAATCTGCTCGGATGACATAATTACACTTTATGTAAGTATAGTGTGCACCGAATTACCGACAGCGTCCCCAACTTTTCCCAGGTTCCACCGTACATCAATCAGGGAAGGAATATTTACGTATGTATTATCTCAATTTTTGAGAAAAAATAACATACCACAGAATGACAAGAAAAATCGTAAAATATTAATGTTCTTTCTGTCCCCGTTAATGGTTCGTTTTTGATCCCAATATGGAACACAGAGCAGACGTACGCAAATTTCACAACCCAGCATTTTCAAACTTTTTTCTTGCGGCAAGAGGTGTGATAGGTGATCTTAACTAATTTTGGGTCGCTGAACACGAATCCGTTGTCCGCTTCTACATATCACGTCACGTTTTCTCGCAATGGGTATATCAAAACAAGAGATAGACCTGAATATTGCATTTAAAAAGTACTGAAAATGTTGATAATTTTGGAAATATTTATATTTCTTTGCATGAAATAGTGGAATATTGTCTTGAATTATTATATACAATGAATAATTATTGAGTATAAAATTACAATGAAATATCTAGCGTTTATTATAATATAATACTGATTTACACAAAAACACATAAACAAGCAACTCCGAGGCAATGGAAGCATTTTATTTTGAAAATTAAACGTGATTTACAAGCAAACAATGTAACTTTTATTCAGTATTTTTATGAATTCATAAATGTGAACAAAATTAACAGTCCTAGATGTCCGCTTGGAACGAACGGTTGGCTCCCCAGCGTCTGACTGCATCAAGTTTGTCTCCTCTTTTCAAACACCAACAGTAGTCGGCCATCATTGGTTCATCCCACCTCTCCTGGTATCTTCTTTCTGCCTCCTTGATGTCCTGGTGGAACTTCTCTCCCATCTCTTCATTAACAGCCCCAAGATTTTCCAGAAATTAGTCGTGAGAAAAATGACGGAAGTGCAGTTTCAGACTCATTCTACGCAACTCTTTCGTATCACCCAACATCCTTTTCACTATTGTTTCGTATCGTTCATCCTTTACATTTCGTAGGAACTTCATTATGACGTCTCTTATTGAATTCCATGCATCAAGTTCCACGGCAGTCATCGTCTGTTCAAAGTTTCTGTCTTTCAGGTGCTTTCTAATTTGTGATCCATTAAAAATGCTTTCCTTGACTTTTGCATCAGAAAAAATGTGGAAATTTGCTAGCAATGTACTTGAAACAGGGGCTAATTTTGTCCAAGGCCTTAACGAACTGCTTCATGATTCCCCAGTTTGATGTGTAGCGGTGGCAAAATAATTTTTTGTGGGTCAACTAATGAAGCTTTTGTAACATTTGTAACATTTTTCACACCAAGTGTCAAAAATTGTCTCTTGGTCCAGGAAGGTGTAGACATCTAGCTCTGTTGCCTGCTTGTTGTCCTAATACAATACCACACACCTTCAAGTCACTACACACATCCCACCGGTGCTCATGATACTTGGTTTTATTTAAAAACAGTTTGCATTGTGATATATTGTAATTTTCTTTTAGTGAAACGGAATGTGCCACAGGAATCGAAGCTAGAATGTTTCGGTTATGAAGTAGTACAGCCTTTAAGCTCCTCTTTCAGGAAACCACAAACAGCAGATTCGCTGTTATCACAAAGCATCACTGTGCCATTTCAGACAGTAAATGGCAAATAACACGAAAACTAGATGTGATACAATAGAACCAATGACATTTCTGAAATCAGGAGACCTTATTTAGTTCAAATCACATAGCAGATGCTTTGCCGCAAAAATCATGCTCGGTAGTGATTTTTTTATATCCTAAAATGTGTACCGTCAGTGACGTCACATTAGTCTTTACCGTAGGCCTTGGTCGCCAAAGATGCTGCAACTATCGTTATCAATATTTGAGTTTCATTCATTGAAAGACATATTCATTATCATCAGCTCTGCGCAAAGTGAAAAGTTTCTCTGTTTCAATTTGCTTTACGTCGCTTCGACAAAGATAGGTCTCATGGCGACGATGAGATAGGAAAGGGCTGAGAGTTGAAGGAAGTGCCCGCGGACATAATTAAGGTACAGCCTAGTGTGAAAATGGGAAACAACGGAAAACCATCATTAAAACTGCCGACAGTGGGTTTCTAACCCACTATCTCCCGAATGCAACGTAAGGTATGCAACATTTCACACAAAAAACTGTAAGGAATCACTTTCGTCTTTTTAAAACACATACATAAAAAGCGTCAAAATGAGGATATCTAAATGTAATACGTTGGCAGAAAAATGATCCTTATAAGTATTTTTGTAATTCCATTTTGTTGAGAACTTATTCATGTATTGAATAACAAACAATAAAGATAAATTAGTTAATTTTGCCTAGGATTTAATCAAATTTGTTGATTGTCATTCTCATATAACCTAAAAGATATATCTACATGTTGTCTTCAAGATTCAACACACTAATCATTCTCAACAAAAGAGACACATCCGGCCGAAATTGCGGATGATCACAAATATCCGAAAAACAATTTAATTTATACATAATAGAAATGCATCATAATGAGTCATTAGTATCGAATGGCAAGAATGCAAATGGCGGTTTAATATTTTCATCGAATCCTTCAAAATATTTAATGCATGACCTTGAGCATCTACTTCTCATGGAGATTACAGAATTACAAACTTGATGAAAGAAAATGAAATGGCGTATGGTTTTAGTGCCGGAAATGTCCGAGGACATGTTCGGCTCGCCAGGTGCAGGTCTTTTGATTTGACTCCCGTAGGCGACCTGCGCGTCGTGATGAGGATGAAATGGTGATGAAGACAACACATACACCCAGGCCCAGTATCAGCGAAATTAACCAGTGACGGTTAAAAGTCCCGTCCCTGCCGGGAATCGAACCCGGGACCCCTGTCACCAAAAGCCAGCGCGCTAACCATTTAGCCATGGAGCCGGACATAAGCTTAATGAGAGATGTACTAAAAATCGTTTCTGACGGTAATACCACAGCCATACCGATACAAACATATTGTTCAGTCCGTATCAACGAATCACGTCACTTGGGGGCAGAATTCAAAACCAGAAAGATAGATGTCACCAGATGTCGCATTACAGAAGGGATCGTGCATATCCATGAATAGTAACGACGGCGGTGGTGGTGATGGGGGCGGAGGCGGGGGCGGATGGTGGCGGTGTCATAAGAGAAAGTACAGCTGGGCACTATCCTCTATTAACAATTGTTTTTCAATTGTTTAAACTAGCTGAAAGGCTTCCTATATAATGTATTTGTGTGGTTTTTAAGATGCCTTTTTCAATTGTTTAAAGTAGCTGAAGACGGCTCAGTAGGGGGTTGAAACATCTTCTGAAAAAGTGATATAATAAATTCAACGCTCAATTTTAGTGTTTATTCTAAGTTGCTCATTGAAAAGTTGAACCCGTAGAAACAAATTCTACAGAGCTCGATAGCTGCAGTCGCTTAAGTGCGGACAGTATCGAGTAATCGGGAGATACTGGGTTCGAACCCGACTGTCGACAGCCCTGAAGATGGTTTTCCGTGCTTTCCCATTTTCACACCAGGCAAATGCCGGGGCTGTACCTTAATTAAGGCCACGGCCACTTCCTTCCACTTCCTAGGCCTTTCCTATCCCATCGTCGCCATAAGGCAAATCTGTGTCGGTGCGACGTAAAGCAAATAGCAAAAAAAAACAAATTCCTTTGACACTTTTTGAGAGGTAAGTTTTTTTACAGTCACTCAGAATAACGGACACTTGTTCCCAGGATAATTGGTGGTGGTGATTAGTGTTTTAAGAGGAGGAAGTACAAGTAAGCAACCATACTCTCTTAGCACTAATCACAAACAAAACTGAAGATCAAGGGAAGCCGTATAGGAAAGATAAAAGGAAGTGGAAGACCGCGGCGCAGTGGCGGCGGGCGTCAGACGCGCCCTCATTCTGTGGGGAAGAAAGTACATTTTTATTTCTTTTTTTTTTTTTTTGCTAGGGGCTTTACGTCGCACCGACACAGATTTGCCTTATGGCGACGATGGGATAGGAAAGGCCTAGGAGTTGGAAGGAAGCGGCCGTGGCCTTAATTATGGTACAGCGCCAGCATTTGCCTGGTGTGAAAATGGGAAACCACGGAAAACCATTTTCAGGGCTGCCGATAGTGGGATTCGAACCTACTATCTCCCGGATGCAAGCTCACAGCCGCGCGCCTCTACGCGCACGGCCAACTCGCCCGGTTTATTTCATTTTAGCCTCCTGAAACCACTTATAAAAAAGTTTAGAAAGCAATTCCTGCAAAACCTGTTGTCTTTTCACTAATTAATTCCTTTAATTTCTTTAATGCTTATACTTAACGGAAATACGCACAAAATATAGTTCGCCGCAACTAATCAAATTATACAACGCCACATCAAGTAATGACGACATGCGCGGTGAACTGTAACACGTCGCGTTGCAACAAGAATGCAAAGACTTTTTGCAAATAGTTGAACTTTGACACTAAATTTTTAAATGGGTCTTGTTCTTATTTGACTGAATATGTCCCGAAAGCGGGACGAACCAAACCCCATGGCACAACAGCCCCGAAGGGCCATGGCCTACCAAGCGACCGCTGCTCTGCCCGAATGCATGCAGATCACGAGGTGTTGTTTGTTCAGTACGCCGAATCCTTTCGGCCGTTATTCTTCGCTTTCTATTCCAGGGCAGCGATCTCACCGTCATATAGCTCCTCAATTATAATCACGTAGGCCGAGTGGACCTCGAACCAGCCCTCAGATCCAGGTAAACAACCCTGACCTGGCCGGTAATCGAACCTGGGGCCTCCGGGTAATAATTTTGTGTGGCTATTTCTAGTCGAGTGCAGCCCTTGTAAGGCAGACCCTCCAATGAGAGTGGGCAGCATCGGCCATGTGTAGGTAACTGCGTGTTATTGTGGTGGAGGATAGTGTTATGTGTGGTGTGTGAGTTGCAGGGATGTTGGAGACGGCACAAACACCCAGCCCCGGGCCGGGCCTCCGGGTAAGATGCAGGCACGCCACCCCTACACCGCGGTAGGGCGAAAGCGGAACGAAGCATGTCTCATTAATTATTATAGCTTAATGTACTCTTGACAAAGACGATTCACAGCATTGTAAAGGTGGGATATTTAACATAAAAATTTCACAAGTTAACACTTATGACAGTGCGAGCTCAAGCATAAGTTTATTATGTGTAATGATCTGTTCTGCGACGAACGGTAGCAGGGGTATATTTTTCCGCACGAATTCGTCAGTCTGGCAGTCTCCCTCAGTAAATGTGTCTGTTACTTTGTTAGTGTGTAGTCAAAAACTAAATGAATATTAATTGTATAATCATATTTTCTTCAATTTTGATGTCTGCCACCACCCCCACTCCACCCCCCACCCAACCCCACCCCACCCCACCCCACCCCCGCTATATCCCTCAGACCCCGTACTTTTTGTCTATAAAGGTTTGTGCCTCCGCATAGTGATTACTGTTCGATTATTCATTCGAATGAATGAGGCAATCGAATAGTGAATATTTTTTCCATCCGATTTGGAAAAAATCCAAAGAAAAGCTGCTCGATTTGTTCTGTATGATTTCCGACAAAAGAGTAGCGTTACAAAAATGTTGCGAAATTTAGGCTGGGAAGACTTGGGAGAAAGAAGACGAGCTGCTCGACTAAGTGGTATGTTCCGAGCTGACAGCGGAGAGATGGCGTGGAATGACATTAGTAGACGAATAAGTTTGAGTGGTGTCTTTAAAAGTTGGAAAAGATCACAATATGAAGATAAAGCTGGAATTTGAGAGGACAAATTGGGGAAAGTTATCGTTTATAGGAAGAGGAGTTATGGATTGGAATAACTTACCAAGGGAGATGTTCAATAAATTTCCAATTTCTTTGTAACCATTTGAGAAAAGGCTAGGAAAACAACAGATAGGGAATCTGCCACCTGGGCGACTGCCCTAAATGCAGATCAGTAGTGACTGATTGAACTCCATTCGAATCAATGAGGCAATCGAATAGTGAATTTTTCATTCGATTCTTTTTTTCTATTATTCATTCGAAACTCCATTCGAATGAATGAGGCAATCGAACAGTGAATTTTTCCATTCGATTATTTCATGCGATTATTTAATTCGATTATTTCATTCGATTATTTATTAGATTATTTCATTCGACTATTTATTCGATTATTTATTTGATTATTTCATACGATTATTTATTCGATTATATAACCAGATGGAGATTATTCGAATATTGAAAGTATTCGATTATGCCATTACTACAATCGAATGATATATGAAACTCATTCGATTATTTATTCGACTAAATAACCAGAAGGAGATTATTCGAATATTGAAAGTATTCGATTATGCCATGACTACAACTGAATGATATTTGAAACTCATTCGATTATTTCATTCGATTATTTATTCGATTATATAACCAGATGGACGTTATTCGAATATTGAAAGTATTCGATTATGCCATCACTACATCTGAATGATATTTGAAACTCATTCGATTATTTGTTCGATTATTTAAATAATGGGATGGTGGTTATTCCATTATTAAAAGTATTCGATTATCCCATCACTACCTTACCAGTTCCCAGTTGCGCTACTGCCACGAAGGGCAGAAAGTCTACAGTAGTAGCTCACGCTACGCCGTACCTGCAGACAGTTCTCCTTCACATACAATATGTATGGCTTAGCGTGTTGCTTGCAGTTTTCTAACTTGGACACGGATGTCTCCAGAGAGGTCTCCATTCATCACGCCCAAGTGTCGGCCACGAAGTTCGCTCAAGTTTGTGGTGAGGTCACGGCTGGCCGAGGATCTGTAGGGACCAAGAGGTGAGCCGCCCGTCTCCGTGTTAGGCCAGGACTAAGAAGTGCAGGCCACAACTTACAGTCCACTTTCACTCCGTGAAAATGTTGTGGTAAATAGTTACTTCAAATCCGGGCGTGTTCACAGTCAGACCTCCGCGACATGCTCTGTAACAAGTGCATGCAAGAACACACCTTCACCACCTCAACAGACGGCTCCACGTTCTATGTGATTATTTATAAGATCCTCGAATAAATCGAATAAAATATTAGTAACTAGCATGTATTTGCGGCTTCGTCTGCGTTTATTCATTCAACTGTTTGATAGTTTGATAATTTCTTTCTTTCTTTCTTTCTTTCTTTCTTTCTTTCTTTCTTTCTTTCATTCATTCTTTCTTAATCTGCTTACCCTCCAGGGTTGATTTTTCCCTCGAACTCAGCGAGGGATCCCACCTCTGCCGCCTTAAGGACAGTGTCCTGGAGCGTGAGACATTGGGTCGGGGGATACAACTGGGGAGAATGACCATTACCTTGCCCAGGGTCTCACCTGCTATGCTGAACAAGGGTCTTGGTGGGATATGGGAAGATTGGAAGGGATAGACAAGGAAGAAGGAAGGAAGCGGCCGTGGCCTTAAGTTAAGTACCATCCCGGCATGTGCCTGGAGAAGTCGGAAATCACGGAAGGACACTTCCATGATGGCTGAGGGGGGAATCGAACCCCCCTCAACTCAGTTGACCTCTCGAAGCTGAGTGGACCCCGTTCCAGCCCTCGTGCCACTTTTCAAATTTCGTGGCACAGCCGGGAATCGAACCCGGGCCTCCAGGGGTGGCAGCTAATCACACTAACCACTATACCACAGAGGCAGACGTTGGATAATTTTAAAAAATGTATTTACAAGAAAAAGAAAAATATATTTTTATCGTTTTTACGTAAAGTGGATTAATTAGTCTATATTGTTACTTTCAAATCTTTGTGGACATTACAAATAAGATTAAAACAATATAAAAGATCATATTATATATAAAACAAAGTAATGTTTCCTTATTGAGTTTTCGGATAAACTATATTAAATGTCCTCCCATTTGGAGCTAAGACGCATAGGCGCTAGCGTGTTTGCCTTTCCACTTCATGAACAACCCACGTACATTTGGCAACGGGAGAAGCACCCTTTCTGAAGATCGATTCGTACAACTTTTTTTTTTTTTTTTTTTTTTTTGCTATTTGTTTACGTCGCACCGACACAGATAGGTCTTACGGCGACGATGGGATGGAAAGTCTTAGGAATGGGAAGGAAGCGGCGGTAGCCTTAATTAAGGTACAGCCACAGCATTTGCCTGGTGAGAAAATGGGAAACCACGGAAAACAATCTTCAGGGCTGACGACAATGGGGTTCGAATCCACTATCTCCCGGATGCAAGCTCACAGCTGTGTGACCATAACAGCTCGTACAACTCGCCCGGTCGCACAACTTTAAGCGATTGACCTTGTGCCTTGTTGATGCAAATAGGGAAACTCAAAAACGAACGGGAAATGCAGACGTCTACATTGAAACAGTATATCCGACGGAATGATTTTAATCCGAGGAATTAATACTACTTCGCCCGTAGCATATCCAGTAATATTCGTCATCAGTTTCTTGAGTCTTCTTCCGTTGCAGAGGGAGGGAGAATTCATATTCCTGAGAAGGACAATCGGTTCCACAATCGTCCGCTCCAAGATGTTCGAGGGTATTCCATGTGACTTCAAGTTGTTCAAAGGTGTGTCAAATAGCTGACAACTTCATCCGTATTACATGTCGTATCGATAGACTTGTAAATGTGTTGAAAAGCGGGTAATTCTTGTACAATTGGCTTGTTGATGACGTTGACAGCTTCATTTCTTGCTCTTTGACACAGCTTTGCGTGATCGGTGAAACGTTGTGCCCACGTATATAAAAATAAATTAGATATCTGCGTTCCATAGATTTGGTTGAGCATCGCACATACACAGCCAAACACTTCCGCATATCACGGACTGAACAGTAAAATGAAATGGCGTATGGCTTTCAGTGCCGGGAGTGTCCGAGGACATGTTCGGCTCGCCAGGTGCAGGTCTTTCGATTTGACTCCCGTAGGCGACCCGCGCGTCGTGATGAGGATGAAATGATGATGAAGATGACACACACACCCAGCCCCCGTGCCAGAGAAGTTAACCAATGATGATTGAAATTCCCGACCCTGCCTGGAATCGAACCCGGGACCCTGTGACCAAAGGCCAGCACGCTAACCATTTAGCCATGGAGCCGGACGGACTGAACAGTAATGGCTTCCTATGCCATGGACTTAAAATGGCACCTTTAGGGATATATGTATTACTATTCTTTGTTTATTATTATCCATTTATGTAATCCCCCTGTGGGTGGGGGCGGTAGAATAACGCCCACGGTATCTCCTGCCTGTCGTAAGAGGCGACTAAAAGGGCCCCAGGGGCTCTGAACTTTGGAGCGTGGGTTGGCGACCACGGGTCCCTTAGCTGCGTCCTTGCATTGCTTCCACTTACTTTTGCCCAGTTCCTCGCGTTCAACTATCCTATCCGTCCTCTCTTCGTCAACTCTTGTTCTTTTCCGACCTTGACGCTATTAGGTTTGCGAGGGCTAGGGATTCTTTCATTTTCACGCCCTTCGTAGCCCTTCTCTTCCTTTGGCCGATACCTTCATTTTTCGAAGTGTCGGACCCCTTCCATTTTTTCTCTCTGATTAGTGTTATATAGAGGATGGTTGCCTAGTTGTACTTCCTCTTAAAACAATAATCACCACCATTTATGTAATATATGTTTCCGCTAAATGAAATAAAATTTAAGAGTTAGTTAGTGAAAGAAAATAGGTTGACTTTTTTTTATTGCTGGTATAGCGAAATCCTCGTATGCGCTTATTTCTTTAAGTGAAATGAATATCACGTGAATATGAAATAAATAAATAAATAAATAAATAAATGAATAAAACGATTAAAAGTAATATAAATAATTAATGAAAGCAGGTCCTTACCTGTATGAAGATTCATCTAAGCCTACACCTACGATAAAAATTTCAGATCTCTGCGTGGCATAGATTTGGTTGGGCATCGCGCACATAGGCACACAGACAAACACTTCCTTTTATTATTAAACATTCCTAGTACGACTTAATTAATGAACTTATTCATTGCTACGCATCACAGACACGGAGAATAAAATTCGACTCCGTTAAGTCCACTCCAAGCATTTGACGTGTGGGTGTTCAGAGAAATGCTGGGTTAACAAGGTTTCAAAAAATTCGAACGTCACTGTGTCTGGGTCACGGCACCAAGTTTTGAAGTAGAGCAAGAACCCCTGTAAGGATATTTTGTTTATATTTATGAATTATGTTTTTAAAGAAAACGTTGGGTAAAAAATTAAGAAACCTAACAGGAAAAATATATCAGCAGAGCACAAAACAAAGCAATAGGGACTCAGAAGAGATTTGTGGATTGGGATAAAAGAGTAAGATATACCATTAATAATAATAATAATAATAATAATAATAATAATAATAATAATAATAATAATAATAATAATAATAATAATAATAATAATCCATGTTGAAGTTCCACGGATGTCTCTCGCATTCCTTTGACATCAAAACAGGAGTCCGACAAGGTGATGGGCTATCCCCGATACTCTTCAACTGTGTTCTTGAAAAGATCATCAGAACCTGGCGGGTGAGATTACAGGAAACCAGCTACAGTCCATTGAGAATAGGAACCAAATCCAAGGGGATCGCAACAGACTGCTTAGCATTTGCCGATGATATTGCTGTTCTCTCAGACGACATAGAAACCGCTAGAGCTCAAGTTGAAATTTTAAAGGAAATTGCCGAACAAACTGGTTTGCAGATATCGTTTGAGAAAACAGAAGTAATGACTAACATCAAAGAGGCTCCACCAAAACTCCATACAAAATACGGGGACATCACCCGAGTAGACAAATTCAAATACCTGGGTGAGATCATCATGAAAAATGGACTGGACAAAGAAGCACTTCAGGAGCGAGTACGCAAACTGGAAATAGCCTACCAAACATCCCGCACAATCTACAACAAAAAAATGCCTTTCCCAAAACACCAAGATACGTCACTATGAAACAGTTCTGAAGCCAGTAGTTCTATATGCAGCCGAAACCCTGTCTCTAAATGCCAACAAAGGACTCCTTGAAGAACTGGAGAAAAGAGAACGCAAAATTGTGAGAGGAATCTTGGGATCAAAGTACAGAAATGGAATCCATCAAAAGAGATCCAACAAGGAAGTCTGCAGCAAAATAGGGAAAATTACCGACACAATCAGAAAAAGACGGGCACGATTTTACGGTCATCTGAAAAGAATGGACGGAAGAAAGTTAACTAAAGAAATCTTTCACTTTTTTATTCAAACCCCAAAACCACAATTCCCTGGTTTAGAAATACCAAAGAAGACCTGCAAATGCTACATATCTCAGCTGAAGACGCCCTTAACAGAGATCTCTTCTGCAAGAAAATATTGACGAACGGGCTAAACGGAGACGAGCAGCCGAAGAGAAGACACGGTGCCCCTTGGACAGAGGAGCGTAAGCAGGCCCACTCACAAAGAATGAGGGAAATTTGGGCTCTAAAGAAGGCCAAGTTCAGTGTCAAATGCAACAAGACTTAACGTGGTCCTTGATGGCCCCAGCGAATTATATATATATAATGGCATTACAACAAATGATGCTCTACACTACTGTAACTAAACCAGGGGTATTATATAGATCAGGATGTATAAATTTGAACAAAATAGGCGACCAAGAGGAACTGGAAAAGAAAGAAAAGAACATGTTTTAAAAAATTGTTGAAACCCCCAAAAGAATAAAAATATGCGGATGAAGAGAAAAATGAAAACCCAATATAGAGAAAATTACAGACACATTTGAAAGACGAGGAGTACAATTTTATGGTCCCCTCACAGAACGAACAACGACAGGCTAAGAAGATTTTTTATTACAACTTCATATTAAAACACGAATAGATACGATGAGATCTACAAAGACTGAAGATCGTGGATGAATAAGCCAGCTTGAGAAGAGTTTCAACTAGAAACGCCGTGTTATACCCAAAGCAGGACAGGTCATCCGCATAAAGTAAAAAAGCAAAGTCACCTCCGTACAGGCCATGAAGGCCCTTGGAGGGGTGGAAGGTAAAGGCTTCCACTATTCGTAACCTCGGCACTTGGTGGGGTAGAGTGGTTAGCTCTACGCCCGGCCCCGAGGATTTAACCTGGTACTCATTTTTGGTGTAGGCTGAGTGAACCTCAGGGCCATGTGCACCTCCGGAAGTGGAAATGTTGTTTCTTAAATTTTACGACTTCCTGACGGGGATTCGAACCCACGTCCTTTCGGGCGAACCGAGTACGCCTTTACCGCCTCGGCCAGGCAGCCCCTAAAGTAAAAGGTATATCGCAGAGAACTAACTACGGTATACATTCGTTTGTAAATCGGGGAACTGATGATTGGAATGCATTACCTGCAGATTTCTTAGAGCCTTTTCCCCAAAAATGCTTCAAGAATAGACTCCAGCCTTCTGTAAACTGTGTGTAAATGTCTATGTGATGGTGTCATATTTTAATGCAACACTCAACCCACTGTAAATTGTAGTATTAAGGCGTCTGAATTATATGAGGTATGTGTGAATTTGTATATGACAGTGTTGTGATGATAAGATAGTAGCACCGTGCTTGATATCCGCAGTCGCTTAAGTGCGGCTAGTATCCAGTATTCGGGAGATAGTGGGTTCGAACCCCGCTGTCGGCAGTCCTGAAGATGGTTTTTCGGGGTTTCCCATTTTCATACCAGAAAAATTCTGGGGCTGTACCTTAATTACGGCCACACCCGCTTCCTTTAAAGTGCTAGCCTTTTCCTATCACATCGCTGCCATAAGACCTATTTGTGTCGGTGCGACGTAAGCAGACAGTTACGTCAACCATTCGTCCGATGTCAAAGAGAACAAGACAAATACAAAAGAGAAGAGAGAAAAAGAATTCAAAGAAGAAAAGGTGAAACTGAGGAAGATAATGAAGGGAAAAGAATTAAGAAGAGGCGCAAAGTGCACAGCGATAAGGAACATAAAAAGTACAACATGAATTATCAGTAATTTCGGTATTACTCGTTGATTAAGTTACGTGTTTTAATTATTGTAAATATATGTGGAGTGAGGCCAGTCGAAGAGAATATTCAATGGAATAAGTGAATTAGACTCGAGACGTTTAGCACCAATGTCGCCCCTTAGACCCGAGCGAGGGCTCCAGGGCATTCCACCGCAAGGACAATTCTCCCTTGGAGTTCGCCAACTTCTACAGTTTAATCTCATCGTATTGTGTAGACTCCCTGCTACTTGCAACTCAGCTCCTAATTCAACGACCACACTGCGTAATTACCATTTCATTTTCCAGCTCTGTTACTGGAGTCTATAATGAGAGAGTTATTAACGCTTTTGGTCCGTCAACGTCCGTAAAATTATGCTCCATACATTCGAACCTTACTACACGAAATCACGTGCTCACTTTGGGAACTAAAGATCCGATCAGAATAGATGAGGTACCCTTCGGCTTGAAATGTGCGACATGAAAAATTTAAAAAAAACATTATACACGGTGGACCACAGTGAAATACACGAGGCAGGGGAGGCTTTACAAATTATGATTTTGGGATATATGATTTGGTTCGTAAAGGGCAGATCATCAGGTGGATTTGTATCTTACCAAAACAACCGTGCCAGACTGAGTGGCTCAGACGGCAGGTTCAATTCTGGTTCAGTCCGGTGCTTTTTGAAGGTGCTCAAATACGTCAGCCTCCTGTCGCTAGATTTACTGGCACGTGAAATAAATCCTGCGGGACAAAATTCCGGTACCTCGAGGGAAACGGAAGGAAGACCGTGACTAGGTATGTAAAAATGCTTACTTGTGCTGTATTGTTCTTTTCCTTTTTTAATTTTTGTTCGAAATCCACTCATTAACTTCATTTGTTTTTCAGTAGTAACATACATAGTACAATATTAATTCTTCTTCTTCTTCTTCTTCTTCTTCTTCTTCTTCTTCTCCTTCTTCTTCTTCTCCTTCTTCTTCTTCTTCTTTCAGTAAGTCTGTCCTTGGACAGATATCAACTGGATGCCCTCCATTTCTCTCCGTCCTGAGCATCTTCCTTTCTTTGGTTGGAACTTCTCCCTCTCTTCACATCTGTCAGCATTCCAAACTTTCTTCGTCCTCTCCCTCGTTTTTCCTTTCACTTTTCCCTCCATGATTCTCTGTAGTAGACAATTTCCACGTAATATGTGACCAATCCAAGATGTTTTCCTATTCAGTATCATCATCATGTTCAAGTTCTTCTCCCCTCCTACCCTGCTCAGCACCTCCTCATTTCTCACTCTATTGGACCATTTCACTTTCTCCATTCTTGTCCATAACCACATTTCAAAACTTTCTAAATATTTTTGTTCTTTCTATCTGACTGTCCACGTTTCACCACACTCCACATAAATCATTTGGCAAACCTCTTCCTAATTTTCTTTGGTATGCTTCCAGCTATAGTCGCCTCTGTGGTGTAGTGGTTAGCGTGATTAGCTGCCACCCCCGGAGGTCCGGGTTCGATTCCCGGCTCTGCCACGAAATTTGAAAAGTGGTACGAGGGCTGGAACGGGGTCCACTCAGCCTCGGGAGGTCAACTGAGTAGAGGTGGGTTCGATTCCCACCTCAGCCATCCTGGAAGTGGTTTTCCGTGGTTTCCCACTTCTCCTCCAGGCAAATGCCGGGATGGTACCCAACTTAAGGCCACGGCCGCTTCCTTCCCTCTTCCTTGCCTGTCCCATCCAATCTCCCCATCCTTCTACAAGGCCCCTGTTCAGCATAGCAGGTGAGGCCGCCTGGGCGAGGTACTGGTCATTCTCCCCAGTTGTATCCCCGACCCAAAAGTCTGAAGCTCCAGGACACTGCCCTTGCGGCGGTAGAGGTAGGATCCCTCGCTGTGTCCGAGGGAAAAGCCAACCCTGGAGGGTAAACAGATTAAGATAAGAAGAAGAAGATGCTTCTAGCTGTCAGCAAACATTTCACTCTCCCAAAAGCCGTCTTTTCCATGGATATTCTGCATCTCACTTCCTCCGTACATCTTCCGCTGGAAGTTATCAAGCTTCCCAAATACTTGAATGATTGAGCCTGTTCTAATACTATTCCATCTATTGATTTATTAATTGTGTCGTCTACTTTTCCTATTTTCAGCACTTTAATCTTGCCAATGTTCAGTTTCATTCCAAATTCTTTACCCACGTTTACAATATTCTCCATCATTACTTGGAGCTCTTCTTCCGTTTCTGATAGCACAGACATGTCATCAGCGTATTTGATGGTTTTTATTCTTTCCCCTCCCACTACAACTCCTTTAGATTTTTCCAAGGCCTTATTGATTAGCTTTTCAGCATATATATTGAAAAGTGTCGGTGACATACAACAATAGTAATTATTGTTGCATTAGGCAGTGGAAACCTCGTAATTCTATTCACGATGAAACCACGTTTCTCCATCTGTCTTGCTGCGTTGCCTGAGAAGGGAACAGAATACTCATATTGTCGAAAATATGGGCTATCACTAAGCAATGAAAATGCCAGGATCAGTTCTCCGGACAGCTCAGTTTTGGACTTCTTCCGTAAACTTTACTCCAAAGGAATTACGAGGTTTCCTATACCCAGCGACGATATTGTATGCAATACTTGTTGTTGGGTAATTATGTTTTAACCATGGATTTGCTTATTGTACTCTTGTTTGTTTATTTGTTTGTTTGTTTGTTTGTTTGTTTGTTTTTTGTTTTATTTTGATTTGTTTGTTTGTTTGTTTGTTTGTTTTATTTTGATTTGCTTGTTTGTTTGTTTGTTTGTTTGTTGTTTTATTTTGATTTGTTTGTTTGTTTGTTTGTTTGTTTGTTTGTTTGTTTGTTTGTTTGTTTGTTTGTTTGTTTGTTTGTTTGTTTGTTTGTTTGTTTGTTTGTTTGTTTGTTTGTTTGTTTGTTTGTAATTATGTTAATTTTACTTTCTTATAGTACCGTAAGTGACCATTGCCACCGGGATACTTCCCATTTGCGATGCATTTGTTAATCATAAAAATAATAATAAATACATTCTTGTATCGTTAAGCTATTAGTAAACTCAACCTACATATTTGTAAGCCATAGTGTTAAGTACTGGAAATAATTAACTTGTGTATGATACTGTATATGATGCGGTATTTAGAATGTTAAACTAATAGTATTTCGTATAATATTCTTTTCCATGGAATTGCTTTTTGTACTCAAGTTATTGTTGTTTTTGTTGTTGTAGGGTAATTATGGTTTAACTTTATTATCACTTATAATGTTAAGCTAATAGTAAGGTCAACCTATAGTATTGTAAGCCGTAGTGTTAAGCACTGGAAATACTTAAGTTTTGTGTGAATTTGTATATGATGATGGATTTAGAATGTTAAAGTAGTAGTAATTCTTGTAATATTTTCTTTCCATGGATTTGTTTGTTTGTTTGTTTGTTTGTTTGTTTGTTTGTTTGTTTGTTTGTTTGTTTGTTTGTTTGTTTGTTTGTTTGTTTGTTTGTTTGTTTGTTTGTTTGTTTGTTTGTTTGTTTGTTTGTTTGTTTGTTTGTTTGTTTGTTTGTTTGTTTGTTTGTTTGTTTGTTTGTTTGTTTGTTTGTTTGTTTGTTTGTTTGTTTGTTTGTTTGTTTGTTTGTTTGTTTGTTTGTTTGTTTGTTTGTTTGTTTGTTTGTTTGTTTGTTTGTTTGTTTGTTTGTTTGTTTGTTTGTTTGTTTGTTTGTTTGTTTGTTTGTTTGTTTGTTTGTTTGTTTGTTTGTTTGTTTGTTTGTTTGTTTGTTTGTTTGTTTGTTTGTTTGTTTGTTTGTTTGTTTGTTTGTTTGTTTGTTTGTTTGTTTGTTTGTTTGTTTGTTTGTTTGTTTGTTTGTTTGTTTGTTTGTTTGTTTGTTTGTTTGTTTGTTTGTTTGTTTGTTTGTTTGTTTGTTTGTTTGTTTGTTTGTTTGTTTGTTTGTTTGTTTGTTTGTTTGTTTGTTTGTTTGTTTGTTTGTTTGTTTGTTTGTTTGTTTGTTTGTTTGTTTGTTTGTTTGTTTGTTTGTTTGTTTGTTTGTTTGTTTGTTTGTTTGTTTGTTTGTTTGTTTGTTTGTTTGTTTGTTTGTTTGTTTGTTTGTTTGTTTGTTTGTTTGTTTGTTTGTTTGTTTGTTTGTTTGTTTGTTTGTTTGTTTGTTTGTTTGTTTGTTTGTTTGTTTGTTTGTTTGTTTGTTTGTTTGTTTGTTTGTTTGTTTGTTTGTTTGTTTGTTTGTTTGTTTGTTTGTTTGTTTGTTTGTTTGTTTGTTTGTTTGTTTGTTTGTTTGTTTGTTTGTTTGTTTGTTTGTTTGTTTGTTTGTTTGTTTGTTTGTTTGTTTGTTTGTTTGTTTGTTTGTTTGTTTGTTTGTTTGTTTGTTTGTTTGTTTGTTTGTTTGTTTGTTTGTTTGTTTGTTTGTTTGTTTGTTTGTTTGTTTGTTTGTTTGTTTGTTTGTTTGTTTGTTTGTTTGTTTGTTTGTTTGTTTGTTTGTTTGTTTGTTTGTTTGTTTGTTTGTTTGTTTGTTTGTTTGTTTGTTTGTTTGTTTGTTTGTTTGTTTGTTTGTTTGTTTGTTTGTTTGTTTGTTTGTTTGTTTGTTTGTTTGTTTGTTTGTTTGTTTGTTTGTTTGTTTGTTTGTTTGTTTGTTTGTTTGTTTGTTTGTTTGTTTGTTTGTTTGTTTGTTTGTTTGTTTGTTTGTTTGTTTGTTTGTTTGTTTGTTTGTTTGTTTGTTTGTTTGTTTGTTTGTTTGTTTGTTTGTTTGTTTGTTTGTTTGTTTGTTTGTTTGTTTGTTTGTTTGTTTGTTTGTTTGTTTGTTTGTTTGTTTGTTTGTTTGTTTGTTTGTTTGTTTGTTTGTTTGTTTGTTTGTTTGTTTGTTTGTTTGTTTGTTTGTTTGTTTGTTTGTTTGTTTGTTTGTTTGTTTGTTTGTTTGTTTGTTTGTTTGTTTGTTTGTTTGTTTGTTTGTTTGTTTGTTTGTTTGTTTGTTTGTTTGTTTGTTTGTTTGTTTGTTTGTTTGTTTGTTTGTTTGTTTGTTTGTTTGTTTGTTTGTTTGTTTGTTTGTTTGTTTGTTTGTTTGTTTGTTTGTTTGTTTGTTTGTTTGTTTGTTTGTTTGTTTGTTTGTTTGTTTGTTTGTTTGTTTGTTTGTTTGTTTGTTTGTTTGTTTGTTTGTTTGTTTGTTTGTTTGTTTGTTTGTTTGTTTGTTTGTTTGTTTGTTTGTTTGTTTGTTTGTTTGTTTGTTTGTTTGTTTGTTTGTTTGTTTGTTTGTTTGTTTGTTTGTTTGTTTGTTTGTTTGTTTGTTTGTTTGTTTGTTTGTTTGTTTGTTTGTTTGTTTGTTTGTTTGTTTGTTTGTTTGTTTGTTTGTTTGTTTGTTTGTTTGTTTGTTTGTTTGTTTGTTTGTTTGTTTGTTTGTTTGTTTGTTTGTTTGTTTGTTTGTTTGTTTGTTTGTTTGTTTGTTTGTTTGTTTGTTTGTTTGTTTGTTTGTTTGTTTGTTTGTTTGTTTGTTTGTTTGTTTGTTTGTTAACTTTACTTTCTTATAGTACCGTAAGTGACCATTGCCACCGGGATACTTCCCATTTGCGATGCATTTGTTAATAATAAAAATAATAATAAATACATTCTTGTTATTATTGAGAGATAGGGTGGCGTAGCGGCTTAGCAGCTTACCTGTCATCTCCGCACCCGTAGTTTGATTCCCGGTGTTGCTGGAGAGGGATTTTTACTCGTAGTTGAAAATCCCTTGGTGTCAGGAAGAGCAAGTGACCTTAAATCCCGGCCACAACTCTTTCATGCCTCAGAGCGCGCAGGAAACCTGAGAAAGCAGGATAAGCTGAGGAAGATGATTATTATAGTTAATGCTAGCAGAAGTACCCGTTCTTCGTACGGGTTATAGGAAACTGACTTTAGTTACTCATACTATCGGTGTGACTGACTTCATTAAATACTGATGTACTTACTTAAGTACATAGAAATTATTTGTCATGTTTGAAATATAATAGTGTAAGTATATTGCCGCCAGATAGTACCACAAATATAAATATTATTTAATAAACAGGTGCTTGTTTAATCCGATATTTCGTAACTATTACAAATGTGTACCAGTTTGGGGTGGTAAATCTCGCTGCTGTAGAATCCTTGAGCTGACGTAGCCATGGTTACGGCTGGTCGTTTCTTTATCAGATTCCTAGCGCAAGAGTAGTGTGGTGCCAATATCTCCGTAACGGTTCGTTTTAGGTCCTTAAAACATGGTTTTCTGGCCCGTAAGGCTGCCGAGTTTTGTTATTTGCGTCAAGGGGCTTAAAATGAGTTTTGTTTCGTCCCTGTACGACAAATTCGATATTTCGCCTGTTATATTTATATCTCCCGTCGGCCCCCCTCTAATTATTTTGAAAGTTGAATAGTACCCTAAGTTACTCCTCATACCATCAGCTATCTGCCAGTAGAAGTCCGATAAAAATCGGTCCAACCGTATCGGAGATTAGCTGGAACAAACAGACAGACAAAAATTGTAAAAATTAGTTTTTAGTTAAAAGTACCGGAATTGCTTTAATGTAAACGTAGTAAAATGATGTTATTTTGACATTACAAACAGTCACTTCAATTTTATTTATTTGTTTAGATTATTTTGCATGCAGTAAAAATCATTTGTTACTTCTGGTATAATCGCTATATGCCCGTACTTCGGGGGTACGAAAGTAAAATCATTGGATTTTGGGAGTATGCCGAACAAAATGTCTGAATACCATTGGTCAAGCACACGGGTGTCGAAGTTTGCCCGCCGTAGGCACTGTGACCGTGTTAGAAATACGTGTGCACTGGGGGCGGGGAGGGGTAGTCTCTTCCCCTCAGTCGGCTTGTACTTCTCCACGCTGCTGAATCAGGGCTGTGCACAAGTATTGGCTGACGCAGGTAAATGAAATGAAATGGCGTATGGCTTTTAGTGCCGGGAGTGTCCGAGAACAAGTTCGGCTCGCCAGATGCAGGTCTTTTGATTTGACTCCCGTAAGCGACCTGCGCGTCGTGATGAGGGTGGAATGATGATGAAGACGACACATACACCCAGCCCCCGTGTCAGCGAAATTAACCAATTATGGTTAAAATTCCCGACGCTGCCGGGAATCGAACCCGGGACCCCTATGAAAAAAGGCCAGCACGATAACCATTTAGCCATGGAGCTCCATTTAAATGTTGTGAGTGAAACACACAATCGTGGGACGGCAGCGTTGTATCTTCGAGCTTGTTAAATAATAAAGAACGTTACTGTGACAAACAGACGGGAGGAGAAACGATCTGGTGCATTCCTTGACTGACAAGTGTGTCTTAATTACAGCGTGTTCTTCTACTGTGTGTGCAGTTACCGCTGTTTAGTAAAAGAACTGGGGATATTGCCTGTAACATACTAGGTGGTTATCGTGGTGATTACTGTTTTAAGCGGAAGTACAACGAGGCAACCTACCTCTATTAACACTGATCAGAGAGAAAAATGGAAGGCATTCGACACTTTGAAAATGAAGATATCGACCAAAGGAAGAGAATGGCCACGAAGGGCGTGAAAATGAAAGACTTCTAGGATTCGCAACCTAATACCGTCGGGGTCGAAAAGAACAAGAGTTGACCAAGTGAGATTGGATAGAATAGATGAAAGTGAGGAGCCTGACAATCATGTGCATACTCGCAGAGCATTATCTTTATCTCCGTCATAAACATACCACTTCCCCGCACTCGTCAAGCATGGCAACGGGTTTCGCTCTGGCATAGTAAATACGGCGAGTTAGTCAATTTGAATCACGCGCCCGGAAGTTAAAAAATAACCTCATTTTCTGGAAAAGAAAACTTTTCTCCGCCAATCCCATTGCACCAACGCCCTTAACATAAGACGAACAGCATCACTGGTTTCTTAGTTGTGATACTCCTTGTAGAAAAGACACTTTTAAAATCTTCTAACTATAGTCGTAATATTGAAAGATGCCTTCTGACAGTTCTTAGAAGGAGGTCAGTTTACTGCCTGCCTGGTTGGGGATAAGAGTGTAGGGGGCACGGTTGCCATGGAGATAAACCTGCTGGTCGACTCGTGTTGCTTGGAGTTGCCAAACCTCTCAATTCTGAGTTACGTACAACAGAACAAAGCGGTCTGAACGAACGAGCAAGTGAGCCGGAAGCGAAGGGAGGGAGAAAGTAATGCATGAATGTGGCAACAGCGTGCAATGCTCCTCCCTCCAGCCCTATCAGTCAAAACGCTTCTTTAATTATTACGGGTATTTAATGGCATGTGTCCTCCCAAGAGGCCTGGTGCAGGTCTTTTGATTTGGCGCCCGTAGGCGACCTGCGCGTCATGCTGAGGATGAAATGTTGATGAAGACGTCACATACAGCCAGTCCCCGTGCCAGGAAAATTAACAATTATGGTTAAAATTCCCGACCCTGCGGGGAATCGAACTCGGGACCTCTGTGACTAAAGGTCAGCACGCTAACCATTTAGCTATGGAGCCGGATATTAGGGCTATAAGCACTGCACTTGCAACCTCACACTCAAGTGAGGTTCGAATGTATAAAACCTGAGTTCATAGACGTTGTCATGTTAAAAACTTCGCTTGTCTTGTTTCGCTACAGGGTGCGATTATGAAGGCTGGTATGTTTGCAATGTCCCCTTTAACAAGCTCTCCTCCCACCAGCAGTCCCTTTCGCTTTCCATCAATAGCGAGCAGAACTTCTTGCGCTCTACTTACTAAATTATTCGCTTGACATTGGTGGATCACTGCTACCAACATTTCCTATTCATACCCATTAATAATTCATACCCACATTGAGCTGTCGCCCCACTCCACTCCTCTTCCTTTACTTCTCCTTCCTCTGTCCGCCTGAGTACCCTGCTAAGTTAAGGTCGTGTGATCAGATGTCTAAGCACTCCGTTGAAATTTAACAGACTTACAGGCGAGAAACCTATAATAGTGGATAGAATACCACATTCAAGACCACATTACAGGGCAGAATTTGAGCACTAGAGATCTCCTAAAATAAATGTAACCCTCAAACAGACCCTCGTCTGCGAGACTAGTCTGATCTTTCTCGATGATCCTGACATGTTATTGTTGAAATCATTTCTTAGAAAACATACCCAAACTTGGAAAAACTTAAAATTAAGCATTTTCTTCAATTGTGCCGAAATTTGGAAGGGCGCGGAAAGGTTTCACATTGTGAGGCTTGGATAGCTCTATCAAACTAAAAAAAAAAATATTCGAAAATCATTTCCGACCTAAATGCAGTTCAGGGAAAACAGCCTAAAATCGCTTATTTCTTTACTCGTTTTCTTTTTTTATTCAAATCCTAGCCAAATTAACTTGTTCACATAATTATCTCTGTAATATGTTCCTTGGTTCAACACCCTCAGGTGTTTATTTGATTAACGCTCGTAGTGGTAGAAAAAGACAGACTTCTAATCTAATCGACCGGATAACGATGGTTAAGAATAGGATTGTTATTTTCAGGAACAAATAAAGAATATATTCTCATACCTAAAATTTGTCATTTATATTCCTACAATGATTTCAACATTGAGTTGCTTGCCTGACTGATAGAACTGCGGATTTTTCTGAGAGGATTTGGAGCATGGCTTTTCAGATGTCTTTAAATGGGATCTAAGGCTATTACGTGAGGTTGTTACGGTTTATGACAGCTAGCCGTACAGAAACAATTGGGGGTTCTTTGTGACAAGCAGTCTCATGGATGAGCAGCGAGGGTTAACGTACTCTTATTTGTCACTGTCATTGTCTGAATCTGAGACTTCATAAGTTCAAAAAGTGGAATACGTGACACTTAACTTCTACTGAACTTATATTCAGAAACTAAACGTTCAAATATGTCAAGTAGGTAATTCTTTTAGCCCACAAATTACTTAGAATTATACCAGATGGCCCGTCTGCCCCCTACTTTCTACTTATAAGTGTCCCGCATGCACTAATGATGAACGGGATGTCTAATACTGTTTTTCACAGGGGTATTACTGTCTGCAGGTAGGTTACATCAGAATACGGAGAGATAACAACCGGATGGCCGCTCGCTACATGTTCCTCAATGCTACCCGTTAAATGCGCCCCCTTGGGCCTCGATTTCGATGCTAAGCTGTAGGCTAATATTTAGCAGCACTACAGTTGCTGTCAACATATCGGCAATGTGTGGTGTGTTCTAAAACGACGAATACAGGGACATAATTTTAGTCTTTGGTGAATCTGGTCGGAACGCAGCCGAAGCTCGCAGGCAGTATGCACAGGAGTTTCCAAATAGCCACTTGTCTTCTACACACGGATTTACAATTTAGAGCTTATGCGTCTCTCAAGGCACATATCATATACAAGCAACATTTTGGTAGAGCAGAATGTCTGTACATGTATAAATTAATGAGCTAATAATATTTTCTGCATCTTTGGCGTTTTTACAAATGCACCCTGTTACAGAACGTGTGTAGTAAAATGACTGTTATTTGTTTCACATCCGAAGTTCAGCATGTTGTAGCGTTCCTTTGTAAACTAGCGACTAGGCATCCCGTTCATCATTTGTGCATGCGGGACACTTACAAGCAGAAAATACGGGGCTGGAGAGCCACCTGGTATATTCCGGGTGGCCGCTTGCCTAGTATTATTTAGTTCTATGAAACCCAACCAACATTGAATTTCCCATTAAGGTAGAAATTTCTCTGCCTCCTGTCTGTGTGTAGTAATGAAAATTAGTAGTGCGATTAGCAAAGGAAAACCCCTATACACAATTTTCCCGCCCAGTCCAATGGACCATCGTACAAACATGCTATTTATTGCTCCCTGAAATACAATCGAATTAAAATGTTGTGCCTCGTGATCTGCAATGGTAGAAAGTAAGGTGGACGCCGTAAATTAGGAACTGAAAACTCTGGATTTGAAATGTATATTTCATTTTGAAATCTGCAGTATGAATCCCGATGTCAAGATAAGAGTTTGTGTTTCATGGACAAAATGGCGCGTGATTATTGAGTCCTGTGCGATAAGAAAATGGCATTCTAACTAAAATCTAAGTGTACCGCACAGTGGTCAGATCGCTGCTCCTTAATGGATCTGAATGCTGTTCTACAAGACCAAAGTAGGAACAGGCACTTAATGCAATTGAAATGAAGATGCTGCGAGGGTCCAGTGGCCTGACCTCACTAGGTCATATCAGGAACGATGATGTGCGGTAGAAATTCAAGGTTTCTCTAAACACACAAGAACATGCGTGAATAACGCCTGCGATGGTATAGACATATACTCCGTAGCAGTGAAACCTCAGTTGCAAAGACTGCCCTTCAACTGAACGTGAAGAGTCGCCAACATCGAGGGCAACCTCAAACACAATGGCTGGACCAGGTGAGAGGTGACAAGTGGCTCACAATACTCAGCCGTCGGGACGTATGCATCAATTGGAGTGGAGGAAACATTGCATGAAGGCAGACCCCGTATAAATAGGAAAACTCAAAGGAGAAGATAATTTTATTCTGAAATTTCTTGCCGTTTCCCCACACTCAGGTGGAGTCGTTGGTCCAATCTGGTCTCGCATTTGTAGACCTGACGAAGTTTCACGGAAGACTCCCTTCCTGACGCCAAGCCTATGTTTGTCTATCTGTGGTACTTGGTAATGTGTAGACCTCGGATTTTCAGGCGGTAATAGGTTAGAATGCAAACTAATTTGGTTATTAGGCTGTATCGTCCACCCCGCTCTTCCGTAATGTAGCGAGAGTAACATAAACTCTAGGGGGTTATGAGGGGTCGTACCCCTAATGTTTATGCAAAACTCATAGCATAATCGTTGTTCAGGCTAGTATATATTTATTACATAGTAACATTTCCTCAATTTAGAGGTTGACTAAAAGAAAAAGTATACTTAATACCAACTAATATTGTATAACAGAAAAATAAATTGAAGTCTATTAAATTTTTAAGAAAATCACCGAGGATGGTTTCTTAAAACAGTTATTAACGACTTCCAGACAATGTCAACAATCAAAGATTTTGGCAGGTGGAATGTCTTGCAGCACTCAACGAATTTTTGGGGAATCGTGCCTTTACTCCCATTTAGCAAGCCTATGATGACTTCGATCCTTTTTAGGTTGTATGCCTTCTTGTAGGACGGAACTATGGGCTCAACAGGGGCTGAACAGGGGCATGGGAAGATTGGAAGGGAAGAAGGAAGAGGGAAGGTAGTGGCCGTGGCCTTTAGTTAGGTACCATCCCGGCATTTGTCTGAAGGAAAGTGTAAAACCACGAAAAACCATTTCGACGATAGGTGAAATGGGAATCGAACACCTCCCGAGGCTGAGTGGATCCCGTTCCAGCCCTCGTACCACTTTTCAAATTTCGTGGCAGAGCCAGGAATCGAACCAAGGCCTCCAGGTATGGCAGCTAATCATGCTAACTCCTGCAACACAGAGGCAGACAATTTTAAAATTACAAACTAAAAATATAACGGAAATCGTAAATTTTAACTTACCTTTTGAGGCACTCGGTTCGCCCTTCAAAAGAACATTTCAAATGCATGAACACTTGATCTCGATATCATTTTGTTAAACCAAACATTCTGTTGTTAATTACGAGCATCTTTTTATAAAAATAACTCTGGCAATTAGTGTCCGAATTTCAAACGTGTGATAATAATCTACGAGTTTACATACATTCGAACAAGCGAACACGCACAAACATAAATTGTCGCCCTCCAAACCGCACACGATAGCACTACTTGTTCTGTCCGACTGTCAATTGTTTTCGAGCCGCCATTAATTAGATCTCCGCCCTCGCGACTCGCCATTGTTTTCCCAGAATAACGCACAGTGCTTGCCGAAGCTGTTAGTGACGTCATAGTAGTTGTTTGTCCGTCGGTCGTCTGCACTCTTTTTAACACCAAGTTACCTTGCTTTTGTCAACATTGGAATGGGGTGCTTCGGCAGTCACTGCATCAAGGAATGTTTCCAGCTTTCTCACTCGTATTATAACACTCGTGTCAAGTCTGTTAGAGCAAGGATGGTGGTGATAATTGTTTTAAGAGGAAGTAACACCAGGATGCGAAATCGTGGGGAGAAAGGGAGGGATTCCCACCCCCACCGACGATTTTATCTCAAAAATTCCCTCCAGCCCCCCTCCCCCCCCACTAAAATTGCCCGGGGGAGATTCTTTCATTATAAAATAATGAGGAAAATGTAGAACACATATAATTTAATACTGAAATTAATGATTTTTACTGTACATATCTTCGTAAATACATCAGCAATAATTCAAATGGCTGCCGGATCTTAAGCAATAAAACAACGCAGCAGTGGCAGTCCGGACCTGCAGCCTATTATTCATGTTTCACTCTAGCAAGTCCATCTGAAACCCGGGCAAAAATGTAAATTACTTGAAGCTCTCCTCCCTTGTCATCGTTCTAAGTAGCTCGAGCTTACCACTCCTCTACTTCTTGGAGAGGGTGTGTTTCCGATAGGTAGCCAATAGGACAATATTCACTTCACATGTGTACAAACCGACAAATTTGTTCAGACAAAATTCAGCCCTGATAAAGGAAAGTTCCACAAATAAAACAATAAATCAGGAAAAATCGCGCCTCGTCTGGCCTTTCTTAAGAAAGCGACAATCACTCATAAACTTCTCATCTAATTGGAATAACGTTCCAATGTTTATCATTCTCGTTATAACAACAAAATTCAAACAAAAAGATTTACAATTTATATTTTTCTGGGGGGAGAGGGTTATTAAATTACAGGGGAAATTTATACACAATCCCCCTCCCCCGCGGAATTTTGCTTGAAATAAACACTAGTAGTTAAGCCCTATGTTCCTTTCTTTTTGTTATTTGCTTTACGTCGCACCGACACAGGTCTTATGGCGACGGTGGGACAGGAAAGGCCTAGGAATTGGGAGGAAGCAGCCGTGGCATTAATTAAGGTACAGCCCCGGCATTCGCCTGGTGTGAAAATGGGAAATCATGGTAAACCATCTTCAGGGCTGCCGACAGTGGGGCTCGAAGCCACTATCTCCCGATTACTGGATACTGGCCGCACTTAAGCGACTGCACCTATAGAGCTCGGTACCTATGTTCCTTCTCCCCTCTACCATTTCCTTCGGATTTCGCACCCTGAGTAACACTGACCAACCATCCTCTCTTATTTTTTTTTATTTTAATGTTGAAAACATGTCTTAACAGACAAAGTAGTGGACCACATGCTACGAAAAACGTAAAATTAAGCGATTTCCTCAATTGTGCCGAAAGTTGAAGGGCTAAAGGACCCTGAAAGGCTTCAGCTTTTAAGTCTTTGATAGCTATAGAACCAAATTTCGAAAATCACTTCCGTCCTAAATGCAGTTCCGAAAAAACTCCTTAAAATCGCTTGTTTTTTATTCTCTTTCTTTTCCATTCAATCCTAGTCAAATTAAGTTATTTACATAATTCTTTCTGTAATGTATTCTTGATTCAACACCCCCAGCTGCTATTTTGTGCTTTTTTTAATGTCCACACCGAATATAGTTATAAGGACTTAAGTGAAACAATGCACTGACTCGCATTAGCCCTCGTAGTGGTAGAAAATAATAATAATAATAATAATAATAATAATAATAATAATAATAATAATAATAATAATAATGTTATTTGTTTTACGTCCCACTAACTACTCTTTTACGGTTTTCGTAGACACCGAGGTGCCGGAATTTAGTCCCGCAGGGGTTCTTTTACGTGCCAGTAAATCTACCGACACGAGGCTGACGTATTTGAGCACCTTCAAATACCACCGGACTGAGCCAGGATCGAACCTGCCAAGTTGGGGTCAGAAGGCCAGCACCTTAACCATCTGAGCCACTCAGCCCGGCCGTAGTGGTAGAAAAAAGGGAAACTGCTAATCTAATGGTCCAGATAACGATGATTAAGAAAAAATTGTTATTTTTAGGAATAAATAAAGAATATATTCTCATACTTTATTATATTTATGTACCCAAAATTAGTAGCTCATATCGCTAGGATGTTTTCAACATTGAGTTGCTTGGCTTAAGGGCTAGAACTGATACTAGTACTGATCTGCATTTAGGGCAGTCGCCCAGGTGGCAGATTCCCTATCTCTTGTTATCCTAGCCTTTTCTTAAATGATTGTGAATAAAATGGAAATTTTGCCTAACGAATATTTGCCCAAACTGTCTTCTTGAATATGCATTTCTCTTCTTTGAAAACATTCAGTTTCTACGATAAAAATACCCCGACTGCTAGTCCTTCTCATCGCTGCACGCAGATAAACAGAATAAAACAAAACAAACCACAACAATTTTCAATTTGTCTCCATAATGCGTCCTGCCTGGAGCCGTCTTCGAGTCGCCATTGATTTCCTTCTTTTTGTTCCCTTGTGTTCTCTGGATTGTTTCAGCAATCCCTCCTCCTCTGCAAGTCAAGTCTGTTTGTCGTCTCCTTCCCTTGCGTATCTCAGAGTGAGGGTCGACAACAAACACTAGTCGATCAAACAGACCTAAACTTTTTTTGCTAGGGGCTTCACGTCGCACCGACAGACCTAAACGTACTGTCATTTTTCATTGGCAGCCTCAGTGGAACTTGGAGATCTTGATCCCTGTCCACTGACTCTGGCGATCTGACGTACCGATATTGCCACGACTTTTACATACTAGTTCAGAGGTTCTCAAACTATTATGAGATTTACTCCTCACTCATGGCTGAAAGTTCAATGTTCCCCCAAAGAAAAAATCCATAAATGATAGGTTTACAAAATATGAGTACCTGGCTAATTATTGAGACATTTTTGATTGATTATAAACCATTAATTTAAATATACATCGTAAATAAGACGCGATTCTATGACACAAGGAGGTAAAAACTCTTGCTCACGCCATCGGTCACTGTTCGCATGCAGAAGCTCTGCATAAACGATCTGTCATTGCTGAAGCGTTAAGTGGCTCAGGATTTACAGTCTGCGAGAAGGTTCACGGTCTCTCTATTACAGGCATCACCCGTTGAATTGACATGATAACCTTCACCACCCAAAGGGCTTTAAGACATATCCGATGATCAGATTGGAGACGTCCGAAACACAACCCACTGAGGTACATGAGGAAAAGAAAACAACATATGAACCAATCATCCCATTCTATCAACAGCAACACCTTCTTCTTCTTTATCTGCTTACCCTCCAGGGTCGGTTTTTCCCTCGGACTAAGCGAGGGATCCCACCTCTACCGCCTCAAGGGCAGTGTCCTGGAGCTTCAGACTCTGGGTAGGGGATACAACTGGGGAGGATGACCAGTACCTCGCCCAGGTGGCCTCACCTGCTATGCTCAACAGGGGCCTTGTGGGGGATGGAAATATTGGAAGGGATAGACAAGGAAGAGGGAAGGAAGCGGCCGTGGCCTTAAGTTAGGTACCATCCCGGCATTTGCCTGGAGGAAAAGTGGGAAACCACGGAAAACCACTTTGAGTATGGCTGAGATGGGAGTCGAACCCACCTCTACTCAGCTGACCTCCCGAAGCTGAGTGGACCCCGTTCCAGCCCTCGTACCACTTTTCAAATTTTGTGGCAGAGCCGGGAACCGAACCCGGGCCTCCGGGGGTGGCAGCTAATCACACTAACCACTACACCACAGAGGCGGACAATATCAATACCTGTTGCTGTGACTGCCTTGAAATATAGGAGCAGCCTAGCCGAGGCGGTAAAGGCGTGCTCGGTACACCCGGAAGGACGTGGGTTCGATTCCCCGTCAGGAAATTTAAGAAACGAGATGTCCACTTCCTGAGGTGCACATGGCCCTGAGGTTCACTCAGCCTACACCAAAAATTAGTACCAGGTTAATTCCTGGGGGCAAAGGTGGCTGGGCGTAGAGCTAACCACTCTACCCCATCATGTGCCGAGGGAGCCTTTACCTTCCACCCCTCCAAAGGCCTACACGGCCTGTACGGAGATGACTTTGCTTTGCTTTTTGCGTTGAAATATTCTATCCAAATCCTCAAGAACCATATCTCGCAAACTTTTTAATGGAACAACATACGGCATGTCAAATGTCCTAACGAACTCATAATTATTTTTAATATTCATCTTCTCTTGTTGTATACTTCGCCTTCGGGGGAACCTCCAGTTGAGGAAAGTAGAAATGTAAATAAATATATAAATAAATACGGTAAAGATAAAATAAATAAATACAATAAACAAATAGTTTGTGCCTGTATAAGTATAAATGATAAAGAAGTAATAATGATAATGATAATAATAATAATAATAATAATAATAATAATAATAATAATAATAATAATAATAATAATAATGATGTTACTGTCTTTACGTCCCGCTAATTATGTTCACTGTTTTCAGAGAAGCCGAGGTGCTGGAATGAATAACTCACGAGTTATATTACGTGCCAGTAAATCTACTGACCCGAGGCTGACGTATTTGAGCACCTTCAAATACCACCGGATTGAGCCAAGATCGAACCTGCCAAGCTGAGGTCAGAAGACGAGCGGCTCAACCGTCTGAGCCACTCAGCCAGGCGATAATAAAGTTACACAGGATATACTGTTGGTATTAAAGTTTTGCAAAACGTTAGAATTTAGAATCAATATCAAATTAATAAATAAGGATGAAAAATTTTCGATCTTAATTCTGGAATTCAGAAATTGCGAACCATCAAAATGTCCATGGTATGAGTGCGTCTGCATGGTGCAAAACAGTTTTCTGATGTGTCGTAGCCCAGGTGGAACTTTCAAGCAAAACGTGGCTACGTATATAGAAATGAAACTTATTTATTTTCATGTTTCAAATTTTCCCCATACTACTAAAAACAGAAAATTAAGCAATTTCCTCAATTGTGCCGAAAAAAAAGCTAAAGAGTCCGGAAAGGTTTCAAATTTTAAATCTCGGGTAGCTCTATCAAACTTTTTTAAAAAAAATCGAAGATCCTTCCAGCCTAAATTCAGTTCCGAATAAACAGCCTAAATCGCTTGTTTCTTTATTAGTTTTCTTTTTTATTCAAATCCTAACCAAATTAATTATATAATTCTTTCCGTAATGTGTTCCTTGGTTCAATGCTCTCAGGCGTTTTCTGATTTTTTGAAAAATGGCCACAGCAAATGTAGATACATGTGCTTAAGTGAAACAATGCATTGACTCACATTAGCGCTCGTAGTGTTGCTTAAGTGAAGCAATGCATTGACTCACATTAGCGATCCTAGTGGTGCTTAAGTGAAACAATGCATTGACTCACATCAGCTCTCGTAGTGGTGCTTAAGTGAAACAATGCATTGACTCACATTAGCGCTCGTAGTGGTAGAAAAAGGCAAACTGCTAATCTAATCGACCGGATAACGATCATTAAGAAAAGGGTTGTAATATTTAGGAATAAAAAAGAATATATTCTCATATTTTATTTACCTAAAATTCGTAGCTCATATCCCTAGGATGTTTTCAACATTGAGTTGCTTCCCTGAAGTGCTAGAACTGTGGATTTTTTGAGATTTTGATTCAATACTATATAATAAAACTTCCTTCAAATGAAGAGTATTACACATGTATTACAAAGAAACATAAATACTGTACATCGTGTTTATACGATAAAAATGTAATTTAGTACTTGACTACACACTAAGAAAGTAACAAACACTAAACAGAGCTACACGGACGTATTGAATGAATGAGACTGTTAGACTGATGAATGTGCGCAGCAAAAGGGTGAATCATATCTCACTGTCCATGACCTTGGCCAAGATATACCCCCGTTTCCCTTCCTCACAGTATACATGCCAGAAGTGCGATTACTATCGGATGGCACAAACCTGCGCGAAGCCCCGAGTTTGGAGGGGAAAGAAGAGGAAGTAATGTATCGGAGGAGTAACTACTGCTGATCTATTGAGAGCGAAATGAAGCCTTGTCACACTAGTGTAGTCGCCAGGAGCCGACGTGAACACCTCCGTAGCAATCAGTGAAGTGAACGTTCGCCTCTTCCCAGGCATGCTGCAGCATAGAAAACTCATTTAGTATGCAATTAAGGTTTTGTACCATCAGATACTAATCGCGCTTTCACTCGCCGCTGCGCGAGTTTCCACTAATTGCTGTGGCGCTGTACGAATCGGTTAGCCGCATCATTTTGTACGTATTCCCGCTAAGTTTTTTTTTTTAATATCTCAAGAAATTGAAGGAAAGATTAGGTGATAAGAGAATAGGTTTTTCATCATTTTTGCATATAATTCCTTTCAGGTGGTTGAAATGGAATAAAGATTTAACTTTTACTGTACAAACTGGGGGAGGGCGACGGCCCTCGCTCCCCCACCCCCCTACTCGCCGCCACTGCAAGTCCCGTTGGAGGTAAAGAATGTCCCCATCAGAATACTTACTGGCAGAATAGGAGAGGTGGTGGTATACAATTTCTAGTCAGAAGATTGTCCGGCTCCGTGGCTAAATGGCTATCGTGCTGGTCTTTAGTCGGAGGGGTCCCGGGTTCGACTCCCGGCAGGGTCGGGAATTTTAACCATAATTGGTTAATTCCTCTGGCACGGGGGCTGGGTGTATGTGTCATCTTCATCATCATTGCATCCGGCCTGCGGGCGTCAAATCAGAAACCCTGAATCTGCCGACCCGAACTTGTCCTCGGACACTCCCGGCACTAAAAACCTTACGCCATTTCATTTCACTTAAAAGATCTCGTATCAAAAGCCTCGGGATTCGAACGGGATAAGGAGCAAGGGGGAAGTTTTCATTCCCCTTCCCGAAGGGAAGAGGCGGGCCACCTAGAAGGTTACGCCTTCTCTCTGGCCAGGAGATTTGGCGGGGTTCGGGGATTTGGAGTGGTTTGAAGTTAAAAGGAAGGAGCTTTAGATTTGTGAAGTGGGGGTGTTTGGCCTCTTGGCTAAGGATGCAGTACCTGTTCTTGTGCTTTTTATTGAGTTTTTCTTGAGATGCATTGAGTTACAATTATATACATATTAGGTTTATAATGCGGTTTACAGTACATACGGGATTTAGTTTTACAAGTACATATAGAGTTTACAATACGGCTTTACATATAGTGATGGTATAGTTGCGAGTTGGACGGGGTGCTGAGGTAAAGTTGGGATGTTAGGAAGTGGAGGGTTGTTGTGATGTTTGTGATAGATGTAGCTAGTAGACGGAGAAGGTCTAGTATTGGGAGGGGTGGTATGAGGGAATTGGTTTGAGGAATAGGTGGGTGGATGACTGGCGGAGGTGTTGGGGGTGGGGTGGGGTGGGGGTGGGTGGGGTGGGCGGGGGCGGGGTGGGCGGGGGCGGGGGTGGGCGGGGGCGACGGTGGGAGTTGTTGTAAGGTGTACGCATGGTTGGGGTGGGGAGCGGGATTGCTCTACTCGGTGGTGCTGACTGTGGATACGGACGCCGGTGGTTATGAGGTGATGTGCACCTTCTTCAGAGGGGAGTTGAATGCGTACCATGAAGGTCGGGCCGTTCCTGTTGTAGATTCGGTATGCTCTGAGGGCTGGGATGCCTGCTGTTTTGAGTTCTTCCAGGATGTCACTTGTGGTTATGGCTGGGTCAATACCTCGTATGACACAACTCGACGCTGGTGGCTGCTGAGGTGCTGGTGTTGTGGCGGTTGCTTCTTCTTGAGTGGCTGGCTGAGCTGTGTTGGTTGCGTCTACTCGGTTGACAGGGGGTTGCTGGGTACTGGGTTGTGGGGAGCTAAGGGGGGTGATGGGTATTGACATTATGGGAGAAGGGTGCGTAGTAGTGGTGGTGATGATAGAGGTATAGGTAGGAGTGATGGCCGAGGTAGTGATGGTAGTAGTGGTAGTAGTTATTGATATGGACGATATGGCGGAAGGGGGTGGTGGGGGTTCCTGGATTGTGGGTTGATTTTCAATAACAGTGGGGAGAGTATTGGGGTTATCATCCATTTGCTGCAGAATATATTCTGGGGTTGGCACCACTGTATATAGCCTGTTGTTGATTCTCGCTCCGTCGACTTCCAGGATTGTTACATCGATGTCGTTTCGTAGGTAGGCCAAGACTTGCGTTGAAGGTTGAGAAGTTGTACGGTCCATGAGTCTGCGGACATCGTGGACTCGGAGGCCACCTTTTCGTAGCTGGGTACGGATGACATGTTCTGAGAGATCGGTGTCTACACCTGTGATAAAGCAGGAATAATACATGTTGTTATGGGGAGGCGACAGCCAACTAGGCGTCTGCCTATTTATGCTTGCTTGGGCCGACTGAGTTGCGATTTAGACTTGAGGGCACCCCAGCCGAAAAAATACAGGTGTATTAGTTGATCCCGAGTGTGGCGAAGAGATGGGGATCAACGGGATAACCACGATGTCAGAGCATGGAGACTTCACGCCTTAATGATCACTGTACTAGTAAGTTGGATCAAAATACTTTTTAGATACTAGGGCCTAAACTTCTAATAATATCTGGATGGTGTGTTGTAAGTTTCAATCAACATGAAGTTTGTTTCTAAGTGTATTCTTCGCTGGAAATGAGAACCCACATCCACAAAAATAAGTTACTTAAAGGGCAGAAGAAAACTCACTTCTTTCTCGACTACCGGCGCGTACTTCTTGTGCCTTTGGGCCCTGATGTACCACCTACCAATCTTTCGCACGACACAGATCGAAAACCCCTGTGCTAACATATCCGAGGGGACGATGAAATGTGAGTAAAATATGTTGTTGAATTCTTGAAAAACCCTTGTACTATGGGAAATTTAGTTTTTTCGTTGCATGTAACAATGTATCACACAGAGCCGAGTAGCCACTGCGCTGCGTGCCCGGGCGAACAGACCTTCTGAATGTTGTACAGGGCTCAAGCGCTAACCATCAAATATTAAGACGTGAACTCGGCCCGGCGAGAGTTACGTTGTTCCCTCGCTTCTTTCGTGGCGCCAAACCAAGAATAATCGGCTCGTTATTGTGACTTCATTTAACATTCTGCATGCACGTACAGGTTTCCATCACAAGCCCTAAGCAAGCCATTACATCACCAGTTGGACCACTAAGGTTCAATCTGTTATATAGACGTGTAGTCAGGGGCAGGGGACGGGAGAAATTAGTCGACTCTTTGTTTTGTTCTGAAACGTCACTCAGATTAGAGTCAGGATCTCTGGCGAAAAATCTACCTGACGCTTTTCATGTAACGTAAAAAGTGATTATAGCTCAAAAATTTGTTAACTCAAAAAGTTATTATAGCTCAAAAAGTGATTATAACTCAAAAAGTGAGTATAGCTAAAAAGTAATTATAACCCAAAAGTGAGTTTAGCTCAAAAGTTATCATAACTCAAAAGCGAGTATAGCTCAAAAAATTATTATAACTCAAAAAGTGAGTATAGCTCAGAAAGTTATTATAACTCGAGAAGTGAGTATAGTTCGAAAAGTGATTGTAACCCTAAAAGAGTATAGCTTGAAAAGTGATTGTAACTCAAAGAGTGATTACAGCTCCAAAAGTGAGTATAGCTCAAAAAGTAATTATAACTCAATAGTGAGTATAGCTCAAAAAGGAATTATAACTCAAAAGCTAGTACAGCTCAAAATGTGATAACTCAAAAGCGAGCACAGCTCAAAAAGTGACTGTAACTCTAAAATTGAGTATACCTCAAAAAGTGATTGTAACTCAAAGAGTGATTATAGCTCCAAAAGTGATTATAGCTCAGAAAGTAATTATAACTCAAAAAGTGAGTATGGCTAAAAAATAATTATTACTCAAAAGTGAATTTAGCTCAAAATTGATTATAACTCAAAAGTGAATATAGCTCAAAAAGTGATTATCTCTCAAAAATTGAGTATAGCTTAAAATGTGGTTATAACCCAAAAAGTGAGTATAGCTAAAAAAAAGTGATTGTAACTCTACAAATAATTATAATTTAAAAGTTATTATAGCTGAAAACGTCATTTGTAAGTGATAACTCGCAAAGTGATAACTCAAAAACTGAGCGAGTGGGCGTGTGGTTTGGGACACGTAGCTGTCAGCTTGCATTCGGGAGATCGTGGGTTCCAATCCCGCTGTCACCAACCCTGAAAATGGTTTTCCGTAGTTTCCTATCTTCACACCAGTCAAATTCTGGGGCTGTACCTTAATTAAGGCCATGGCCGCTTCCTTCCCACTCCTGCCCCATCATCGCCATAAGGCCTAATCTGTGTCGGTGCGACGTAAAACAAATTCTAAAAAAACGTTAAACATCTAAAAGTATATATGTTGTTGTTGTTGTTGTTGTTTGAATTATCAGTCCATAGACTGGTTTGATACAGCTCTCCATGCCACTCTATCCTGTGCAAAACTTTTTATTTCTACGTAATTACTGTATACTACATCTGCTCTAATCTGCTTGTCATATGCATACATTGGTCTACGCCTCCCGTTCTTACAGCCTACAGTTCCCCCAAAAACTAACCGAACAAGTTGTGAGTGTATTAAGACGTATCTTATCATTCTATCCCTTCTCCTCATCAAAGTTAGCGAATTGGATCTCCCCTCTTCATTCGTGGTTCGACCTATCCATCTCGTTTCAAAAGCGTCTATTCTCCTCCTTTCTGAGACAGTTATCGTCCATGTTTCACTTTATAGACGAAACTCTTCAAAAACGTCGTACTAATTCGCATTGCGATGTCTGAAGTAGCACATTTATTTTCATAAGAAAGGCCTCCCTTGATGGTGTTAGTCTGTGCTTTATGTTCTCCCAACTTCTGCCGTCGTTAGTTATTTTAGTCCCAAAGTAACAATCTAGTTCCTTTAAGACTTCATTTCCTAATATAATATTTCCAGCATCACCTGATTTCGTTCGACTGTACTTCATTACATTAATTTTGGATCTATTTATTTTCATCATGTATTCCTTCTCCGAGACTCTGTCCATGCCATTCAGCAATTTCTCCAGATCTTCTGCCGACTCGGATAAAATGACAATATCATCGGCAAATCTCACAGTTTTGATTTCTTCTCCTTACATTGTGATTCCCTTTCCAAATTCCAATTTTATTTCTTTACTACCTGTTCCACATAAACATTGAAAAGAAGAGGGAATAAAAACTGCAGCCTTGCCCCTCTTCCTGCCACTGCAAATCGATTATTTTTTTTTACCGATTGTAAATAACTCTTCTTTCTCAGTATCTTATCCCGATCACCATCTTAATCTCAAATAGCTTGGTCTAATCAATATCATCAAATGCCTTTTCTATATTTATGAACGCCATGTACTTAGGCTTGTCCTCCTTAATTCGATCCTCGAAGATCACGCCTAAAGTCAGGATTGCTTCAGGTGTTCCTACATTTCTTCTGAAACGAAACTGATCTTCTCCAAACTAAGCTTCAACTTGTTTTTCCATTCATCTTGAGGCGTGAGATACTAAATTAATGGTGCGGTAGCTTTCACACTTGTCAACACCTCCTTTTTTTGGGAATAGGTAAAACAACATGACCTGGCATGGAATCGAACCCGGGCACGCTACCCCTACACCACAAGCCGAGATGTGAAACTGTTCATAAATCCCTACATAGGGTAGAATAATACTGTAAATAGCTATTTTTATATTATTTACTTTTAACACACTCCTGGACACCACTACTGTAACCCCCCTGTGGGTGGGGGCAGTAGACTAACAACCACAGTATCCCCTGTCTGTCGTAAGAGGCGACTAAAAGGAAGGAAATGCAGCCGTAGAATTTCAGAAAGTAACATCAAGTGCCGACTCAATAAACTGGCGATAAAGATAGGAAGAAGGAAAAGAAGGAGAAGAATTATGATCACGCACAATGTTCCCAAAGATTTGAATACTAGGACTACGCAACGTCGAGGAAAATGTTCAACAAATATGTTCGGCTCATTAAGGGTTATAAATTTAATTCGGGTCGGTCCGTATTGAACTGAGATTACATATAATTTATTCAGGTAAAATTTTTCCACCTATTCAGTACAGTAAGCTATTTGCAATGCAGTTTTTACATAACGTTATAAAGTTCGGTACTAGTTTCGACCCTACTCAGGGTCGTCATCACCCATAAATATTCAATTTAATCAAAATATCCTAAAACAATACATTTCAGTTAAAATATGCAATATTACATTATCCAGCTTAAATGGTGAAGAAATACAAAGATAATAAAACATATATAAACTAATATGCCGTTGTAACATGGCTATATCTGGAACTAAGTACGTTTTTGCGTAGCACTGAATAAAATGAGCGCAATTGTGATGAAAGTTCATGTAATAAATGCTTCAGAATATGCTTATAAATATATTTCTAATTACTAATAGTCTAAAAGCGAGTCTTCCTGGTAGATTCTATTAATAGTTTGGCCTATGTTTTGGCGCTGTTGAATTATACACTATTTCAAAATGTTTGCATATACAGTATATGTCATTGGAGTAAAATTTTACACTTTGGTACTGGAAGTTTTTCATTATAGTTCTAATAGTAAAATGGCCTTGAAGTGAAGAGAATAAAGTCATGTGCTTATATAAACGAATAAAACCATATCATTGAATAACCTTCCAGTAGAATTCTGACAAACTGAATGCAAGCACTGCGCGTGGTGGTTTGTGACAAGATTGAAGTCTCAGTTCATTGCGGAGCAATTGGACCTATAGAACCTCCGAACTGCGTGGGAAGCCATTAACAGGATATTCTGATTTCTTCGAGATCTTCAGTTGATTCTTTACTTTTCCAGGGATTTTCTATGATGGTACAGAAAATTGTATACTCTTCAGAGGTGCATTATGGCTGATGATGACCCTGAGTAGGGTCGAAATTAGTACCGAACTTTATAATGTAATGCACAAACTGCATTGCAAAAAGCTTACTGTATTGAATAGGTGGAAAAATTTTACCTGAATAAATCATATGTTCGGCTCTTGTAAATTCCATTTATCTTTATTAATATGGATTCCAAGACCCTAAATTAGAGAGATGTGCAATGCTTTACAACGTTTTCAGAGACCTAATCCATTATCAACATTCATTTGAGGCGAGCTTGTTACACGTTCGTGATTCATCATACTCCAAGATGACGTATGGAAATATTCTGCATTCGCTGTTTGATATTCCATTGTCCGTGACATTCATTTGTCACATATGACTTTCTCAACTCTCTCAGGGGGCGCTATAACGTCTTCCTAGACACACCGCTTGCCATTAATAGCTGACAACTGGATCCCATAGCGATTTGTCACATCCTTACAAGATAACAAGGAAACATGTAGGGCATATCCCCTGTCGGAGGGGGACGAAGACTACAGTATATTCCCGGTATCTCCTGACTGCCGCAAGAAAACCGAGCGAGATAACCAACAACATTATATCGGTTAACGGGTGTTATTATCTCGGTTTAAAATTTTACCGGAGAAATGTTCGTCGGTAAAACAGACGGCAGCTCGAAGACAGTTGGAATATTTAATCAGAGCGACGAGGAATATAACCAAGATTATGAAATAAAACGTTCTAGGTGGGTAAAAGAACGCACTAAATACTTTGAAGTTACTGATTTTGGAACACATTTGAGGTTATAAATAAAGCTTTCACATTTTCAGTGTTATCCATGAAAGAACATAACATGGAATTCCCTACACATAGGTAGACCTAAGATGAATTCTAGATTATAGGTTATATCTTGTACAGTACAAGACTGGATGACATTTTAATGAAGAATTAAGAAATTCTCCCTTATTTTTTTAGAGAAATATACAATGTGTAGGTTATAATTTGTTTTCTTATTCTCTATGATGTCAATGCTTTCTACCACCAAATTCAATAACAATTCATTCCCTTGGAAAGTAATATTAGGCTTCTTTCTTTGTTTCTGGTCAATAGCTGACATAATTTGTGATGAATTATTTACAAACCTCGAATGAAATCAACAAATGGTTTATATTTCGATAGTGATTATTTATTTATTTATTTATTTATTTATTTATTTATTTATTTATTTATTTATTTATTTATTTTATTTATTTATTTATTTATTTATTTATTTATTTATTTATTTATTTATTTATTTATTTATTTATTTATTTATTTATTTATTTATTTATTTATTTATTTCCAAATGATCTATGCAGAGGTCACCTCCGACTTAGACCCTGTGTTGTTAGTAGTGAACAAAACAAACATGCTGTGATAGGTCAGATAATCGGCGTTTGCCAGGAATCGCGAGGCTACTCACGATGTTGCAAGGATTATGGAATATTTCGATAATGGCGGCAGCACGTAGTCATTTGTTTCCCGTGCGTTAGTATAGAAAATGAAAGGTTCAAATGCAGATTGAAAGGAAAACTTAGTTTTGGTAAACCGAGATAATAAATTGTGGTGAATACAGAAGTGAGCATTACCCAAGATTATGACATTATCTGAGTTTTGAAAATCTAAGATAACAGCTAAAGTACCTTTCACTTTTGTTGTTATCTTAGATATTTTGCTTTACGTCTCACCGACGCAGGTAGGTCTTATGGCGACGATAGTATAGGGAGGGCTAGGAGTGGGAAGGAAGCGGCTGTAGCCTTAACTAAGGTACAGCTGCAGGATTTGCCTGGAGTGATAATGGGAAATCACGGAAAACCATCCGCAGGGCTGCCAACAGTAGGGTTCGAACCTCCAAAATTCAGATAACGTCATTATCTCGCATAACGTTCAGTTCAGTATTTGCCACAGAACTTATTATCTACGTTTGTCAAGTTTTGCCGGGCTGAGTGGCTCAGACGGTTAAGGTGCTGGCCTTCTAACTGTAACTTGGCAGGTTCGATCCTGGCTCAGTCCGATGGTATTTGAAGGTGCTCAAATACGACAGCCCCGTGTCGGTAGATTTACTGGCACGTAAAAGAACTCCTGCGGGACTAAATTCCGGCACCTCGGCGTCTCCGAAGACCGTAAAAGTAGTTAGTGGGACGTAAAGCAAATAACATTATTATTATTAAAACCAAGTTTTCGTTTCAATCTGAACTGAATGTGAGCCTTATATTTTTCATTCTGACGCACGGAGAGCTCATATAACTGCAAGTTGTCGCCAAGATCGTAAGTAACGTGTTGAGTAAGTTCAGTGTTTGCAAATAGTTCTTCTCTTCTTCTTCTTTATCAGTTTACCCTCCAGGGTTGGTTTTTTCCTCGGACTCAGCGAGGGATCCCACCTCTACCGCCTCAAGGGCAGTGTCCTGGAGCTTCAGACTCTGGGTCGGGGATACAACTGGAGAGAATGACCAGAACCTCCCTCAGGTGCCCTCACCTGCTATGCTGAACAGGGGTCATGCGGGGGGATGGGAAAATTGGAAGGGATAGACAAGGAAGAGGAAAGGAAGCAGCCGTGGCCTTAAATTAGGTACCATCCCGGCATTTGCCTGGAGGAGAAGTGGGAAACCATGAAAAACCACGTCCAGGATGACTGACGTGGGAATCGAGCTTACCTCTACTCAGTTGACCTCCCGAGTCTGAGTTGACCCCGTTCCAGCCAACGCACCACTTTTCAAATTTCGTGGCAGAGCCGGGAATCGAACCCGGGCCTCTGGGGGTGGCAGCTAATCACACTAACCACTACACCACAGAGGCGGACCTTGCAAATAATTTACCATAAATCATGTCCACTGTTGACAAGAAACGTACAAAGAAATCTAATATGACGTTCCTGGAGAAGGAATTGTTATTGAATTTGTTGCAGAAAAATTTCTTATACAGAATAAGAAAACAGATTATAGCCTGCACATTGGATACTTCACTCAAATAATTAGGCATATTCCTTAGCACTTCATTTAAAAATCATACACAATGGTATTGTTGTTGTTGTTTGAGTAATCAGTCCACAGAAGCAATTCTCCATGCCACCCTATCCTGTGCTAACCCTTCCATTTCTACATAATTACTACATCCTACATCTGCTCTAATCTGTTTGTCATATTCATACCTTGGTCTACCCCTACCGTTCTTACCGCCTACACTTAGCTCAAAAACCAACTGAACAAGTCCTGGGTGTCCTAAGATGTGTCCTATCATTCTATCCCTTCTTCTGGTCAAATTTAGCGAAATCGATCTCCTCTCATTAGTTCGATTCAGTATCTCTTCATTCGTAATTCGATCTATCCATATAACCTTCAGAATTCTTCTGTAACACCACATTTCAAAAGCTTATTTATTATCTTTTTCTTTCTGAGCTAGTTATCGTCCATACAATGTCACGCTCCAGACGAAAGTCTTCATAAATGCCTATCTAATTCCTATACCAATATTCGAAGTGAACAAATTCCTTTTCCTTAAGAAAGGACTGTCTTGCTTGTGCTAGTGTGCGTTTTACGTCCTCCTTACTTCTGGCATCATTAGTTGTTTTTTACTATTCAAGTAACAACATTCATCTACTTCCTTTAAGACTTCATTTTCTAATCTAATATTTCCTGGATCGCCTGACTGCACTTCAAAAACTCCATTAGTTTTGTTTTGGAATTGTTTATTTTTAGACATGATACTGTATAGGCTTTTTGTCTAGGAAATAAGGTGAAATTCTTTACGTTTCACAGAGAAGTGTGCTCTGCGTCATCAGAAGAAAATCTCGACTGTCCACAAGAAAGGCTTCTTAAACAATGAATTTTTTAAATTTAGACGATAATAGTGGAAATGGTACGTTCGTTCGTCACCAGATGTCTCCCCGGACGTGGCACAGCGCTAGCGTTCGTAGCGGAAGCTGACCGAACCATCAGAATCAGTCTAAGAGGCTCACATAACATATGTACGTAACATATGATATTGACACAAGCCTGGAAGAGAACTACCTACGTAAATCCTTAATGGCTGGCAACCACGTATTACCTAATTGATAGCAGTGTCCTTGTTGTTTATTTTTATTTTCTCCAAGACTGTGTCTGTACCATTCAGCAATTTCTCGAGATCTTGTGCAGGCTCCGATAAAATAATATCATCAGCAAATCTCAGGGGTTTGATTTCCTCTCCTTGGATTGTGATTTCCTTTCCAAATTCCACTTTGATTTCCTTTACCGCCCGTTCTATATGAAACTTGAAAAGGAGGGGGGACAAACTGCAGCCTTACCTCGCTCCTTTCTGGACTGATGCTTTTTTTTCAAAGCCATCGATTCTTATCACTGCATTTTTTTATACATGTTGTAAATAATTCTTCTTTCTCGATATCTGATCGTGATCACCTTGAGAATCTCAAATAGATTGGTGTATAATGCAATCGCACAATACAATGTTCGATAGTGTGCAATACAAGATATAACCGAGAATTCTTCTCCTTCTTAATCTGTTTACCCTCCAGGGTCGGTTTTTCCCTTGGACTCAGCGAGGGTTCCCACCTCTATCGCCTCAAGGGCAGTGTCCTGGAGCTTCAGACTCTGGGTCGGGGATACAACTGGGGAGGATGACCAGTACCTCGCCCAGGCGGCCTCACCTGCTATACTGAACAGGGGCCTTGCGGGGGAAGGGGAAAGATTGGAAGTGATAGGCAAGGAAGAGGGAAGGAAGCGGCCGTGACCTTAAGTTAGATACCAACCCGGCATTTGCCTGGAGAAGTGGAAAAGCACGGAAAACCACTTCCAGGATGGCTGAAGTGGGAATCGAACCCACCTCTACTCAGTTGACCTCCCGAGGCTGAGTAGACCCCGTTTCAGCCCTCGTACCACTTTTCAAATTTCGTGGCAGGGCCGGGAATTGAACCCGGGCCTCCGGGGGTGGCAGCTAATCACACACTAACCACTACACCACCGAGGCGGACATCGAGAATTCAACGTGCCTATTTGTTGGGAATTCCAGGTTATGTTCGATCATGGAGACAGACAGGTGTTGAAGTTTTAGATAATCTAAAATGTGTGTCATGGCAGACCTCAAAGTATGTAGCGCGTTATTGTATCCAGCCAGAACGTTTTATTGCATAATCTTGGTTATATTTCTTCGGTTGCTGCTATGTCCTTAATCAGAAATGGCTTCTCCCCTGCGTGCTGCGCACCGCAGATTGAAACTCTGTATAGTATGTGATATTAAACGCACATCCAGCAGTTGTGTACAGTAACTTTCACTCTAGCGCTAGTTAGTTAAGAGAGATAAATATCCCACGGGGAGCGCTGATACTGTAATAGAATAAGCCCCTGGGTGACACACCCTACCGTGACGTCACAGCTGAGATATATGATGTGTTTACTACAGCCAGCTTCACATAAACCCGTCAACAATATATCACCGGCACTGTTGGGGGACACGTCTTTATGATGATAAGGTCCATACAGTGGACCCTTCAATGGGCCCATTTCTTAACTTTATGGCTCAGCAGTAACTGGAGGGTTTTGTCCAAGAGCTGAGGTTGCCATCCGTATGTGCTGCTTTTTTTCATTTGTCTGTACATCCGATAGGAACTAAAACAGCATCTGGACATGAGCCTAAATGTTTTAATGTCCATTTTTTAGATGCATACCTAAGAAACTATTTGCTCCAAGACTAATAAACTTTTCTCGTTTTTTTAACATCAACTAACTTGGTTAATTCGAAGTTGGAGAGACCGATTAAAAATCGAATTATTCAAGATTTCTAATTAGACATGTATAAAATTGTAATTAAAATTGGTATAAAATAAATGTTATCCTCATTTTTCGGTAACGTAGACAGCGTTCTGTGATTGGGATTCCGAAGTCTCTCGCTATTATACACTTTAAATCAGTAGCGGCGACGGGGCATTACATTTTTTTATTCCATTATAGCCAGCTGAAACTAGAAATTATAGGAATTACTAAAATAAAAGCAATTTTTTACAAGCCCTGTTGTCTTATCAGCTAATTCTTTCCTTCATTTTCTTTAATTACACTGGCGAAAAAAAATATCAAACATCAAGAAGGGGTTGTGCTAGATTAACGAACATTGGCAGGCCTATTTATACACTTGAAATATGACGTTGATTCAAATTTCCGCAAATCGCATTAGTGATGCGCTAGTAGCGGCCCCATGACATTGCACATCAGGTTTGCTTTAAATACGGGCTGCACTGTGTAAGAGCGTTAGTTACCTGTGAGATTGGTCGGAGTGACTGTGAGTGGGTCAAGAATGCCTTGACGACTACGAAGAGGCCAGTATCAACAGCTCATTGCGGTTAAACGAGGCCGTATAATAGGGCTACGTTAAGGTGGATTTTCCTTCCACGCTATTGCAGAACGACTTGGCAGGAATGTCTCCACTGTGCATGCGTGCTGACAGCAGTGGTCACAAAAATGTACGCTCGCAAGAAGACGAGGCTCCGAACCACTGATCTCTATACCTAGATGGCTGGTAGCTTGGGTAGCAGTAAGCCGAATAGAAGATGACTGGCGTAGTAAGATGGCAGCGAGCACATGGTGCAATAGACCACGAGGAGCGTGCTTGCTTTGTTTATGCTTAGTTCAGTGACGCCAGGCCTCTTAATTGTAGTTCCACGAGTGTTCTGTGCTGTGTTATTGCAAAGTAAATAGTAGTGTATTTTACGAATTTAGGTTCGTTGCCTTGTAGTATACTTGTGGATTACAAGATTCAATTTAAATATGTATGTGTTTATCTGAAATATGAATGAAGAAACATTCTACGGGGTATTAACATACCGCAGTGTTCAGCTTGTGGATGTACAAACAGAACCGATCAGCAGAAGGAGAAATCATTTCATCGGGGAGTTTTATACTGTACATAAGAATCTTCCTATGGTAGTGTTTTGAGTTTTAGGTTTATTGTATCTTATTTCGCATATTCCGGGAGCAAAATGGCAATTAATTTTTATAGGTTTCCTTTCTCGAGACCCGAACATCTAAGATCATCGATGAGGAGTATCAGGCGGGAGAATTGGGAGCCTTCTAAAACAGCTGTTCTCTGCTCAGATCACTTAGAGGAAGACTGTTTTGATAGAAATGGAAAAACTGTACACCTTAGAAGTGATGTACAGCCAACTGTTTTCAATTTTACTGAACATTAACTGCAAGTAAAGATTTATTTATATTTTTTTTATTTCTCATAATTAAACTGACGGTTTCGATGAAATAATTGACGTGATCTTATAACAATCTTAGAAAATGAAGTCTGGAGGAATTCTAGACCTTATTCACATCAGTAATAATTATGGGTTTCAGACACTGGAGTGGTGGGAGAAGGGAAAGTTTGGTGGGTGTTGGGGGCTATCCCATTATACTATTCGTGGTATTTGGGACTCTTTTAACTGGTGTTACATATTTCTGATGATGACTATCAATATCGCTTTTCTAGCTGAATTTAATTAAAGAGGTCTGTAATAGTAAATTAAGCTGCAGGTAATGTGATATATTGACAAGTTTTGAATATTTGCTGGTTTTATAAATGTGTACATTTGCTTCAATGATATTTTAATTCGATAATATGCGCGTTATTTCATGGAAACAGGAAACAGAAATTCATTATCAAGCACCGATTACGATATGTCGAATCTAGGCCTGTATAGTGAGCTACGTTTATAGGTACATCATTTTAAGAATGCATAATTTCGTGGCATACATGTATACAATTTACAGCAATGTTTCCAGAAACTGGTTTTCACTCGTATTATGTTACCGATCGCTAATTGCATGTATTCAGCACCTAAGTTAATATTTGTCGGCCATTATTATACACTCATGTTTATTGCTATCCCGGAGATTTACTGACCTCGGAATGACGTGTCAGTGATCCCAATGTCCTTATGCTTTGAGTGAACATGTCTCTATATTTTTAATTATTCCAATGCGCCATTAATTGCGACTTAAAATGGACTATATTATCATTGCTTCCCCATAAGGAGAGCTCTAGGTTGGGTACGCCAACATGGCGAACCGCGCGCTCAACTTGGCGTACTTTCTCCTGCAGCGGAGACCTGCCATCAGCGATCCATGTATAGAGATCAGTGCTCCGAACGCCTCCGTGGCACCACCAAAAGAGATGACCGCCGTATTCGGCGTATGGCTGTGGCGCGGACTGCGTCTGCAGCAGTTGGCACCACAGTGACGCAACGAACTGTTCGAAATCGGTTACTTGAAGGACAGCTCCGAGCCAGACGCCCTACGGCGTGCATTCCACTTACCCCAACCCACCGCCGTCTGCAACTTCAGTGGTGTCAAGAGAGAACTCATTGGAGGATGGAGTGGAGGAGTGGAGGTCCATGGTGTTTTTCGATGAAAGCCGGTTCAGCTTTGGTGCCAGTGATGGCCATGTATTGGTTAGTATGACGCCAGTTAAGCGCCTGCATTCGACCTGTCTGCGGCGTCGACACACTGGACCTACACCGGGCGTTCTGGTCTGGGGAGCAATTTCCTATGGCACCAGGAGCACTCTCTTGGTTATCCCATGCTCCCTAACTGAACATGTGTAAGTCCGTCATGTTTTACAACAAGATGATGCGCGTCCCCATGCCGGTGTTGTAACCCAACGTACTCTACAGAGCGTCGACATGTTGCCTTGGCCTGCTCGATCCCCCGATCTGTCCCCAGTCGAGCACATATGCGACATCATTGGACGACAACTCCAGCGTCATCCACAACCGGCATTAACCGGCCCTGTATTGACCGACCAAGTGCAACAGGCCTGAAACTCCATCCCACAAGCTGACATCTGGCACCTGTACGATTCAATGCATGCACGTTTGCATGCCTGCATTCAACAGTCAGGCGATTACAGCGGTTATTAATGGACCAGCATGGCACATTTGCGATGGCTTTACTCGCGCGGATATTAACCTGTAACCTTGTACCTTTAATCAATTAAATATGTTACCTCAATAAATATATTGCTAAAATTTCTTTATTCTACATTCCTTATTTCATGGTGTTTGGATGTGTTTTCGCCAGTGTAGTAACAAAATTACGAGGTAGCGGAAATACGCACAAAATGTCGTTCATCGCGGCTAACAGATTTGTATAGCGCCACAGCAAGTAGTGTGCTGTGAGGAAGGGTAGAAGGAGTATACTTTTTTGCCAAGGTGATGGACACTGAGGTATAATTCACCCGCTTGCCGTGTTAATGCGTAGTCAAATGCTAAATGGTATAATCGCTCTGTACTATTTGGTAAACGTTTTATTGTAAAGTATTGAATCAAAATCTCAAAAGCCGGGCTGAGTGGCTCAGACGGTTAAGGCGCTGGCCTTCTAACCCCAACTTGGCAGGTTCGATCCTGGCTCAGTCCGGTGGTATTTGAAGGTGCTCAAATACGACAGCCCCGTGTCGGTAGATTTACTGGCACGTAAAAGAGCTCCTGCGGGACTAAATTCCGGCACCTCGGCGTCTCCGAAGACCTTAAAAAAGTTAGTGGGACGTAAAACAAATAACATTAATTATTATTAAAATCTCAAAAAAACTATTATTACCCTCTTTCTTGTCAATCCCTTCCAATCTTCCCATCCCTTCACAAGGTCCCTGTTCAGCCTGGCAGGTGAGACCATCTGTGCGAGGTACTAGTAATTCTCCCCAGTTGTATCCCCCCACTCAATGTCTCACGCTCCAGGGCACTGCCCTTGAGGCGGTAGGCTAGAGGTGGGATCCCTCGCTGAGTCCAAGGGAAAAACCAACCCTGAAGGATAAACAGATTAAGAAGAAGAAGAAGAATACTTAAAAATGAAATAACATTAAAGAATGCATTATTTCTGGCGTGGGTATATACAAGGTATAAAAATTGATACATTCTTGAACGAGCTATGAAATACTTCTTGTAAATTTTCTCCGCATTTTCTTCACATTTTTAAAAATATTTCTTAAAGCCCTCGCGGGCCGCAAAATATAGCTTTGCGAGCGCCATTTGGAAACACGTGGTCTAAAACATGTATAATCTGCGCACTTTTTAACGATAGATTTACACCCTAGTGCTGAATCGGTCGACTTCGGTTATCTTCGAGATTTGAAACACAAACTAAGAATCGCTTATGATCGCTGTGCGACATCTGGCGTACACTTTACCTACTCGTACTGTTTTTGTTTACACAGCAAAGCCAAACTATAGAATTCATGCTAGGAACACGTTTCGCATCGAGAAATGTTATATAGTATTATATAATGTGTGTGTGTGACACAGTTGTTGGCGTAAGATAATAAAGGTTTAGAAAATTCATATCGATCGATCATATTATCGATTCAATTAGATTTCATTTCCATTCAGTTGGCAGTATTACCGGAACCGACAGTGCTCCCTCCTTACTCCTCAACCCGGTATAAAAATCTATCACTAAAAAGTGCGCGTACAATACTGAGTCGTCCATCTCAGTGACCTGCGCAGAAAGACTAAATTTGCCCGCTGATGTTTGATTGTTTGTTTCTTGCGTGCGATGTATTATATTAGCGAAATTGAGGTTACGCTGTATTATTGAAAGTGTAGGTACCTTTTTACTGTTTTCGTCATTTAAGGTGAAGTGGAGTTGCTACTTTCAGCACAAGGAAATTGATTATCTTGTTTTATTTATATATTTATGTACAGTATGTATTTGTTTGTTTGTTACTCCAGTTCCACAGAGGAAGAGGGAGAGCATTCCGGCAAAGCCCATTCATATCAATCCCTTAAGCGATACCAAGTCAGCGCATAGAGCAGTAGGGTCTCCATGAACGCGTTTTTTAATATAAAAACATATTTATTTATCAAATATGATCAATTGCACTTTTTTGCTGTTACAAATAAATGTTGTAAGTTCAGTGCAGACTGGATTGTCTTTCCTATGCTACTTATTTTTACTTGTTTTCAATTTGCATTCAACTGTTAAAATCACCTACGAAGTGATACAATCTAGTTTCACAGAGTATTCTAGATAAGGATCTTACTGTACTGTGTTTTAATTTCTCTCTGTTGATAATTTAGGATCTGTAATGTTTTCTAATTTTCTATTGCACTTTCTCAACTCCTGCAACAAAACCAAACAAAAACACCAACAACAAAATACTTCCTCTTACAAAGCACTTAGATAATGTCCACACACTTCGTTGACTTTGAGAGCAACAAACTTCCATCTTGTTCTCTTCATGTATGCACTGTAAAGCTCCTTGTCCAGCTGCCCATCAGTAGTCATTATAAAATGGACAGTGTGTCCAATTATCCAGAGTGTAGAATTATGTTTTGTCCTTTGAGTAATGAGGTAATCAGATCTTATGAACTGTTCCTGTCTATTGATTGTGAAGTGCATCTGTTGAAGAAAAGCTTTTGCTTGCATATACACCGGTTGGACCCTTAGACAAGTGGTCAGTCTAAGTACTATTGAGTCACATTAAGAATCCGAGTCAGTCGTTCGTATTCGATACAGCCGTTCCTTTATTGATAAAATGTCGTGGAATACCCTATACCATGTAGATCGCACTTTAGTAGGTAAATGAGGAGCACTAATGTTTTTCCAAAGTTGTTTAAAGTCAGTGTTTGAATTGACATGTTGAAATAAGCGCATGATTGGTGGAGGTGTTTGAAAAAGAAATCAACATAAATCCGAAGTGGTAATTGTACTTCTGGTACTAACTTGGCTTCGGTCAAATAGCACCATTCTTGCAAATACATGCGGAATTGCGGAGATACTTCAGGGCTGGCGGGATAATCCGAAGATCAAGTGGATTGCGCAAGTCCGTCACAGTAGACCAGTCTTTCAACCAAGCAGATGAGAAGCTCCTTTGGTTCATTTCTATTTTTCTTCCATGACTCAAGAATAGGGCTTGACATTTAATGGAAACGTTTACCAACCCAAGTCCACCAGCTATCATTACTCCAACCAACACCTCCTAGATATATAAGGCCTCACAACTGTTCTGGGAATATACTGTGACGTCAAAATCGGGAGGCAAGCTTGAACCTTTTCAGTAATAACACAGCAATGAGTTTGGCTATGTAACGCTGAAATTAGAAGAGTTTTAATTCGTTTAATGGTGCCAATTGTTAATACCGTTGTACGTAATGGTACTGATGTGTTGCGTACTCAACTTTAAGGAGAATTCCGGCAGTGATAACGAAGTGCATGCATTAAGTTTACGAAAGACGAGGTTATGCGGCAGATATGTTTACGTGCAATTCCAAGACAAGACTACAGATTTACTAATAACTCAATGGTGAGTAACTATTATTATTACATTCTCACACAATCATAATGAGTATAGACCTTTGACGTATTTAACTACACGCAACAGCTGGTGATATGTAGGCATATTTACTCTTTAATGATATAAGGTTATGTTAGATCACAATCATGGGATACATTATTTCAACGGTATTATTATTATTATTATTATTATTATTATTATTATTATTATTATTATTATTATTATTATTATTATTATTATTATTATACGCATTAAAACATACCACCTACAGGAGCTGCTGGTGTAGGCCGATTCACTCTGTAAATGCACGAATTTCGCTCACGGTGATACATTATTTTACAGGTATGCCACAGACATTTCAAAGTCGGTGATATTTTATGGGAAGTTACTGGTACTGATCCTGCCAGAATGTGACTATAAATATGATGGGCAGTTGGAAAAGATATAAGCCACTGCTGTCTCTGACAATCATGGTCTTAGAAGAGGAGTAGTTAAAAGAACCAGGCAAAAATGTAGAATAGAAAGGAACAATAAACAGAGCCATTGAAGATAGTACATATCTCATACACAGAATTTCAACACAGCTGAAAAGTGCAATAAACACGTTGTTACCTGATGGTTGTTGTAGCCTACTGTGATGAAGGGAGCGTAAGTAATTTTGCTGTACGTCGATACATCAAGGCAACCATACTGCATGGCATATGTAATCATCTTATAAGACATGGCCTTTATTCTAAACGGGTTTTATTAAAGTAAAAATATTTCTAATGTATATGTGGACAAAATTATTAATATAAATGCGGTATATTCTTTAGTTACAAAACACCATAGCTGCATCACAAGGAATGAGTGTAACAATGTGTAGAAAGATTCAATAAATAAGTTAATTCTAGTCCTAGTTGGTGAATTGGACACCGAGGATGATGTCCCCACAGTTAATTTAATAGCCATAGTTAAAACATTTCTTAGTTCATAAAGGAGTATGTGCATGATTTTCTTGTTATTTGTTCAACCTTCTGTCTGATATCTCCTCATGTTTACAAATTTATGGCCGACCCCGTGGTGAGGGGATATAATGCCTGCCTCTTACCCGGAGGCCCCGGTTCGATTCCAGGCCAAGTCAGGGATTTTTACCTAGATCTGAGGGCTGGTTTGAGGTCCACTCAGCCTGCGTGTTTACATTTGCGAGCTATCTGACGGTGAGATAGCGGCCCAGGTCTAGAAAGCCAAGAATAACGGCCGAGAGGATTCGTCCTGCCGAACACATAACACCTCGCAATCTGCAGGCCTTCGGGCTGAGCAGGATCAAGGCCAAGCCCTTCAGGGCTGTTGCGCCGTGCGATTTTTACAAATTTATGAGACAGTAGCAATTTAATGTTGCCACAATATGTCAATACTTTTAAAAGAGTAGGCTCCAGTCCGAATGGTAGTCCAATATTAGGTTAGAAACTTACATACTTTCTGGAATACATAAAGGTTTCGAACAGAATTACAAATTAGTAACATCGATGGTAGGTGAAATTCTCATTAAACCATACATGAACTTCAAGAGAGGAAACATTGTAGGCTCATGTGCAAATACTGCCAGTGATGCTACATCAGCTTAGATGTTAGGCCTATGCTAATATTATACGTGCTAGTTTTCTTTTAAGATCACGTAATACCTATTTAAATTGAAATATGTTTGTAACATTCTGTTGTGATGTTAGCAGTTCGGCCTAAGTAAGTTAACATTGCAAAATGCTGTCGTGTTTTACAACTGTCTGCTGTTTATCTTTAATGGCAGAGTCACTAAAATACGGTAATAACGACAGTATAATTCAATATCCTTCAAATTTGAAACGCTATTTGTTAGTAAATAAATTATTCCATTGCCAAAAAATATTAAATTCATGTCTGTGTTTAACTACCGTATGTTCCGCGTTTCTCTGCATTGCCATCGCCTCCGTAGCGTGACGTCACTACGCTGTTGTTAGGCCTTATTATCTAGGAGGTGTTGCTCCAACCCGGCTGACAAGACTTTCACACCCGCTGAACGACTGTCGTTTGTTTACACATTCGCGGTCAGGATAGGATTTGGACAACACCTGTGATACAGAAACAGGCAAAGGGGGTCTGGGGACATAAGCCCCCAGGTTAGAAGCCGCGAAGCGACCCTAGGCCTCAAGTTTCGTGTGGAAACACGATTGGTCTGTACTGGTTCTTGCCGTGCAGACGGTTAGGACAGGATCTGGACAAGACCTGTGATTTATAGGGACGAGCAAAGGGCTTTTATTGTGCTGGGGTTGGTAATGGATTATGATTAACATTATTGACGGGAACGAGATCACGTGCCACTTTACATTGGCAAATAGGAATGCAAGTAGCTAGTTCAGAAATGAAAATGGCGTGTAATACTCTTCATTAGGTTATAAAAGTAAATGTACAGTACTTTTGGGACGAGGTGGTGGGTTCCTGGACATCGCAATGAACACATCCGTTTCCTACGAGATACACAAGGCCGGGACATAGCTAGTAATTTGGCCGCTAGATGTCAGGTACCTTTTGGATTATCCAATAAAAATAAAAATGAGATGGTGTATCCAGATTTAGTCAAGAGTGTAAATTGCTGTCTGGGAGACTGATTACCTCGGATCGAGTAGGGGTATTTCAGTCGCCTTGACAAAGAATACTGCAATGTATTCGAAACGTCGGCAAACTGTACGTGATGTACAGACAACTACAACACGGTTCAACCCGGAAATTAAACTAAATAAGAGAATTCTATTTCTACATAGTCACCACATTATAACTTATTCTCAGAGTTAAGTTAATCCATGTGGCAACTTTGAAAATTGCAACACCATGAAGGAGTGGATAAGTTGACAGTTTTTGGTTCCTCTCTGGTTACATCTGGATAAATTTTTTTGCAAGGAGGAAACATCATGAGCTGAATCACTGTTCATGGTACAACATAAAAGTCTTTTTATCATTTTGTGGCCTCGACCAGAGATGACAATGATCTCACTCAAGACTGATGTCAAAGATCTTGAGAAACCTCAAAATATAAAAAGACCACTGGCAAGACAACATTCGGTCATTGTGGCATCTCTGAAAACCATAAATGTACCGGTAGTCACTGGAATGTAAAATCAATATTATTATTCGTATTATTATTATTATTATTATTATTATTATTATTATTATTATTATTATTACTATTATTATTATCATTGTTACGGGGTTACCCGTGAAACGCAGAGGGGAAAGAAGGTGCCGGGATGAATGGGTCTAACTACAATATCAAGAAAGAATTTAAAAACTTAACTGAAGGTTATATTTTTTAAAAACAACAAAATTAACAACTTTAGTGAGATAACAATGACATAGCAATTTAGAAACAAGACTTAGAGAAATCGGAGATTTCAGAACTTTAACTCTCTTGGGCTTTAAGATTTACATTTCTTGAGCTCCTAGCTCAAATTTACAAAGCTCACAAATTTACACTAGGGCAGAAATCCCCTGATACATGGAGCACTTGCTCCTAAAACTACAATGCCAGGCCACCCAGAGGCACTTTTATAACACTTGAAAAAGAGCTAAGGTGCTCTCAGTATTCCAAGCCTACTCAAGGCAACACAACAAGAAAATCTAATAATCACTGGCCTTACAAGGCACTATTTACAAATAGAAATCTTATTACACAGAGGTATCTAGTACCCAACCTATGGGGCCTTAGTAAAAAAGAACAGGTTAAGTAAATGGCCTGAGTACAACTTGAATGGAATCGAAGATTGAGCTCCAAAAAAAGGTTAAAAGACCTATAGGGCACTTGACCGACGAAACAGGGGCTAATCCCAAACTACTGAGGTTGCTCGGATGGGAATCACTTTAATACATTGGAGAAACAGAAACGTGGCACCTCAAACCAAGATGAAGGGGAGCTCGAGAGGGTACATCACTGTTTATCCCCGGTTTACAGTTAAAGATTTATGAAATTTTTACATGAGCCGAAAGGAGATTTACATTTTAGAGAAGTTGGTTACATAGTTAAAGGTTCGAACCTCTCCCTCGGGTTAAACTGCGGAGCTAGCAAAAATAAAGATGTTATGCGTCCATTACCTGGGTGTACAGCTGCCTGATGAAAGAGGCGCCTCCCGCCTCCTGCTTGACACACACACTAGTTCAGATGACGAACAATTGGCCAAGAGACGAGAAAATCCGCAGTTTATAAACCCTCGGGGAAAGTTCGAGACCTTTCACGAATAAACCAGCCACACCCTCTCTCTTTATTGGTTGCTTTAAAGGTTACACTCAAAATCGAAGAAGAAGGCTGTGATAGGAGGAAAATTAATTACAGAAATTCATGATAGGCTAAATTCAAAACTGGCGGAAAGAAAAGATACATATTGCCAACCCAAAAATAAAGGAACATCGATTAATAAAAAAACTCATGAATATAAAACTTCTTCAAATCAAAAGTTCTTCCACTTCGCACCAGGGTGCATGATCATAGTTTTTTAGCAGTGGCATCTATGGCAGACTGTCCAAACTTCTTGATGAATGGCAAACAAAACAAGCAGAATTTCATACAGCACATGAAACTTAACAATAACAAAAGCACGTCAAATTACAGTGGTGACATCTTCTGAGTAAATTTATAAGTTGGTCCAGTTTCAATTTCACGATTTCTCCAGTAGAGGAGTTCTTTTAGGCGCAAGATTTAAATGTGTGGCGTAGAGGTGTACCTCCCGGTATTATTATTATTATTATTATTATTATTATTATTATTATTATTATTATTATTATTATTATTATTATTATTATTATTATTATTATTATTGTTACGGAGTTTTCCGTGGTAGTTAGAGGTGAAAGAAGGTGCGGGGTGGTGAAAAGGTCTCAAGCTACTAAAGTAAAATTAATTTAAAATTTAACAAGGTTATATTTTCTTTTCACGATTAAGTAATAACAAAATAGAACAGGTACTTAGTAGCCAAAAACACAATTAGAAATGTACAACTACAGAATTTGGGCTCCAAGAGCCAAACACACGATTCTTGAGCTAGAAGTCCAACCCTTCGATATACAAAATTCAATCAAAGGGGCAGAAGACCCCTATCTAGTAGCCTAGTGAGTACAGCTGCTCCCGAGGGGAGCCCGAAAGGCACGCGGTTGTATTCGTATAAGTTCCAGTCCGTGGCAAACGCTGTAAGATGTTTAGACTCTTCGGCAAGGGGAATTTGATTATAGGCCTGATTCAAGTCCAAGATAGTAAAGAACTTGGCCTTACAAAACCATGAAAAACAAGAATGAAGGTCAGGAAGGGGCACAGATTGCAACACCACCTTCCGATTGAGAGCCCTATAATCAATTACAGGCCTGAAGCCTCCTTGGGGTTTCGGGACTAGAAAAATAGGCGAAGAATACGCTGACTTAGAGGGCCTAATAATACCATCCTTCAACATCTGATCGATGATTTCTTTCAGAGCCTTCATTTTAGGTGGAGATAGCCTATATGGTGGAAAACGGACAGGAATCGAATCCGTGACCTCAATTTTGTATTCAATAAGGTCAGTAACACCAAGAGTATCAGAGAACACCTCTGGAAACGACTGACACAATTTGCGAATACTATCAGCCTGCTCCTCAGGTAGATGTCTAAGGTCTAACAACATCTCATCCTGGGTAGGCGAAATAGAAGAGCATGACACAGAATTACACTTTAACAATGGAATTTTACAATTGAACGCAAATTTGAATGTGCACGACTTACTCTGCAGATCGAGCACAAGACCAGTGTGAGAAATAAAGTCCGCTCCCAATATAATGGGGCAAGACAAGTGCTTGGCCACAAACAGTTTGATTTTCCATGTAAATTTAAAAATACGAATTTTGACCAGAAAGGAACCTAGAATTTCTAATGGGGATGAATTAGCCGAAACATATTGAACAGGAGATGAGACATAGTCAGGTAGTTTACAAACAGATTTCAATTTAGAATACCATTCAGCCGAAATAATCGAACAAACACTGCCTGAATCTAAGAGAGCTGTTATAGGCTCATTATTTAACTCAATCTTAAGAAAAGGAACAGGTGCGGGGGAATCCGCCGCAATCCTAAGACACTCTTTGGGGCATTCAAAAGATGAATTTGAAAATTGCTCATTCCCTGAATTTACAACCTGTTTACCAGGGGCTGAGTCTCGGGAAGATGGATTAGTCGACTCAGCCGAAGCCACTAGTCACTTTTTATTATTGGCATAGGTGGAATTTGCACCAGAAGTTGAGCAGGAGGGGGTGCTATTCGAGTTTGGGCAATTCTTTTCCATATGCGAGAAAGCCCCACATTTAAAACAGCCTTGTGCTGAACCAGCTCCGTTATTTGCCCTACTAGACTTGATCAGTGGACACTTATTGCGCAGATGGTCAGGCGACCCACAAGCATAACATTTACGAGGGGTGACTGATCGGCGAGGTGGAGGCCGAGTATTACTAAAGGAAGGCGGGGGTTCTTTCGCGACACGCAAAGAATCGGCGTATCTAACTCCTTCCGCTGAGACGGCCAATGCTTCAAGTTCCGAGAAAGTTTGCGGGCACGCCGCGAAACACAAATATGACCTGTAGGGTGGTGAGATCCCTTCCACAATAGCTTGTACAATCTGATCCTCGGGGAAGTGAAGAGCAAACACCCTAGTATAAAACTTAATGTCCTGTATGAAATCAGCCAAGTTCTCATCCAAGCGCTGTACACGGTAATAGTACTTCTGAATCAGAGATGACCTCGCGCGGGCAGGAATAAAATTTGCAAGCAAGTGTGCATGAAAATCTTCAATAGATGACTGTTCAGCTATGGCTCTTACTATTTTGTCAGAGAGAATACCAATTGCATAAGGATAGATGATTTGCAAAATTTGACATGGAGAAAGAGAAAACACAAGGGCATGATCCTGAAATTCAACAAGAAATCTTAAAAATGAAATTACTTCACTGGTGGTATTAACGGAAAACTTCGATATACCTCTGAGCAACATTGCCAATGGATGAGGTAAGCTGCTGAACCCGGGTGACATAGTAGGTAAAGGTTTCAATGGCGAGGAAGTTAATTCCGAACGGATGTTACTCAACGATGCACAGCGTTCAGATTCGTTGTCCAATGGGGCAGAGATAGTTTGAGCAGCAACGGTTATCCTATTGACTTCTCCCTTATGAGAATCTTCCTCACTACCTATATTCACCGTGGCGGGTAGATCAGTTTTGGGAGGAACCTCCCCAGTTAACAATTGAGTGACCTTGCTAGATAATTCCGAAATATTTTCAAGCAGCGTACTAGCTTCCTTCTTCTGAACGTCATTCAGCTTTAGAGACAACAGATCGTTAACTCTATTTGAAAAGTGATATAGCCTGGCTTGCACACGCTTAATTTGATTAGGAGAAGGATATTTTCATCAAAAAAACTAACTACAGAAGCTAGCCCAGTAATATTCTCGACGATCGTGGAAAGAGAGTCGTCAACTTCTTTCTCTCCCAAGGTGGGGATGGAAATGGGCAAATCAAGGGACTCTCTAAGCTTGTTAGTGTCTACTGCAACCGTGCCTCCAGATTGCACATTTCTGATAGTTAACTCATATATCAACTCCTCCTTGCGCAAATAGTTAAGGTGGAGAACATCGCGAGGGCCGGGCATGACAACAGAACAATTTTGAAACAAGAAAGATCAAAAATTCCAGCAACTGGGAAAATTGTTAGAGTTCGGATCACAGCAATGTTTAGCCGTCAAAAGGGGCTAAATTGAGACCCATTCAACCACGCTCTGCTACCACTTGTTACGGAGTTTTCCGTGGTAGTTAGAGGTGAAAGAAGGTGCGGGGTGGTGAAAAGGTCTCAAGCTACTAAAGTAAAATTAATTTAAAATTTAACAAGGTTATATTTTCTTTTCACGATTAAGTAATAACAAAATAGAACAGGTACTTAGTAGCCAAAAACACAATTAGAAATGTACAACTACAGAATTTGGGCTCCAAGAGCCAAACACACGATTCTTGAGCTAGAAGTCCAACCCTTCGATATACAAAATTTAACCAAAGGGGCAGAAGACCCCGATCATGCCCAGGAGCACTAGCTCCTCTTTACACAGAAAAGCCTCCTCGAGGCATACAAAAGTCAAATTCCGAAAGAGCAATCTGCTCTCAAAGTTTAAGCCAATCACAGGCCACACCAAACTCCACCTTCAAGCTGTCCTCTAAGGACATATACACAGGGGTAAAATACCCAACCTACTGAGGTCTATTAAATGAAAAGAAGATAGATTACATGACCTCTAAAATAACAATTTGAGAGGAGGCGAACTTGCACTCCTAATACACTTTGATTAAGACCTACTTGGCACTAGGCCGTTAATACAAGGGCTAATCCCATACTAAAGAGGTGACTTAAGAAGAGAACAATTTGTTTTACGTTAACGAAGGATAGGTTGAGAAAAATAAGTTCACCTCAAAACAATATGAGTGGGAGCTCGAGAGGGTTAGCACTCTCTATCCCAATATGTAGCTTTAAAAGAGAATAGATGAAAAGAGTAGTTACATTTTAGGAAAAGGTTACATGGTGGAACGCTTCGAACCCGCCCCGAGAGTTAAACTGCCGACCTAGCAAGAAAAGAAGTTATTAAGAGGCCATTACCTGGAGTTGAACTGCTGGTGAAGAAAGAGGCGGTTCCCGCCCCCTGCTATGTACTTTGCGCACAGAAAGATGGAACAGAAGTGGCCCGGAGACCCTAAAATCAGCAGTTTATATCCTCTCGCAGAAGGTTCGAGGCGTTAGGGGAATGAAAACACCCTCCCGCAAATTCTTTATTGGGTAGGATACAGCAACATATTCAAGTTGGGGGAAGATAGGTCCTATTGGTCAGGAATTCATAAAAGAAATTCGGGATTGGCTAAATACAAAACAAGGGGAAATGAGAGGGGTATACAGCCAACTTAAACAATAACAGAAAGAAATTTAACAAGAAACAAACTTTTGAAATAAAAATTTCTCCAAGAAATAGTTCTTTTGCTCCGCACTAGGGTGCACTATTGTTGATCTTCAGTAGAGTCCTCTAGAAGAGAAAGTTCACACTTCTTACTTAAAGCAAAACAAAAACGCATCAAAAATGACCCAGTTCAAAAACTCCAAGATTTCCACGTAGTGACATCTTCTGAAAAACTTGAAAATTAATACCGTCAATAAATTTCAGACTTCCTCCAGCAGAGGAGTTTTAACTGGCGCACATTTTAAATTAGCGGCGTGGAGGTGTACCGCCCGGTACAATTATTATTATTATTATTATTATTATTATTATTATTATTATTATTATTATTATTATTATTATTATTATTATTATTATTATTATTATTATTATTATTACCGGTATTATTATTTAAATGCTGTTATAAACATACTACCTGAGTTCTGAATTATCGTTCAACAATATATAACCATAAAATAATTATTCCTTTAAATGGAATGTTTTATATTTTCCATCACTCAGTACTTACAGTAGATATAAATACACATATTACTACATGTTTCAGTCTGTGAGACCTTCTTCAGAAAATGAATTAATCTGATACTCATCAACTGCAATATATAACCATGCACAAAATTTAAAAAAGCTGACAAATTATTATGATGATTGTACCGGGACCTTGGTATGTTACATAAAACAAAACATCTTAAATAAACAAATTCTATACTTATGAAATAATTAAAACTGTTGCTAGTTACAATTTTTCATCAGGCGGTGATGGAGCAAAGTCTCTGAAAGGCATTGTAGGGTTAATATTTGATAAAATTTGTGACTGTTAACAGTTTTAAGTATTTCATAAGAATTAATTCACAGTCATGGACAAGGTCTGCATATAAACGTGGTTATGCTGAAATTCTATACTCTCTGCCCATGTAAATGTTTAAATAAAAAATAAACCAATGAACATTTTAGACAGGCTTCTTTCAACATTACAATGCTTTACAAAATATGTAGTTTATGCCCAAGTTAGCTGTGATGAGCTCATTTTGTGGGATCAACAAACCCAAAAGTACAATACTGTACAAGAAGAACGGGGATCGAACAAAGTATCATGCACAGTTTAAAATACATACAAACCCGTACGGACAATTGCTAAGACTACCAAACATAGCCTCTAGTCAATCAACATGTCTATACCCCAAGAATTTTAAGACTTAAATCACAAGGTTATTTTCAATAAAAGTATTACTGCAGCATATACTGTCACAAAGCATATCCTTTACAGTTAGGTAGCACCACATCAATAATAGCCGCATGTTAGAAGTGAGCATTCTAGTTGCTCGCTGACATGTATTTATGGAATGGAGAACACTAAAACACCATTCTGCTCTGCCTACAAAGTAGGAAGAAAGCTCTTGACATCTCTTTTGAGCTAGAAGTCAGTGTGCCAGTCTCAAGAAAACTCGACATCCTATCTCGGACCGCCAATCACTACCTCTGAACACCGCCAATTTGTGAAATGTAACTCATATCTGCTATAAATCATCCTATTTGGTGGCAGATACTTTTTGCATCATACAAAAATTACCTTCCCATTGTTCTCTGGTGGACAATTGATATTGCACTTACTTTGTGGTGTTTTCAATGATAACAACATATCGCTAAGTTTCTTGTAATTTTCACATTGCTCCATATACTGTCCTGAAACTGATACAGTTTATGTACTAATAATAATAATTTCGTGTGGCTATTTCTAGCCGAGTGCAGCCCTTGTAAGGCAGACCCTCCGATGAGGGTAGGCGGCATCTGCCATGCGTAGGTAACTGCGTGTTATTGTGGTGGAGGATAGTGTTATGTGTGGTGTGTGAGTCGCAGGGATGTTGGGAACAGCACATACACCCAGCCCCCGGGCCATTGAAATTAACCAATGAAGGTTAAAATCCCCGACCCGGCCGGGAATCGAACCCGGGACCCTCTGAACCGAAGGCCAGTGCGCTGACCATTCAGCCAACGAGTCGGACAGTTTATATACTTATGTGGTACCTCAACATCAGTACAACTACTCTTTCTTAGTGTTGCTATTTCCATTTCTGTTGTATACAAATTAAACTTTCTCAGCCCAATTCATTTCAAAATTTAAGGGGCAGTCAAATGAAAAAAAAAAAATCACCCGCCATAACACACATTATACCGGGCTGAGTGGCTCATACGGTTAAGGCGCTGGCCTTCTAACCCCAACTTGGCAGGTTCGATCCTGGCTCAGTCCGGTGGTATTTGAAGGTGCTCAAATACGACAGCCTCGTGTCGGTAGATTTACTGGCACGTAAAAGAACTCCTGCGGGACTAAATTCCGGCACCTCGGCGTCTCTGAAGACCGTAAAAGTAGTTAGTGAGACGTAAAGCAAATAACATTATTATTATTATTATTATTATTATTATTATTATTATTATTATTATTATTATTATTATTATTATTATTATTATTATTATTATTAACACACATTATGTGCGATAGGTGGCAACAATGCTGTTACGAATCGATACTGCCATAGCAGCATAGAGAAATCTCAGGTGCATGAAGTTGTTGGGTTATGTCTTTGTTGGTGCGCGGACTCGTCTAGTGTGTTTGTTCAGCTGTAGAAACGGAGGCAAGCAAAGAAGAACAGAGAAGTGTGGATGTTTCCTGGTGGCTGAAGGTGCTGGAGTACGCAAAACTCATCGTCGCACGTCTGTTGTGTATGGCGAACATTGCAGGTCAATGGCGAATGTGCACAAGTTCCACAGGAGATTCCAAGAATGGCACACAGCACTGCAAGACGATAAGTGCCCAAGACAGGCCCATTGAGCCATTACTCCTGATACATGGCCTTATCCGAGAACACCGACGAACCACGGAGGAAGAAATTCGTGTTCAAGTCGGCATTAGACATGGCTCCATGCATGCCACAAAAATAGATGCTCTTCCTTTATTAGCTGTGTAACCATCGCAAAGCATGTGGCAGTGACAGAAAGGAGACAGTAAGCACTCAGCCCACTGTCTTGACTGGGAGCACTTGGTCACTATAAGTTCTCTGCACACATCAGCATTTTAATTTGAAATCTCTGTACTATTCCAGCATGGTTCAAAACAGTATTTCTACTACCTGTCTATGAGAGTCATTACCAGTTTTATAAAACAACCTTTCACATCTGGTAAACAGAGTAGTAAGCTTTTAGCTTGAACACAACTACTGTTCTACACTTTACAAAAATTAACATTTACCAGCAATATCTTGCAACATTGTTACAATTTCTGTGTGTCCAAACTTCTCTGCAATAGACACTGGAGTGTCACCATTTCTATTTATTACATTCATGTTTACTCCTGTCTTTAACAAGAGCTTTACTATTCTGGAATATCCCTTCTCTACAGCAATGTGTAAAGGTGTGTCACCGACATTGTTGGCAATCAAACTACAACTTTTGTCCTTCTCTAGCAACTGTGTTACAATAGCAGCAGGGTCTTCACTGAACCAATTTCGGAAACCAATAGCAACATGCAATGGAGTATCCCCATCTTTATTTACAGCATCTGATTTTGCTCCATACCTAAGCAACAATTCCACTGCCTTTGGATCGCTATATTTGGCAGCTATGTGTAAGGGAGTGTCCTGGTCCTTATTGACATCATTAGCACAAGCCTTATTTTTCAGTAACAGTTCCACAATATCTGAATCACGCTCCTTGACAGCTACATGCAATGGTGTCTCCCCATTATTGTTCTGGACTGTAGTTGATGTATGTCTGTCAAGCAGGAGTTGAACCACATCTAAGTTATTGTGAAAGACAGCTATATGCAATGGTGTGTCCCCATTATTGTTCTGCACTGTAGTTGATGCATGCCTGTCAAGCATGAGTTGAACCACATCTAACTTACTGTATCTGATAGCTTCATGCAATGGTGTATCTCCATTATTGTTCTGGACTGTAGTTGATGCATGTCTGTCAAGTAGGAGTTGAACCGCAACTAAGTTACAGCGGTCTTTGACAGCTATATGCAGTGGTGTCTCCCCATTATTATTCTGGATTGTAGTCGATGCATGTCTGTCAAGCAGGAGTTGAACCACATTAAACCTATTGTATCTGACAGCTTCATGCAATGGTGTATCCCCATCATTGTTCTGGACTGTAGTTGAGGCATGTCTGTCAAGTAGGAGTTCAACCACATCAAAGTCATGGTATCTGATCGCTACATGCAATGGTGTCTCCCCATATTTGTTCTGGACTGTAGTTAATGAATGTCTCTCAAGCAGGAGTTGAACCATTTCTAAGTCACTGTATTTGACAGCTATATGCAATGGTGTCTCCCCATATTTGTTCTGGACTGTAGTTAATGAATGTCTGTCAAGCAAGAGTTGAACTACAAATAAGTTATAGCGGTGTCTGACAGCTACATGCAATGGTGTATCCCCATCATTGTTCTGGACTGTAGTTGATTCATGTCTGTCAAGCAGGAGTCGAACCACATCAACGTCATGGTATCTGATAGCTTCATGCAATGGTGTCTCCCCACTATTGTTCTGGACTGTAGTTGATGCATTTCTGTCAAGCAGGAGTTGAACCACAACTAAGTTACAGCGGCGTTTGACAGCTACATGCAATGGTGTATCCCCATTATTGTTCTGGACTGTAATTGATGCATGTCTGTCAAGCAGGAGTTGAACCACATCTAACTTACTGTATCTGACAGCTTCATGCAATGGTGTATCCCCATCATTGTTCTGGACTGTAGTTGATTCATGTCTGTCAAGCAGGAGTCGAACCACATCAAAGTCATGGTATCTGATAGCTACATGCAATGGTGTCTCCCCATATTTGTTCTGGACTGTAGTTAATGAATGCCTGTCAAGCAGGAGTTGAACCACAACTAAGTTACAGCGGTGTCTGACAGCTACGTGCAATGGTGTCTCTCCAGTAATGTTCTTGACTGTCGTTGATGCACCTCTGTCAAGCAGGAGTTGAACCACATCTAAGTTATTGTATCTGATAGCTTCATGCAAAGGTGTGTCTCCATACTTATTCTTCACATTAGCTCGTGCTCCATTTTGGAATAATAGTTCTATTATACTTATACTTCCGCTTTGTTCCCTGACAGCTACATGCAACGGAGTGTCACCATGTTTGTCCGTCATGCTTGTGGATGCTTTATACTGCAATAATGTCCGCACCATTCTTAAATTATGCTTCCTTACGGCAATATGAAGAGGTGTAGCTCCATTTTTATTTACTGCTGCAGCGAATGCACCACTGTTGAACAGTAATTCAACAATGAGTTCATTTTCAGAACTGACTGCTAAATGTAAAGGAGTATTACCATCCTTATTTTGCACATTTACATCTGCTCCATGCATCAACAGCAACCTAACAAGAGACTCGTTTCCATACCTCACTCCATCATGAAGTGGTTTTACTGCATCATGCAAAGGAGTGTTCCCTTTAATATCTCTCACTTCAACATTTGCTCCATTTTCTATCAGCATTTTGAAGCAATCTTCAAAACCAGAGATCGCTGCTAAATGGAGAATTGTTTTATATTCAACAAAAATGGGCCAGTTTATTTCAAACTCTAAATCTAAATTAGGGGTGAATCTAGAGTTCTTACACCTCACTTCCTCTTTCAGAGCCATCACGTATGAGCATTCTGTAATACTGTTCTCCACATGGGCTCCGTGCTGCAATAATAACTTCACTCCATCCCACATTTCAGCTTTAACAGCGTAATAAAGAGGAGTCGAGTTCAGAAGTTTGTCTCTGAGTTCTAGCTTTGGTTTGTAATACAAAACTACCTTCATCATTTTAATTGCTACTTTTTCATCGCTCAAACTAGCCAGATGAAGAGGTGTGCGTCCACCAGCATCCTTGGAGTCCAAATCAGGATTTTCCTTTAATCTCTTACGTAAGTCCAAAATATCGTTGTCTAACACAGCAAGATGAATTGGACAATTTTTCGCCAGCAGTCGATTGAATACTTCACGTAGCACATTCTGATGAGTGTGAAAAGTAATTTTACCAATATACTTCAAATTGCTATCTTTGTTTATTTCTAACCACAATGCTGCAAAATATTCTGCAAAAGTGCGGTGAACAAAGCGTGGCCGACCATCCTCAGAAAGCCCATCGATAATACCAGTTTTCTCATGACATCCACCAACAATCTCTCTGTACCTGTTAAAATACTCCAGGATGTTGCTTCTCTGCTCCTCTTGCAATTCATTTAAAATATCCAATGCAATTATTGAACAAATCATGTGCGATTCCATGAATTCCTTAGCATAGATGTGTCTCATGTGCATGTGTGTGTCCTTCACTGTATTATTCAGGTATTTCTCTAACTTGATGTCTGTAAAACTTCTGTACATTTCATACAGATTCAACATCTTGCCATCAGTTGGAAATTCACCCGAAACCTTCAAATCACAGATCATCATCAAATGCAGAGGGTTACTACTCACATGATTTGCTCCTTCAGAAGTACTTTTCTGAATCAATTCATACATCTTTTTAGCATCATCCCATCCCAAAATATCACTAAGGTATCTAAATGCTTCATCTTCAGTGAAGGGCTCAAGAGAAAATGCCTTTGCTTGAAGACAAGTTTCCAGTTTATCAACTGCAGCCTGTCTCGATGATACCCATAATCCACTTACTTTGGTTTCCAAGATGGTATTAAAAATTTCAAGCACTAATTCAGAATATTTTGGGAATATTTCATCAAATCCATCACACAGAATGAATATTTTACCACTGTACTCAATAGCTTCTTCAAGAAACGTCTTTGCAACAAGAGAGTCCTGAACAGCTGTAGCAAATGTCAGCATTCTGAATACACTCTCCTTGTTAACAATGTGATTTTCTTTCTCATTCATGTATTTAGCTACATCTTCCAAATTTAAAGGTATAACCCAAAAATCTGGATATAAGTCTTTCAATTTATGAGCAATATGCATAAAGAGATCAGATTTCCCTATGCCAGGTTCACCTGCAACTATTACTTTTCTCAGTCCAGCTGTCACTAGAACATCTTCTTTAGGATTTGAAGTCTTGCAGTTTTCTATGAAATGTCTAACATCTTCTATCTCCCCTTCAGTAACATTCAAGAACTCGTACAGAAGGCCTGGATCTCCAGATGAACATTTCCAATAAAGCATGTTGTCTTTGATTTCTAATGTATGAATGGGATCCACTGAATGTTGGCTACGAAGGTCAGCATCAGCAACAGACTTAACCTTAGTAGGTTCCTGGAAGATATCTAAATCTTTTGACATTCTAACTTTGTTAATCTCATCTCTCAGTTCTTCATTTGTTACACCCTCAACACATACCTTATCAGGAATTTCTGCCACTGCTAGAATATCTTTCTTGATAGCAACTTGTTTATACAGAGTTCTAGGAATGTAACTTTTACAAGGAAATTCAAGTTTGCGACCCAACTGAATGTTTCCACAGTTCAAAAATGATATTAGACTTTCACCAAGAATCTCCTTCCTAACTCCTAAATCAGACAATTTTACTTCTATTCCTTGTAAATGTATTGGCTGATTAAGCACAGTTTCCTGAGATGAATTATCTAGTTGAGAAAATGAGAATGCCTCATCGAGGTTATGCCAACAGTCAACTAGCTTGTCAGTAAAAATATCAGAGGTACTCCTTCTGCCATCAGAAATAAGAATCAGTTTTTTCTGCTTCTTTAGAAATATGCTCTCATCAATTTCTAGCTTATATGTACAGTTGCTATTATCCCAACCTATTATGAGAATATCATATGAATTACTTTCCCACAATTTTAACACAATGTTCAGATTTTCCTTCTGTTCATCAGTGCTGGTGAAGAGATGTCTTTGGTTCCTAAGTTTGACAAGGGCTTGATTCACTTTCATACTTGTCAGCAAGACACTAGAATCACGACACACAACATGAATTTTCTGATGGTTTGAATGAAGTAATTTCTGAGCCAGAATGTTCAGTACTTGTTCATCAAATCTAATATGTGGTAATAATTTTTCGTTTCCACTAAGCAGATGTTGAAATGAACTCCATTTTCTCCAATCTTCTGTCAAATAAGGGACCTCTCCTGTCATGTCCCAATATGTCTCTATGTTATCAAGATATGCTGTCTCTAAATTTCTGTAATTTGGAATTATTCTGAAGGACAATTTAATAAATTCTTGTTTAATGATTTCATCTAGATGATCAACATCAGCTTGTGAACTAAAAATAAAGAAATTCCTCACAAATTCTGTTGCTCCAGGCTGTTCTTTAAAAGTGGTGCAAACTTCACCATTTATATTCACTTCCAGGACAGAATCAGTGTCTGATGTGCACAGTAAGTCAGTCACAAGGGGGTCTATGTTACTGGCACGTTGGAAGGTGCCCAGATTAACAGCTGTGTTTGTAAACTTAACAGCTGTGTTTGTAAACAATATGCAGACTGTGTCTTTAGTGTTATCAGATGCAGAGCTGGAGGCAGAAGCAGGAGGAATAAATCTGCTCTTGACAGAGGAAAACAATTCCTTTAAGCTTAATTTTCCACTTTCTGAAGCTAGTGCAGCTTTGGTAACATTTCTACCAAGATGTTTCAATTGCATTAGCAGTTCATATTTCTTGGAACCACTGCTGTAAGCAAGAACTATATCATCAAATTTACCAGCCAGAGCATCATTAATGCTGATTGCAAAAGATTTCAAGAATCTTTTATCTCGTAAGTACACAAGTGCTGCCATTTTGATTTCGAACTTCGTACCCTTCTGGGTACACGTTCCAGATGTCCGCTCATATTTTCTGAAACCAAGAAACATCTCTCATGAATATACAACAAATACATGGGGCAGCAATTTAACCCAAGAACCAGCAAAGTTAACTATTTTAGCAACAATTCTGTTAGGAAATTTACTTCATTTTAAGCTGTATCATACATTATCGCATGGCATTAAATATCATGCAAAGCTAGAGACTTTCTGATAATTAACTTAGTGGAACATTTTAAACTTCACTAAAGTGTAAACCAAATGTGAAATACAGAATAATTAATATTTTGGAATCAAAATTTGTATTCATGTTCCTTATTATAGAAACTGAAACAAGAGAAAAGAAACTCCAATATACATTTTTTTTAAAGGAAATATTATAATCAATAAACATTGTATGGCCTCAGCTACCATGTGCAGACATTTCAATTTGATGCCATCTAGCTGTCTGCCCATTGATTTTGATATTCTGTTTTACTCTAGGCCTACTAGATGGCAGAGTAAGCCAAATCTCTCTTAGGCATCTATGGCAGAGTTCTTAATGAATTTTGACGCGTAAACACTGAATGTGTTACCAGAGATCTTTTAAATGCCAACATCGTATGACAAAGAGTGTCGCATGGACTGACAGTCTGTCACTGATCAACAGAAGCAACTAAAGGGAATATATCTCCATATTATACAGCAAAAATTGAACATTGTACATTATGTTCCTTACAGAACTCTTGAAGATTGTCTACTTGCATGTACACAGCATACTGTGCACCAGCAATAGCCAAGACTTGCACTCCTCACATACTAGCACAGCCCAGGAGCACAACCACGTCGAGCCAGCGCTCTGGCTATCTCACACCTCTCTGATATTCGGTGAAAGTGTGCGAGAAAGACAGATATAAATCCTGTCAGCCATGGCAGGTAGGGGTGTGCAGGAGGTGTGCTTGTGTTAAATCAGAGAAATAAAGCAAAATCTGTGATAACAGCCTTCATAATCAAACATAATACAGTGGCAGAAAATGATCCCAAGACCAAGAAGGAGCTGGATTAGATAAACAAATTTAGGTATCTGAAAGATAACGCCTATTCAAATTTGCATGCTAGTCAACGAGAGTGTTACTAGCAGCAAACTATGATCTTTCAAAGCAAGTTTGCTTTACATACAGGCTGTAAACTTCGTGAGCATTAGTGATCATGGTGCTGACGCTGCGAGGTATGTGTGAGTCAAACATGCCTTTAAGGAGACATGAAAGGCAGTAGCAGCAGTTTACTGGGTTTCAGCGAGGCCATGTAATAGGGAAAGTGGATGTTCTTTGCGTGATATTGCAGAAAGACTTGGTGGGGACTTGACAGCTGGATTACTCACATCATTATCCCAAGAACCTTGACAGCAGGTTCGTACATCAGGCTGGTTGTGCTCCCATTCAATCGCAGTATTCAAGGGGGTGTTTTTCAATAGCATAAGGCTCCTCCTCATATCGCCGCTGTCACCCAACATGCTCTACAGTATGTCGACCAGTTGCCATGGTGTGGGAGATCACCAGACCTTTTACCCATTGAGCATGTTTGGGACATTATGGGACGACAAATCCAATACAGCATTAACCGTTGCTTATTTAACCGACAAGTGCAACAGGTGTGGAACTCCATCCTACAAAATGGTATCGGTACATGTGCAACAAAATGCATGCACATTTTCCCAGGTAACAAAGTGCAAAGTATTATTAAACTGTTTGCACCTTTAAGGGAAATAGTGAAAAAAATTGAAAGTAAGACAGAAAACTTAGGAGAGAAAGATGTGCTGGTGATAATGTGGGAACAAATGATGTAGGGCTAAATGAAAATGTAATTACCGAGCAATTGGATAATGCCGTAAGTCGTTTGCTAAAATTATCACACAGAAACAATGTAATTTTTCATGATATACCACACAGACATGATATGCTTAACCTTAATCCTGTTATTGAGAGAGCTAACAAACATATGATAGGATAAGTTTATGCATCTGAAATTGTTCACAGGGAAAGAATAGCAGTTTATTTTGAAAGTGAGAGGTTATCTAGGGATCATTTTACAAGGCACGGTCTTCACATGAACAGGCATGGGAAAAACCTGGTGTGTGATAGGTTAGGAAAGTTGATTGAGAATTTGCATATGCCGCTGAGAATTGGAGAGAATAATAATCAGAAAGGGGGAAATCCAACATTGCTTGATCGGTGGGTGATCAAATTTAATTATAACCCCACAGGTAACACTTTTTTGGGGAAACGGTACATGCATCCAAGGATGTAGGTAATTAATTATCAACTAGCAACTCAAGGAAATGCATCATAGAACCTCAGCCCACAAGTAGAACAATAGTAAAGGAACATACGGTAGTTTAAATTCTCTTGATAATCATTTGGATAATAAAAAAATCTAGTATAGCAGAGGGCAACAGAACCTTAACCATAGTAAATTACTGGAAAAGAAAGAAGGGGGTCTGAGATTTCTCCTGGTAAACTGTCAAAGTCTATTAATAACCAATTAAAATTTCTTACATTGATAGAATGTTATCAGATTGGTGTAGTGATTGGAGTGGAATCATGGTTGAGAGAAGCGGTAGGTAATAGAAAAGTATTTCCTGAAGGGTATACAGTCTATCACAGAGACCGAGGAGATAAAATAGGACAGGGGTTGTTTATTCTTGTCGAGGAAACTTATTGCTCACATGAATCGTTTAGCATGAAAGAGATGAAATATTAGGGATAAAATTAGTTTGTGATAATATGGAGCAGGTGGGAATTATATGAACATAGGCCTGGAATAGAGGAAAGAGACATGGGAATATTTGAGAAACTAATAGTTTATATTCTTAAAAACAATAATAATTATATGGTAATAATTGGAGGAGATCTAAACTTTCCTGAAATTGAATGGAATGGAGCTGCCATGAACAGAAATTGAAAAATAAATTAATTTGGGAGGGTGAATTTACACAAATAGTAAAGCACCAACTCATCTCAATAACTTACTACATGTATTCTTGATGAAACCATCGGAAACTCTTGATAATACTGAGGTAATTGAAAGGATAGGTGACCATAAGGCTATAATAATGAATGTAGGACTGGTGCCAAAAAGGCTTAATAAGAGAGTCACACAAGGTAAAAAACTGTTCAGAAAAACTAAAGTGGAAGAATTCGGGACTTACCTTAAATCACAATTCAATTGTTGGATAAGTGAAGGGAGTAATGTGGATACACTTTGGGCAAACTCTAAAGGAATCATTTGGGTAGGAGAGAAGAGATTTGTACCTGTTAAGAAGGGAAAAATACCTCAGACACCATATACAAGAGAAATAAGAAAATTCAAAAGATAATGTAGAATTGTGAACAGGAAAATAAGAGAGAATAGAGATACTAGAAAACAGCTAATAAGAGAACTTAATGGAATGGAAAAGGAAGCCAGAGAGAATTATATGAATAGCATACTTCTTGACGGTAATGACCATGAAGGGAAATGGAGAAAACTGTATTCATATATAAGGAATAAAAAGGGAAAAGAAATCCAAATTCCCACAATGGTGGGAGAAGGGGGTGAACACTTTTTAACAGATAATGAGAAAGCAAATCTATTTATAGGCAATTCATACATTCAGTAGAAGATTGTCAGGAGTTGGAAAGCGAAACAGAGGAGAGACACATAAGGAAACAAGAAGCTTATAATTCACAAATGAGGATATTTTCAGAGAAATTCAACTGCTTCAGCAAGGAAAAGCAGTAGGAAGTGATCAAATTACAGGGAAGGTATTAAAGACAATGGGGTGGTACCTAGTGCCTAATTTAAAATTTCTCTTTGACTATGTCATAAATAATAGTGTAATACCAAAAGAATGGAAGGAATCTATAATAATACCACTTTATAAAGGAAAGGGTGATAAAAGAAAACCTGACAACTACAGACCAGTCAGCCTGACCAGTATAGTTTGTAAAATACTGGAAAGATTAATAGCAAAGTATATTAGAGGGGTATTTGAAGATAAAAATTGGTTCATGAGGAGCCAGTATGGATTTAGAAATAAGTTTTCTTGTGAGGCACAACTGGTGGGATTTCAGCAGGACGTATCAGATCTGTTGGATTCAGGAGGCCAGTTGGATTGCATAGCCATAGACCTTTCCAAAGCATTGAACAGAGTGGAACATGGAATGTTATTAAAGAAACTTGAGGGAATAGGATTGGACATAAGGGTCATATATGATGGATAAGAACATTTCTAAATTGAAGGGTTCAAAAAGTCAAAGTAGGAAATCATGTATCACAGGAAGAGAAAGTTTGGAAGGGAAGTCCACAGGGAAGTATAATCAGCCCATTACTTTTCTTAATATATGCAAATGATAGGGAACAATACAATATCAAAAATAACATTGTGTGCAGATGACATAATAGCAAAAGCGCCCATACCCAGGGGCAAGATGGGGCCACGCCCCCACACACACCCCCCCCCCCCCAGCTCTCAGGGAAAAGCAAAAATCTAGTGTAGTCACGTGTTTTCCTTTCAAGAAAATGATTTAAAAGTCAGTATTATGTAGAAGCGGTAGGACCATTCCCCACCAACAGGCAGGGGATACCATAGGTTATTCTACCGCAGAATACAAGTCGCCATTTATCTTCCAAAATATAAAAAATACTACGTCTCCCAGGTCTGCCCCCCCCCCCCCCCCCTCTACAAACTGTCATATGGGCGCCCATGCATAATAGTTTATAGGGGAATAAAGAACAGAGGACTGTACAGAATTACAATGGGACATTGACATTATCCAACAGTGGGTTAAAAAGAATAATATGAAGATTAACGGAGGCAAGTTGATTGATATAGATGTTGATTCTCACAGGGAATCTGAAATATTTGTTCTGAATGAGTAAATTTATAATACCAATATAAATGGTCCATTATTGGACATTATAAATTTTCCAGCTAACTCATTCCTGGTTGCCAGTGTGCCAGGTGCTAGGTACCAACTGATGAGCCCAGCCTAGCACATGGGGGCGAAACGCTGGCAACCAGGAATGAGTTAGCTGGAAAATTTATAATGTCCAATATCGGACCATTTATATTGGCAAGTTGATTGTCGCAACATTCACAAACAAGAGCTTAAAATCTGAATTTAAATATACTTTGGATGAGGTAATTGTTCCAAAGTATGGCAAGAGCAAATACTTAGGTGTGAGATTTGAAAGTAATTTGCACTGGAAGGGTCATGTTGATGATATTGTTGGGAAAGCATACAGATGATTTCATGTCCTAATGTGGCCCATTATTGGAATATGCAAACAGTGTTTGGGATTCTCACCAAGAATACCTAATAAAAAAAATAGATGGTGTGCAGAGAAAAGCAGCAAGATTTGTAACAGGGGATTTCAGAAGAAAAAGTACTGTAAGAAATGTTAGAGATACTTAGCTGGGAAGCTGTAAGTAAGAGAAGGGAGAAAACTAGACTTATAGGATTATATAGAGCCTATACAGGAGAGGAATCATTAGGGGGGAGGGAATCCATGAGATGCTTCAGTTGGAAAATAATTATATTGGAATGGCTGACTACAAGTATAAAATTAGATGGGAATTTAGCAGAAACGATTTGGGTAAATTTTCATTCATTGAGAAGGGCGTGAAGGAGTGGAACAGTTAACCTGGGAAAGTGTTTGATCCTTTTTCAAAATCTGAACAGATATTCAAGAAAAGAATAGACAGCAACAGAGAAAAGAAATGTTAGATGACATCCGACCTGTCTACGTTATTATAAAAAAAGAATTTTTGTAAATAATTCCATCCCCTCGTCTATGGAGATTGGAGAGCCAAAGTTTTTTTTTTCCTAGTTGCTTTACGTCGCACCGACACAGATAGGTCTTATGGCGACGATAGGACAGGAAAGGGCTAGGAGTGGGAAGGAAGCGGCCGTGGCCTTAATTAAGGTACAGCCCCAGCATTTGCCTGGTGTGAAAATGGGAAACCATGGAAAACCATCTTCAGGGCTGCTGACAGTGGGGCTTGAACCCACTATCTCCCGAATACTGGATACTGGCCGCACTTAAGCGACTGCAGCTATCGAGCCTGTAGGGGTGAAGTACAGTGGGGACTTCGAGCACCCTGGGAGCACTACGGTAGCTGGGAACTCTGAAACATAGTGGAAAAATAGGCTCTGGTTAAGTTGCAACAGGTCGTTATGCACATTAGGTAGTAAAATGGGTTAAAGAGCAATGTAAATTTAAATCTTTAGCAAATGAATAGTATTATTTCAAGTGATTCCATATACTGTATATGAGTTGATTATCTGTGTAAGTACAGAAGATATTATGAGTAGAATTTTGTAAATAATATAAATTTATTATGGATGACCTGTGTGTTTAATAGAAAAATTGTTATTTGAGTCATCAGTACATTGACTGGTTGGATACAGCTCTCCATATCACCCAATCCTGTGCGAATCATTTCAATTCTATGTAATTGCTGCATCCTACATCTCCTCTAATCTACTTGTCATATTTATACCTTGGTCTACCCTACCTCTCTTACCACCTAGACTTCCTTCAGAAACCAACTGCACAAGTCCTGGGTGTCTTGAGATGTGGTCTATCATTCTATCTCATCTGGTCAAATTAAACCAAATCAATCTCCTCTCAGCAATTCGATTCAGTATCTCTTCACTCGTGATTCGATCTTTGCATCTAACCTTCAGCATTCTTCTGTAACACCACATTTTGAAAGCTTCTATTATTCGGGAGATAGTAGGTTCGAACCCCACTGTCAGCAGCCCTGAAGATGGTTTTCCGTGGTTTCCCATTTTCACACCAGGCAAATGCTGGGGCTGTACCTTAATTAAGGCCACGGACGCTTCCTTCCCACTTCTAGCCCCTTCCTGTCCCATCGTCGCCATAAGACCTATCTGTGTCGGTGCGACGTAAAGCAACTAGCAAAAAAAGCTTCTATTCTCTTTCTATCTGAGCTAGTTATCATCCATGTTTCACTACCATACAATGCCATGCTCCATACAAAAGTAATAAAAAATATATTTCTAATTCCTATATTAGTATTCGAAGTGAGCAAATTTCTTTTCTTAAGAAAACCTTCTTTGCTTGTGCTAGTCTGTATTTTATATCCTCCCTACTTCTGCCATCATTAGTTAATTCACTACCCAAGTAACAATATTCATCTACTTCCTTCAAGACATCATTTCCTAATTTAATATTTCCTACATCACCTGACTGTGTTCGGCTGCACTCCATTGCTTTTCTTTTGGACTAATTTATTTTCATCTTATACTCCTTACCCAAAACTCTGTCCATGCATTTAGCAACTTCTCCAGATCTTCTAAAGGGTCTCAGATAAAATAACAATATCAGCAGCAAATCTCTGGGTTAGATTTCCTCTCCTTGGATTGTGATTCCCTTCCCAAATTCATCTTTGATTGCCTTTACTGCCTGTTCTATATAACATTCAAAAGGAGGGGGGACAAACTGCAGCCTTGCCTACTCCTTTCTGGATTGCTGCTTCTTTTCAATCCCTCCATTCTTATCATTGCAGGCTGATTTTTATACAGATTGTAGATAATTCTTCGTTCTCAGTATCTGATCATGTTCACTTTGAGAATCTCAAATAGCTTGGTCCAATCTGTTGTAACCAAGGTTGAAGTTTACAGAACACAACTTTTATTGCTTCACTTTCTGATATTTACACAAATAACTGAAATTTATTTTGAAGCAAGAAGGAATATTGAATCTTGAGAAAAGTCTGTCTTTATACAATATGTACAGGTTTGCAGTCTTTATATACACTTCTATCTTGAAAAGATAGTCTTTGTGAATTGACACGTTGATAGTCGAGAACTATCTGGCACACTAACATAAATGTCTTTGAGAGTCCTTGTTTGTTGAAGTGCCTGAATTCCTAAAAAGCAAGTTCAATTGATTGAAGAAATTCCACCTAGCGAAACTAAGGGAGCTTGCGTAAATTAGGGAATGAAAATGGCTTGTAAAAGAATTACGGAACATAGGCAGCGGAAACAGGTAAGGGAGCGGTGACCAGAGGTGAAACCTCGTACTGCCAGAAATTCAGTCCACCTGGTCGAAGCACATTTTCAAGAGGAGTAGCCTCCGTGCTCGACGTAGGGTGTATTCTGGAGCTGGACACCGGGGCAAGTGGGCAAGTGAGCAGGCAGGGAGCTCCTATTTATAGTACACTCGATGGTCAGGCACGCGCACTGAGGGCTGCGCGTCGAAGCTAGCAGAATGATACACAGGCGCGCGTGCAGCTGGCTGGCGGAGCGAGAAGGGAGCGCCGGACATACAACACCCTCCCCTCCTAAATACGCCGGTACGGCGTGAAACGGCGGCGGCGCTGGCGGCGACTGCGATGCTGGGGCGGAGTTGCTGATGTTACTGTTGTAGTGTCCGGAGCTGGAACTGGGCGTAGTGGCGCTGTCTCGTCCTGAAAGGAACCCATTGTTATTAAATGATCTAAAGCGCGTGCAGCAATAGATTTATCAGGTTTAGCAATAGCATCAATAGCTGGACAGGGGCGGTAGCGCAGACGTATCTGATCTTGATGGCGGCAGATACGTTTCTCCGTAGTCTGTATCTCGTATAGACGATGACCCAAAGATCTGCAGATGACTCCAGGTATCCAGAGTGGGTTGGATTTGAATGTCCTGGTGTAGACCTTGTCGTTGAGGGAGAACTTCGTTGGTGAGGTCTTATGCTGGGCCGGGAGAGGCTGTAACAGAGAAAGTAAAGTTCTGTGAGGTCGTCCATGGAGCTTCTGTGCAGGAGTGATATTATCAGCGCCGGGTAGAGTTCTGTAGTTGTTTAAGAGTTGGAGCAAGGCTTGGTCTTTAGTTAAGCCTGAAGAGACAGCTTTCTTCATACTTCTTTTAAATGTTTGGACGAAGCGTTCAGCTTCACCATTAGATTGAGGGTGAAAAGGTGGTGCTAGGATATGACGAATGCCATTATGTGTACAAAAGTTCTGAAAAGCAGTAGCTGTAAATTGAGGTCCGTTGTCCGAAATGAGTACTTGCGCTAAACCTTCTGTAGTAAAGATTTTCTGGAGAGCACGAATGGTAGCTTCGGTTGTAGTAGTCGAATGCATATCTACGACATATGGAAAGTTTGACAGTGAATCGATGACTATTAACCACATGGAATTGAGGAAAGGACCTGCGAAATCGATGTGAACTCGTTCCCATGGAGTAGTAGCAGGAGGCCATGAAGCAAGATCAGAAGACGGGGCGTTCTGATTCGTTTGACATTGCTCACAATGACGTATTAGCTTTTCGATGGCGGCATCAATACCGGGCCAGTAGCAGTGTTGACGGGCGAGTTGCTTTGTTCTGGAGATACCCCAATGGCTTTGGTGTAATAATTCGAGAACTTGTTTCTGTAGGCTAAGTGGGATAACCACTCGGAAGATGGTGCCTGCTTCTAGTAAGACAACTCCGGCACGAGTCGTGAGACGATGCTGCATACGATGATAAGGTGCCAGGTGGGCAGGAAGTGTGCTCTGAAGAGGCCAACCGTTGCGGATGTAAGTACGTACAGTAGCAAGTGTATTGTCCTTATCCGTAGCTTTAGCTATGCAGGTAGCATCAATAGGAAAACTGGATACAGTATCTTCAAGTTCTATGTCCAACTGAAGACATTCAGATTCTTGAGAATCGAAGGCAGTATCAGGACCAACGGGTAAGCGGGAGAGGGCATCAGCATTACAATGCTGGGATGTGGCTCGATATAGAATCTGATAGGAATAATCAGAAAGGAACATGGACCATCTTTGAAGCTTTCTGAGGGAATTCTCTGGGATCTTATTACCAGGATGGAATAAGTGTACGAGAGGCTTATGATCGGTAATGATCAGGAAATGGTTGCCATAGAGATATTCATTGAAACGGCGAATACCAAAGATGATGGCTAAAGCTTCTTTCTCTATCTGTGAGTATCGACGTTGATGGTCATTAAGTGTTTTCGAAGCGAAGGCGATGGGGCGTTCTTGTCCATGACGATCCTTCTGGGAGAGAACGGCACCGACACCGTAGTCTGAAGCGTCAGTAGCTAGCGTGATGATCTTGTCGGGCTGAAAATGAGTGAGTTGTATAGCTTGAATTAAGGCGTTGTTGATTGTTTTCCATGCCTGTTGGCATTGCGGAGTCCACTGAAACTTAACACCTTTTTTACGTAGAGCGTTTAATGGAGCTGCCACTGTAGCGAAGCGTGGAATGAACTTATTATAATAGTTCGCTTTGCCTATGAAGGACTGAAGCTGCTTGAGGTTCTGAGGTGCTGGCATGTTTACTATCGCTGAGACATTCTGTGTACTAGGACGAATTCCATTCTTATCAAGTATATGTCCTAGGTAGTGAACTTGAGGCTGAAAGAAGGTACATTTAGCGAGATTCGCTCGTAGGCCATTGTCTTTCAATTTCTGGAGAAGGAGGCGTAGATTGGTTAGATGTTCCTGATGATCTTTTCCAGTAACAATAATATCATCCAGGTAGTTAGCACAACCGGGAATGGAGGCGGTGAGGTGAGCCAAATAGCGCTGAAAAATAGCCGCTGAGGATGAAACACCGAATGGGAGCCGCTGGAGCTGAAGCAGTCCGAGAGGAGTGTTGAGTGTGAGAAATTTCTTAGATTCTTCATCTAAAAGTAGCTGGAGATATGCTTCTTTAAGATCAACTCGAGAGAAGAATTGTCCACCAGAGAGACGACGGAATAAGTCTTCTGGACGTGGAATAGGAAAGATATCTGTGTCGAGTTGTGCGTTGACTGTAGATCGAAAATCGCCACAAAGTCGAACATTACCATCAGGTTTCTTGATTACCACGAGTGGAGTAGCCCATTGACTAGAAGTAACTGGTACAACAATTCCAGTCTGTATCCATCTTTCTAATTCTTTCGTGACCTGGTCTTGAAGTGCTAGGGGTACTGGGCGTGCTTTGAGGAAGCGAGGCTTAGCTCCGGATTTCAGCTGTATGTGAGCTGTATAGTCTTTGGCTGTTCCGAGCTGAGAGTCGAAGACTTCAGGAAACTGCGCTAGGAGAGCGGTAACGTCAGAAGTAGGATGCAATGTAGATACGACGTTAATGTTGTCATGTATCTGGAAACCAAATAAGTTAAATAGATCCATGCCCATAATGTTTGATGCAGTGTAGTTGTTAACTACGAGAAGAGGAATGGCCTTCTGAATTCCTTTATAACTAGCCTGAAGCTTGATTTGACCTTTGATGTCAATTTTCTTCTTGTTAAATGTCACGAGCTGGATGTCAGCTGGAGAGCATGAAGGTGAACCTAAGTCGTGGTAGGTAGTCAGGTTAATAATAGAGACAGGTGATCCAGTGTCTAATTGAAAATCGACAGATCGATCAGAGAATGAGAGAGGAATGATGATTTTGTGAGAATTCTTTGTGGGAAGAATAAGATTGATCTGATCAACTTCCATGTCTTGGCGGGGCTGTATATGCTTCCGGCGTGCTGCAGTAGTCTTAGCAGGGCGGAGCGAACTTTGACAGACAGTCTTAATGTGTCCAAGTTTATTACATCGTTCACAAGTAGCTTTGAAAAAACGACAGTCACGACGTTCATGATGCTTGAAACAACCTCGGCAGGAAGGCAGGAGTTTCGAGGTGCTTTTAGAATTGGGCTTCCGTGTAGCATTACGAGAGGGAACCTGGCGAGAATGCTTGGTGGAGAGCGCCTTATCCGTACGGTTCACTGTAGCAGAGGACTTGCGGGCCTGAGGCGAGACTTGTGCAACTTCGTGTGGAGAAGCTATGGCTGCGGCAGTCTTGGTAGTAAGCTCATAAACCGTAGCAATACGCTGGACGTCTTCTAAAGAAGGGTTACTCTGCTTGACAGCGTCAAAACGTATTTTGTCTTCAGGAGTATGTAAAATTATCATGTCCCGAATGAGAGAATCAGTGTAGGAGGAACCACAACCGTCCTTGGAGCAGATGAACTGGCAGGGTTTAGCTAGACCACGCAATTCAGTTATCCATTCAGTATGTGTCTGATGGGGTTGCTTTCTGCTCTGAAAAAATTTATAGCGAGCAGCCACTATGTGAGGAGCTTTGGCATAGTGTTCCGTGAGACGGGCCAAGAGCTGCGTGAAGGGTACCCCTGATAAGTGTTCTTCCGGACTTAATTTACGTAGTAATTCACACGTAGCATTGCCAACCGAACTAAGAAATAGTGCGCGGCGGCGTTGATCATCTGTGACAGAATGGCAGATGAAATGCTGTTGTAGACGGGCTAAATAAACTGACCATTCTTCCTTAGCTGGATCAAAAGCAGAGAACGGAGGAATAGCTGATGGCTGTGTAGAGACAGAAATAGCTTGAATAGCCTGAATTAATGCTGCCTGTTGTTGTTGCATAAACTGTTGTTGTTGCTGCTGTAAGGCTTGGAAGACCGTAGCGAGTTGTTCCGCAGTAGCCATTGCGAGATGCGTGCAAGAAAGAGTAAGGTAAGCTGTGTGTCAGAACTGGTTGGAGTGTCGTTGTTGTGTAGCACGTCGCCGTAGAGTTGATAACTGGGCCTGTTGAATTGTAGTGCCGTGGTTACCTCGTTGCTATAGAGTTGGCAATTGGGGCTGAAGAATTGTAGGTGGTTGCGTTTTTACCTCGTCGCCATAGAGTTGTGTTGTAACCAAGGTTGAAGTTTACAGAACACAACTTTTATTGCTTCACTTTCTGATATTTACACAAATAACTGAAATTTATTTTGAAGCAAGAAGGAATATTGAATCTTGAGAAAAGTCTGTCTTTATACAATATGTACAGGTTTGCAGTCTTTATATACACTTCTATCTTGAAAAGATAGTCTTTGTGAATTGACACGTTCATAGTCGAGAACTATCTGGCACACTAACATAAATGTCTTTGAGAGTCCTTGTTTGTTGAAGTGCCTGAATTCCTAAAAAGCAAGTTCAATTGATTGAAGAAATTCCACCTAGCGAAACTAAGGGAGCTTGCGTAAATTAGGGAATGAAAATGGCTTGTAAAAGAATTACGGAACATAGGCAGCGGAAACAGGTAAGGGAGCGGTGACCAGAGGTGAAACCTCGTACTGCCAGAAATTCAGTCCACCTGGTCGAAGCACATTTTCAAGAGGAGTAGCCTCCGTGCTCGACGTAGGGTGTATTCTGGAGCTGGACACCGGGGCAAGTGGGCAAGTGAGCAGGCAGGGAGCTCCTATTTATAGTACACTCGATGGTCAGGCACGCGCACTGAGGGCTGCGCGTCGAAGCTAGCAGAATGATACACAGGCGCGCGTGCAGCTGGCTGGCGGAGCGAGAAGGGAGCGCCGGACATACAACACAATCAACATTATCAAATGCCTTTCAAGATCTACAAACGCCGTGTATGTGAGCTTTTCCTTCTTAATACGATCCTCTAAGATCAAACATAAAGTTAGGATTGCTTCATGTGCTCCTACATTTCTTCTGAAGCCAAATTGATATTCTCCCAGCTCAGTTTCAACTTGTTTCCCCAATCTCCTGTAAATAATATGAGTTAAACTTTTGCAGGTGTGAGATACTAAACTACTGGCATGGTAGTTTTCACACTTGTCAGCACCGACTACCTTAGGAATAGGTATAACCACATTCTGCCGAAAATCGGATGGCTCTTCCCCTGTTCATACATCTTACACACTAAACGGAATAATCTCGCCATGCTGTTTTCTCCTAAGGCAGTCACTTATTCGGAGGGAATGTCATCAATTCCAGGTGCCTTTTTCCTCTTTTTCTCTCAAAGCTCTGTCAAACTCTGACCTCAAAATTGGGTCCCCCATTTCATCATCATCAACAGCCTCTTCTTGTTCCAGAACCATATCTTCTACATCTTTACTCTGATAGGTTGGATATGTTCTTGCCATCTCCCAGTCTTGTCTTCTTTCCCTAGAAGTGGTTTTCCACCTGACCTCTTAATATTCATGCACCTAAGTTTTCCTTTCTCCAAAGGTTTCCATGATTTTCCTGTATGCAGCATCTACCTTTCTTAGGACCATACAATCTTCAACATCCTTGCACTTCTCCTTCGGCCATTTCTTTTAGCTGTCCTACACTTTTTGTCCACTTCATTCTTTAATCGCCTGTATTCCTTTTTGTCCTCTTTATTTTTTGCATTCTTCTACTTTTGTTGTTCATCAATCAGATCTTGTATCCCCTGAGTTATCCATTGATTCTTAGCTGATCTTTCTTGAAAAAATGAAAACCTACAGCCTGTTTTCCAGTCACTGACCAGGTCAGGGATATGATGAATGAAGCAGATATAGGCTGTTAGTACGATGGGGTCACCACTCCCAGAGTGATTTATTTATGACTGATAAATGCTATGAAATGAGAATGGAGAGTGTTGCTGGAATGAAACATGACAGGGAAAACCGGAGTACCTGGAGAAAAACCTGTCCCGCCTCCGCTTTGTCCAGCACAAATCTCACATGGAGTGACCGGGATTTGAACCACGGTATCCAGCGGTGAGAGGCCGATGCGCTGCCGTCTGAGCCACGGAGGCTCCACTTGATCTTTCCTATTTTCCTAATTTCTTCTGCAGTCCTAGGGACCTCATTCTTCACGACTGTCCATTCTTCATCTATTGTATTTCGTTCAGCCTTTTCATTTAGTCCTTGTGCAACATGTTCCTTGAAACAGTCCCGAATACACTTTTCTTTCAACTTGTTCTGATCCCACAATCTTACATTCCTTCATTTCTTCAATTTCTTCAACTTCAGTTGGCATTTCATGGCCATCAAGTTGTGGTCAGAGCCAATGCTCCTGGGAAAGTTTTGATGATGATGATGATGACGACGACGATGATGTTTCTTGTTTAAAGGGGCCTAACATCTAGGTCATTGGCACCTAATGGTATGAAATGAGATGAAATGCAATGACAATTTAAAAGTCCCAAATTCATCCACTGAACAGAATTTAAAACATGATGATGAAGAATGAAAAGATAAATATCAATTTAAAATAATCAGCAGAGCCAACTCGCAATGCTGAAAGTTAAAAATAATTCCAAAATCAATCCACTGGATAGAATGCAAAAGGATGGCAATGAACAATGATTATGAACTTAAAACGATCAGTGGATTTGACCCACAATGCCCCACCTTCCCAGAATCTATATTGAAAAATGAGTATTACTGACCAAGGTACTGCTTACAAAGCACAATTCTGAATCGATGATTCTTGTTGTCCAAACCAAACCAAACCTCATAGCACTACAGCCCTTGAAGGGCCTTGGCCTACCAAGCGACCGCTGCTCAACCCGAAGGCCTGCAGATTACGAGATGTTGTGTGGTCAGCACGACGAATCCTCTCGACCGTTATTCTTGGCTTTCTAGAATGGGGCCGCTATCTCACTGTCAGATAGCTCCTCAATTCTAATCACATAGGCTGAGTGGACCTCGAACCAGCCCTCAGGTCCAGGTAAAAATCCCTGAGCTGGCCGGGAATCAAACCCGGGGCCTCCGGGTAAGAGGCAGGCACGCTACCCCTACACCATGGGGCCGGCTCTTGTTGTCCAAAGGGGTCCAAAATCCACGTCAATGGTGCATCATAATGGTACTTATCGCTAGTAAAGTAGAACCATAGTATTTCTCAAGTTGCGGTACTAATTGAGAGTAGCGTAGACTCACAGTGTTCGAAACGTTATGGTACTGCTCTAAGTATTGTACGTCGCACAGGTAAGGCAGTCCTATGGTGTTTCTCACATGATGCCGCCACTCGTAGGCAATGCAAACCCATGGTATTCCTCACATAGGTGTACTAATCATAGGGACTCATACTATACCATGGTGTTCCTAAAATAGTCGGTACTAATCACAGGCAACGTAGGCCCATGGTGTTCCATTCCGCATATAGTGGTACTACTCACAAGAAAAGATGACCCATGGTTTTTCCTGCATGATGGTACTAATAACAAGTAGTTTCATGGTTCTAATTCAATCATCCCTTGGTCGCCCCCTTTTTTCGTCTCGTACAACAGGCAGGGCATACCGTGGGTGTATTTTACATCTGCATCCCCCACCCACAGTGGGTTGGGAAAATTTTGCAATCCAACACCTTGTTTCTGAATCTCTGCCTAATCATAATGAAGTCTATTTGATAACTTTCAGTGTCTCCAGGTCTCGCCCACGTAAACAGCCATCTTTTGTTGTGTTTGAACCAAGTATTGGCAGCAACTAAATTATGATCGGTGCAGAATTCTACCGGCATACTTCCTCTTTCATTCCTTTGTTCCAGTCCAAATTCTCCTACTGCATTACCTTCTCTTCCTTAGTTTACCACTGCATTCCAATCGCCCATCACAATTAGATTCTCGTCACCTTTACATATTGTAATAAAATATTCCATCTCTTTATATAATCTCTCCATTTCTTCATCATCTGTTGAACTAGTAGGCATGTAGACCTGCACTATTGTGGTGGGCATTGGTTTAGTGTCTATCTTCACAGTAGTGGTAGTAGTAGTAGCGTAACCGCTGCCCCATTTTCTTATTCATTATTAAACCAATTCCTGCATTTCTCCCTGTTTGATTTTGTGTTGATAATTCTGTAGTCGCCTGACCAAAAATCCTGCTGTTCCTGCCAACTTACTTCACTTAAACTAACTACATCTAACTTCAGTCTTTCCATCTCCCTTTTCAAATTCTCTAACCTACCATGATTCAAACTTCTAACATTTCACGCTCCGACTCGTAGAATGTCAGTATATATCTTCCTGATGATGGCCCCCTCTCGTGTAGTCCCCACCCAGAGATCCAGGGACTATTTTACCTTCGGAATATTTTACACGGGAGGAAGCCATCATCAGTACATCATTCATGCAGAGAGAGCTGCAAGTCCTCGGGAGTTAGTTACGGCTGTAGTTTCCCGTTGCTTTCAACCGTATAGCAGTGTCAACACAGATAAGCCATGTTGAGTATTATTACAAGGCCATATCAGTCAGTCATCTACACTGCCACCCTTTTAACTTCCAAAAGGCTGCTACCCCACTTTCGATGAACCGTTCATTAGTCTGGTCTCTCGACAGATACCCATCCGATATGGTTGCAACTGCGGATCAGTTATCTGCTTCATTGGGACACACAAACCTCCGCACCATGGCAAGGTCACATGGTTTGCAGTGGAGGATAGAAAAATTATTAATGTAAAGTGTATAATACTGTATTTTAGGAAAATATCTCCTTTTCTTTTTAATTTAAAATGTTATGCTTCAGACCTTTCTAACGACGACCGTTAACTTGACTAAGTACAAATGTTTTCTATCCATACCATGAAGGCCTCTTAGAGGGTAACGCCCACACTCTGGCCAGGAGATTTGGAGCAGTGAAGGAGATGTGTGGAGAAATTAAGGGTGTTGGCGGCGGTGGCCTATGCTAGAAACTATCCCGGTATTTGACTTAGTTCAGGAGAATGGAAAACCACAGAAAACCATTCTCAGGACAGTCCCTTTTCATCTGTCAAATACTGAGTCATGGCTTTCTCCTCTGCTACACTCATTAATGAACTAACAATCATAAGTGGAGATGGAAGCGGAAGATGATGATACAAACAAAACGGCATTTGAAATGGTGACCTGAAAATGGAAAGCAACAACATCTCTGTATCCTGACAGGAACGCTGATCATATGCCGGAAATCTCTGGAAATGTGAAACCTTAGCGCTACCGCCTACCAGCCTGTGACATTTCAAAATGCAGGGTCATGTGTTCCACTTGTAAGGTGTTTCTCTGTATGAACACAAATCAGAACTGCTACAAACATTTCTATGGGTTATGATTTGTTGTATTCTGTTTGTGTACTTTTAGTGTGTTGTTAACTCATTGAACCTAAAACTGTAATAACTTTATATGAAAGTATGTTTTTAATCTGTTTATTTTGTGGTATATAGTGAACTGATGTTTAACTTAAGTGTGTTTCGAAGTGACCAACAGCATTTCAAAGAAAATATCCCATACTTTTCCATCATAAACATTACGACCCACTGTAACATATAGGTTACATATGGTATTGGGGCAGTAATTAGCTTCAAACTTGACGTCATTTTTTCCATAAAACTGAGATTTCTTGCATCCTGAAAATCTGAAAATTGTATTCGAAACACTTATACTTGAACCATGGGCCCGAGGAGGTTAAATATTCGCTTGAATAGCTCAAACGTTGGAGCAACCAATGCAAAATGGGAATTCTGAAGATTTTGACCCCACTGGCATCAGGTTGGCCATTTTTTCTGTGCTTAACATCTCTTGGTATTTACTACAACACGGCATAATAAGCTGAAAGTATATCTTTATAGCATGACGTAGCAAGCAGAAAGTTTATTTCAAGTACATTGCAGCAGTAAAAATTAAATATTCACTTAAATCAACAAACTAATTTATAAAATTAAATACCTATATTTTCACTTTAACCAGTACTAATACTACTTGACTTACGGGACTGATGCATTCTGAGGGTTGTCTTCCTGCACCTGAAATAATAAATATATTATCACTAAAATAGTAATCACTTCATGCAGGAAGAATGGGCCTGATATTGGAATCATGTGGAGGAAGAAAACCGCTGAAAGTGGTGTTTCAAATAATAAGGAAGTGTATTTGAGGGAAGTGAGGGAAACAATAGGGAAATAAATGAACAATGCTGAAAAGCAGGGGATTTCTGAAAAAAATACCCATCATCCGTCCCTGGGAGAGAGCTGTTTCTTTTAATTGCCCAAATGTGTGAACTCGTTTCTTGTCTTAGTCGGTCTATAAAAGTGTGACATTGTCTTCCTTGCTGTTTCTTTCCCTCCAGCCTACATTCCACCATCTCGAACAGCAAGTCTCCATGTTATAGCGTGTCTGACCCAGGCAAGTCGTCTTCTACTCAGTTGCCTAAAAATAACTCTTCCTTTACCAACCTGATAATCTACTTCTATATTTTTAATTCAATTAATTCAGTGGTTCTTAATCAAGCCTCACCATCACATCTGAAAGGCGTGAATACAACCCATCAGTTTGGAGCTCAATATCCACATTTAAATCCCATGTAATCCTACTGACCAAACAAATATTTTAAGGAATCACTTCCTGAACCTAAGGGCATTAGACTAGCATGTTGTGGTATTTGTACAACACTACCTCCCTGCGCTGCTGGTATGGACGAACTTCCAATGAAATATTTCTAGCTGCTGTTTTGCGAGCTATCATAATCAACTGGATCGTCAACCTTCGTAGGGACACAGCATCCTAAGGCACACCTTGACATCTTGTCGACAGCAGCCATCCTTCGGTATTAACCTACCCAGGTACTTAAAAGGAGATACTTTTTCTCAAGTGTCTCACCATCAATCCCGATCAATCACTCTGCTTTTTTACACCACCTAGCAGCATGCACTGCCCCATTTTTACAGCTTTGAATACTTATCTTCAGTAAGAAATTTTAAAACATTGGATTTTATCTTTCTGCTTAATTTCTTTGGAGGCCTTCCCATCCTATAAATTGCTGCAGTTCTGTCAATCGATACAGAAGTAACACAAAAAGAAATCCCTGATCTCTGACAGGAATATACTACATGTGAACAACATTACTGTTGTTAAGACAAGTCACCAGGATGAGACTGTACCACTTGTGTCGAGGTTAACAAACTCTGTCGCTATTCATAGCGAGTTGTTCCAATCACTCATCCGATGTCCAACACTCCTGACTGAGCAACATTTGTAGGTTATACGTTATTTCACTTTTATCACTCTTATCTTTCTTTCTATTTTGCAGCGTAGGTCTTTCTCTAGTTACATACGTTTCCAGATCACTGCCGTCTGGTATCACCCCTACACTAAAGTATAAGTAATGTAAAAAATTGTTTCAAAAATCTCTATATATAAAACATATTGAGAAAATAAGAATGTTTCAAAAGCTGAAACTGGTGCCAGTTATAGGCTGTTATGTCTTCTTTACTAGAAAAATACAATCAACCTCTCATGAACACGACTTTTGTACATTTTTAAAGAAAATTTGGTTTCTGTTAGAGGAGTTATTGTCTCATCATCATGATGACGTTAAGTACACAGCTATATCTATCGGGCTGAGTTAGAACTTCGTACATCCCGACATCTGTTGTCTTCCAACTGGTACCAGATATGGGTTATAAGAATAACGCAATGTTGAACATCATAATATTTAATGAAAAATGCTTTCTTTCAGTAAAATAAATGAATCATTTTTCTATTCTGGGGCATGAAAACTCCTTATGTCCATTGATAAATTGTCTGTGGCCTTGATGACATAAGTATACCTAAAGCTTTATCCATCAGCATTGTGTTGAACTGCGTACATCTTGGCTTATGCTGCCTTCCACAGAAACATTTGAAAGACTAAGGGTGGCGTGCACCATCTTGGAGTAAATTACTACGGAAGTAGCGTTTACTAAAGAAGTCCATACTACAGAAGTAGCGTTCGTTACTCGCGGAGTAGTGCTGTGTTCGTGTATCTTCTTTAAAGAAATCCAAATAGATAAGGTTATGTGCGATAGGAAACGGGGGGAAAACGTAAGCGAAAAAGATAAATGCTTGTTAATAGAGATAATGACCATCTATGCAAAGGATATAAGGTGTAAGAAACACAACATAAAGATGCTGGATAAGAAAGGAAATTCATGGAAAGTCGTGGCGAAAGAATTCAATGCTTCGAGTGACGGAAAACGCAGTGAAGAGCAAGTTAAGATTCTGTAGAAGGACTTAAAAGCGAAGACGGAAGCAAAGCAGAAAATCATGGACACGCGGGAATAATTAAAAGTGATGGCGGTTTCTTCATACAGATGGCCTACATCCACAGCGAAATTTTCCCATTTTCACACCAGGCAGGTAGGCCCTACCTTAAGGCCACGGTCGCTTCCCAATCCCTAGGCCTTTCCTGCCCTATCGTTGCCATAAGACCTATCTGTGCCGGTGCGACGTTAAACAGATTGAAAAAAAAATCTTCCGATTTCTGAAAAGTTCACCGTTGTCACCGAGAGGGCAATAAATGGGAATATGCGCGCAGTCACAGTCAGTTGCACCCACGACGTGTGGAAACCTGCCAACGTGAAGAATATCCTTTTATTTTCCGAACGATCACCATCATTTGCAGGCGTACCTCCCACTTAGCCTCAACTACTGCTTTAATCACGCGATGAAAGATACGGCTAGCAGTTGTGCGGTAAACGTTAATTAGATCACCGGCAACTGGACTGAAATGTTCCGGTACGAGACACTCGTAGGGCACACAGCAACTGTAATTTTAGATATACAACAAAATTAAGACAAGAATTCAGCTGTAAGTGATCTCCAAGTAGATTTAGAAGAAAAGTAAAGGATTCCTTCCTAAGACCAAAAACGTTCCTGAAACTCGCCGTGTTCACATTACACGGCTATCGCCTTTCACGCACTGTAGGCCTACGCACTATTACATTTCCCATCGTTTACTGCGTCGAGATCGTCAATATAATCTAAGTAATCCATAAACACGTTTGAAACGTCTTTCCTCTCATATACGGCACGATATTATCATTAGTCAACAAGTCTAAACTTAGCTTACTCCATGCACGACGTGAGAGTAAATTCTAACCTATATTCGTACGTTATTTACTTCTTTAGTAATATACTACAAGATGGTGCTCTTCAACATTTTACTCTTGTAGTAATTTAGTCCAGGTGTATCTGAAAGGACTAAAATACTTCGGAAGTAATTTACTCTCGTGTGGAAGTCGCCGAATGCTGACTTCAAGAGTACTTTACTACGGAAGTAGAATTTACTCTTGGTTGGTGCCCGCCACCCTTAAACTTGTACCAGTTATGGATTAAAAGAAAGTGCAAAAATGACCATCATAACAGAACTGTTCGGTGAAAAATACTATCTACCAGTGAAATGAATGAATTATTTTGTTTCATTTCCATTCTGAGATTTATCTCTATCGATAAGTACATGATGGCCAAGGTTTGATATCGTGGTTAGCCGGTTCCAGTCCTGTTCAGAATGTTGGCCAGCAGGAAGGAGAGGTGGAGTTATAGAATTTCTAATCAGTAGAATGCGTAGTAAGTTCAATTACAAACCTCTCCGCAATGCTCATATGGAGTGAGGGCGTATTACGCTGCTGATGACGATTCGTTTTGGACTGTTGTGTGTAGCTTTATCAAACATACGCAGATCCATAGACGTCAAAGTACAACTCTGAGCTACAAGTGCACCCAATATGGTTCATAAGGAAATACTACACTACCTGTATTGATTCCATTTGAAATACCTGGAAAGTGTGACTTTTATTCATAAGATATCCATTTAGAATTTCCAATTACTTTATAGATAGTAGTTTTGACAGGCTTATGTTCTAGTTATTGTAATAAATTAATGTAAATGGCGACAAGTCATGGGCACTCCATTTATCACCATTTCCCCTTATTCAGCTCCTGCTGGTTCGGGGCATTCTTCCTCTTTCCTCCCACCATTCCTCTTCCATCATTCTGTCTCACTTCCGGTTTCTTCTCCTTGCAATCCTCTTTACTGAATCGATACACCTTGTACTACGTCTTCCTATCATTCTCTTTCCCTCAAACTTCATCTCTGTCTTGGTATTCTTTTCTCCTCCATCCTCTTTACACGTCCAAATCATCTTCCTATCAATTATCCCATTTAGCTTTCCTATTCCAACTTCTTTCTAAAGCTCCAATATACCCAGAAAACAAGCGACAGTCATAAAGGGTCACCTGACCCCTAAAACTGCTTCGGCAGGGAAAGTGTTGATGACCATCTTCTGGGACTGCGATCGCATACACTTTGTAGAGTGTGGCAAAACAATCAGCTCCTAAGTGCAAGTGGGTACTTTGTGGACCCATCACACCTGATTACCGTGAGGTCGTCCTGGAAAAGAAGTTAGCCTCTTTCTATTGACAATACTCGTCCACACATAGGTGCATTATGGCATCTCTAATTTCATGTGATTTTACCCCATTTATCATACTCTCTCGATATCACATCTTGTTACTTCTTCCTTCTTCTGAAACTTAAGGAACATCTGATAGGTCACCGTTACACATGTGATGAGGAGTTAGAAGCAGCAGTGTATCACCGATATTGACAGAAGAGCCCTCATTTCTACGTAAACAAGATGAAAACAACCTGTGAGTGTGGACAAGGACAGCGACAGCGGTGAATATTAAGTCATACCATTATTTAGAAAGATGCAGACATCGAAAGGAACACATGATAGGATAAACATTACTTACAGTGAAAAATAAATGACTCTCTGGTAGAAGATATTCTAGGCTTTATGCGGATTCTGCACCTCGGGTCATTATCCCAGATATTATTGGAAAGATCATATAAGAAGCAAACCTATACAAAATGCCCTCATAGATAAGTAGATTCTTAGCCTGAAGAATGTCTGAAATAAATGTATGTTACGGAACTAGTTACCTCCTCTGCAGGGACCATTTTTCTTGATGATACACCACCACTCCTTCAAATTATCAGGAGAGCCTCCAAAATCTGAAAAGAAAATATCTTTAACATCTCCTTTTTTTTACAAGTTGCTTTACGTCACACCGACACAGATAGGTCTTACGGCGACGATGGGATAGGAAAGGCCTAGGAATGGGAAGGAGGAGTCCGTGGCCTTGGTTAAGGTACAGCGCCAACATTTGCCTGGTATGAAGATGGGAAACCACGGAAAACCACCTTCAGGACTGCTGACAGTGGTGTTTGAACCCACTATCTCCCAAATACTGGATACTGGCCGCAATTAACATTTCAATTAAACCTAAACCACACTTGATTGAGAGATGCATTTAAGAGATTACAGACATGCCATATTTGGTTCACATTCCTCAGTGCCAATCCAATTCCTGGGCCTATTATAAGCTGTGCTATCATAATTAAACCTATCTAGGTCACGCAATAAAGTATTATACTTGGGGAGTACGAGCTTGGGTGGAGATGATTCATAATTCCAAATATAAGGCCTACATTTGCAAAGCGTGGGCCTTATTTCCTGCATCGTGACCTTGAGGGTTTTTTATTGCATCATCTTGTGTTCTTAACCAAATTCGATAAAATGTACACCGTTTCGTTATTTATTTAATGCACTATTAGATACATATATTAATTTAATGCTATCCTAGCACTAACATTCCCTTTTTTTACTTCCCTTTCCAAAGAAAAATTATTAAAATGAGATCAACTCCCCTTCTTCGAGTCTTGAGTCTGGCCTGGCAACCAAATACTGAGGAGGGCCAAGATCTCACTTTCTCCAACAGGTACCAGGCATAGACAGTAAGCAGACATGTAGGTTAACTACCGACCAAAGAAGCGGCAAATACGAAAATCAAACAGTTGGCCTTCATACCTGCTGGGCCTTATTACCACAACCTACCTTATTATAAAATATATACACTTACAATGCTATATGAATGATTTATACACAGGGAAAAGGCGACTAATTAAATGTGATCTTAAAGCAAATTACACACTGATATTAACGATTATAACGTCACAGTCATCATTTACACACTAAGAATTGTGCAATCGGGGTATAAAAAACATTTCAGGAACGGCAATGTCCTTCGGCTCCTCACAGGCCAGTCGAAGATAACCAGAATTTTCAGGTGTGGCGAGGTCATAGTGCTAATCTCTTGTATTCGAAGTAAACGGATTGAGACCCAATACCATCTGTTGCGTCTGGACAAGCAATGTTATTGTGAATCAAGGAGGCGATGAACTTGTAATTTAAGTTTTAAAAACGAAGAAGAATGATCCTTTTGTTGTGCTGTGTGATTGTTGTGAAATTGGCTGAATCTCTAAATATACGGTTTGAGAATTTGGGGAAGGAGTGAAACGGGTAGGTAGTTTCATTGCTGTTCCAACATAACTTTGGTGTCCCCGACGTGATCTAATAACGCAGATACTGGTGAGTCTCAATCTGGTTATTATAGGTACCGTAACGGAAGAAATGGAGGCAGTACTTAAGAAACATAAAGTGGTGAAGGCATGTTTTACTAAAACTTATGACAGTTTTACACAAGAAATAGATTCTGGGAATCCGAATGAGGAAATAGTGAAATCAAAGTTTTCTACGTTAGATAGGTTATCTGGCGATCTTAATAAACTAGACGATCAAATGGCCACGTTGATATTAGATGATGAAAATGCTGACTTTGAAACAGAATATGACACTGCAGAAGCATATAGAGAAAAAATGGATTGTGTTAAGGTAAAGATGGAAACTTTTGTTACAAAATGCGCTCAAGTAGAACTAGTCAATGATGCCCAGTCGGTTAGTTCATCTCTAACCTCAAGTAGGAGGAAGCTTAAACTTCCTAAAATAGAGCTGAAACAATTTAGTGGAAATATAAAAGACATTTGGGTTTTTGGAATCAGTTAGAAGAATTGATTAAAACAGGGATATGGAAGATGCAGATAAATTTCAGTATTTGCTTCAGACTACAGTAGAAGGTTCACGAGCTGGAGAGATTGTAGAGAGTTTCCCCGCATCTGCTGAAAATTATAAGAAAGCTATTGAAAGTTGAAAGCTTAAAAAAATAGATTCGGTAAGGAAGAATCTTTGACCGAATATTACGTGAGAGAGCTACAAGGACTCGTAATAAGAAATGTAACAGAGTCCCAAACCAGGCTTGAAATAGCTCATCTCTACGATAAGTTAGAAGCACACCTGAGAGCATTGGAATCAATCGGGATGACATCAGATAAATACGCAGCGATGCTATTTCCACTTGTGGAATGCTGTATTCCAGAAGATCTACTTCCCGTGTGGTTAAGGAACCCTGTAGCAATCGAACAAGAGAACGAAGAAGGTAGAATTTAAGAAGACCGATTGAAACGTCTTTTAGCATTCTTGGGGTGTGAAGCTGAGGGTAAAGAACGAATAGCACTAGCAAAAGCTGGCTTCAAAGCGACAGAAGAACAACGGAGAGCAAGTTGACGACAATGATGTTATGATTACTGCAGCAGACTTATTTTCTGGTGAGAAGAAGAAGAGTCCTCTTGTGTGTCTGTTCTGTAATAAAACTCATGTCAGTAAGGATTGTTTCCATGCCCACAAATTATCCCTTAGCCACAAGCAAGACTTGGTGAGAAAAGGGAAAATATGTTACGCATGTTTAAAACATGGCCATCGGGCAAAGGACTGCAAGCAGAGAGTAAGTTGCATAATTTGCTCCAAAAGACATTATATAATCATGTGTCCAAATATAAAAAATGCACAGAAAAATTTATCTGTAGAAGGTAAAAATGATGAAGACGACAAAACGTGTTTATCTAGTCAGTGTACCTCAGGGGTATTTCTTCAAACACTCACGGTAAATCTCGTTGCAAATGGCAGAAAGCAAAAAGCAAGGGTACTAATTGACTCAGGTTCACAACGATCGTATATCCTGAAGAAGATTGCAGAAGAAATGAGGCGACGACATGTAAATACTGAGATGGCAAAACACGTCCTATTTGGTGGGAGCTCAACCAAGAAAAAAAAGAACCGATGTTACAGCATCTGCTTAGAAAGCTTGGAAGGAAACTACGCTAGCAACGTTGAGGTACTAGACCAGCCCATAATATGTGGATCCATATCCCGACACCCGTCTACGGCTTGCTTGAAAGAGCTGAACCAACGTGGAATCAAAATAACTGATGTCGGAAACGGACAGCCATCAATTGAGATACTGTTAGGAGCGGACGCTGTGGCGAAGCTTTATACTGGAAAAGTTGAAGAAATGGAATGTGGGCTCACTAGGATGGGTTGTGATGGGACGAATGGAAAGAGGGCTCGGGCATCCTAACCATGCTGTGATGTTAACCACCATGCTGACACCTTCAATGAACATACAAGATATCAAAACGGTGGGAGTGCCAGACCTCGATTCTATTGATAACATTCATTTATCAAAAAGGCTACAACGCCTGAGAGAAGAATTGTGGAAGAGATTCAGACTGGAGTATCTAGGTCAACTCGTTCACAAGAAAGGTGACATGAAGGGGAGGAGAGAAGAGATAAAGTGTGGAGATGTTGTGCTGATCGGCAATAACAACATGAAGAGAATGAACTGGCCCTTGGCGCGAGTAACAGAGGTGTTCCCCGGGAAGAACAATGTAGCACGAATAGTGACTGCTGGAGCATTCATCCGGCCAATAAAATACATCTATCCCTTGGAGATGTGTTTCTCTCCCATAAGCCCAGGTAAAGGCGCAACACTAGACGTTACCACAAAAAATACCAAGGTACCTGTTCCAAGTCTCCAGATCCTGGTGTCCCCGTGCAAGGTGCCAAAGTTACCAGGACAGGCAGGAAAGTGAACATCCCTTCACGTTTTCTTGAGTGAAAGAACTTAAACTGTGTTTGAAATTTTGTTTAATATATCTTGTTCATGTGTAAATTAATTTGAATTGACAGTGTAAAATCAAAGTTGGGAGGATGTTGCGTCTGGACAAGCAATGTTATTGTGAATCAAGCAGGCGGTGAACTTGTAAGTTAAGTTTTAAAAACGAAGAAGAATGCTCCTTTTGTTTGCTATGTGATTGCTGTGAAATTGGCTGAATCTCTAAATATACGGTTTGAGAATTTGGGGAAGGAGTGAAACGGGTAGTTTCATTGCTGTTCCAACACCATCAGCCAGCATTCTAAAATCCTTCGTCCGGGCTGAGGCGCTGGCCTTCTGACCCCAACTTGGCAGGTTCGATCGTGGCTCAGTCCGGTAGTATTTGAAGGTGCTCAAACACGTCAGCCTCATGTCCGTAGATTTACTGCAACGCAAAAGAACTCCTCCGGGACTAATTTCCGGCACATCGGCGTCTCCGAAAATCGTGAAAGTAGTTAGTGGGACGTAAAAACAATAACATTATTATTATTATTATTATTATTATTATTATTATTATTATTATTATTATTATTATTATTATTATTATTATTATTAAAATCCTTCGACAAAGTAGGTTTGTTAGAACGTATTCACTGATACTTTCAACGAACCACTTTCAGAACAAAATCTTATCACCACACATCTATAGACCTAACGCAGACAAATAAAATAAACGTAGGCTAGACAAAGGGTTATTATTGTATTGACTTTTTATACATGATCTTAAATTACAACGGAATGTTCATGAGGATTATCTTCTGTATGTAAAATTATTAAAACTACTCTGCGTGATAAACTGTTCAAATGTGAGGTACCGGTACAACTAATATATAAAGGTAATTTCAACCTGTCATGCTACTGGGTTCAAATTGCATTTATACGAAGTTATAATGAGCCAGAGCAGACCTTCAGAGTCTTAAATAATAACTTCTTGACGATGATAACAACTTACCGCACGAACCGGTTGCCAAACTGATAAAGAAATAAATCATATACGCGCATACCTACAGTGCATAACAGTCTTGATTGTACACCCCACTTAGCAGATATAATGTCTTTATAATTTCTAAATAGTACGTAACCAGTGCACAAGACATGGATAAGTTATTGCACAAGGTGTTGAGAACTTGATGTTAGCGATCAAAAGTCTCGGTACACCATTTTAAAAGAATATGAGTGATATATGTTGTGTAGTGGCCTATTTGCTTACAACAGTCTTATTTGTACACGTTAGCTACCTCGTCGCTCGGGAACACTCCTAGCTAGTTGGTGTGTATCTGTGCTGTGCTAGTGTGTATAGTTTCGCAGTTAGTGCACCAGACCGTGTGTTACATAGGCCTAATGGGTAAAAGAACAGAGTTAAGTGACGAACTAAAAAATGTAATTGTATCTTTCGGATTGCAAGGGTATTCTTTGCGTGAAATTGGACGCAAAGTAAATAAACCTCATTTCACAATACACTATGTGTTGAATAAATTCAGATATAGTGGAACCACGAAGAATTTGCCAAGGAAAGCAAAAGAAAAGATACTGAATAGGCGAGATGAACGTTATATTGTGAAACAAGTAGAACAGAATCCTCAATTAAGTGCGCCTAAGATCCGCGTAATGCTCGAAGAAAGGACGAAGAAGAAAATGTCAAGTCAGACAATTCGTAGGGTATTGTGGAAATATGATCATCACGGTAGACGACCACGGAAAAGGCCGTTTGTTACTAAGAAAAATCGACAAGCCAGAATGAAATTTTGCAGAGAGTATGAAAACAAGGATTGCACATTCTGGAACAAAGTTATTTGGTCAGATGAGACTAAAATATCTCTATACGGTTCGGATGGAAACAGTTATGTATGGAGAAAAGTTAATACAGCCAATAAACCTGCAAATACGCTACACACTGTAAAACATGGAGGTGGATCAATTATCATTTGGGGGTGCATGTCGTCTTGTGGAGTGGGAAATATAGAAATCATCAGTGGCATCATAGACAGATGGGGTTATTTAAACATTTTAAAGAACAATGTCAGAGTGCAGTAAAAATGGGGTTGGGGTCTTACTATATATTTCAGCAAGACAATGATCCCAAGCACACAGCTGATATTTGCAAGCAGTGGCTGATATGGAACGTACCATCGCAACTGCGAACTCCTGCCCAATCCCCTGACTTGAACCCCATAGAACATTTGTGTGTCGATCTAAAAAGAAGGGTTCATGCAAGGAAACCTCAATCACTAGAGCATTTAAGAAGTATAGTCAACGAAGAATGGGGTAAAACCGACCAAAAAATATGTGAGAAATTGGTTCATTCGATGCAGCGAAGGTGCAAAGCAGTTCTCAAGGCCAGAGGATACTCATCGGGGTATTAACGAGTGTTTTTGTGTGAACATTTTGCTATCTTCTGTAAGTGTACAAACAAGGTTGTTGCATGATGAAACGCCCGGTTTTTGTACATTGCTTGAATTTATGTTAAAATGTAAGATCACAGATCAGTTGTTTTATTATTTACAATGTTTATTAGTGCATCTATTACGATATGGGCAATAAAATACATCACAATAATTGTATACAAAAGTTTAACCGTTATTTCGTTGCAATAAGTTGGTGTACAAACAAGACTGTTATGCACTGTATATATTGTATAAGGAAAAAAATTGAATGGTTATATCATGAAATCAACCAGGTCCCTATAAATCAGATCGGGGTATTTTCGCTGATCCTCGAATCATAAATGCACTGTACTGAATGAATGATAAAATTTAGAAATGATATAACAAAGTGATATCTATACAAAATAACTGCTATGAGAAGAATTGTTAATTCTTCAACACACTACGTAAGAGATGTACAAAGAATACGCCGGTATTTGGATAGAAGGTTCAGAAAAATATTAGGGGCGGGGCACCAAGAGAAGTATAGACATTTCGACTTCCTCTAACATTCTTATAATATTCCACTGCTCACAGTTCAACGAATATAATTCCCTCTGCTTACCATTATTCTATAGCAATCTTGCTCCTGAAGTGTAGTGACGCCATTCCACTATGGTCCGTTTTATCGCTCAGTTTCTTGACAGATTCTAGATAATACACGCGTATATGTATGACGTGTCGGGCAGCACTACATTGACTCGCATTCCGCTTACAGTTCCTTATCTCTACTCTCTCCTTATCACACTTCTACTTGTTCATTCTAAAGGCAATAAATGAAAGGTTTCAAAACTTCAAAGTTTGCTATTTCTCACATTTCATCTTAATTTGTTTACCCTCCAAGGTCGGTTTTTCCCTCGGACTCAGCTAGGGATCCCACCTCTACCGCCACAAGAGCAGTGTTCTGGAGCTTCAGACTCTGGGTCGGGGGATACAACTGGGTAGGATGACCAGTACATCGCCCGGGCGGCCTCACCTGCTGTGCTGTCGGGGAATGGGAAGTTTGGAAGGGACAGACAAGGAAGAGGGAAGTAATCGGCCATGGCCTTAAGTTAGGTACCATCCCGGCCTTTGCCTGGAGGAGAAGAGGGAAACCACGGAAAACCGCTTCCAGGATGGCTGAGGAGGGAGTGGAACCCCTCTCTACTCAGTAGACTTCCCGAGGCTGAGTGAACCACATTCCAGCCCTCGTACCACTTTTCAAATTTCGTGGCAGAGCCGGGAATCGAACCCGGGCCTCCGGGGGTGGTAGCTAATCACACTAACCACTACGCAGCAGAGGCGGACCCACTAAAATCCTACGGCTAGAAATTAATCACAAATCATTGTAAATGATTACTCTTCGTTAATGCATTATTTACCAATATGTACGAGATTTGTAGTGGTGGTGATTATTGTTTAAAGACGAAGTACAACTACGTAGGTAACCAGTAACACTAATGACAGGGAAAATGGTAGAGGTCTGACTCTTCCAAGAATGGACACGCCGTATCGACATAAGAAGTACTTCCTGGATAGATAAACAAATGGAGAATGGTTTTAGCTTCGTAAGACAAACTAATGAGGTATAGGTGAGGATTTCCGTTCATTGACCAGTATTTGTCTTAGCTTTTTAAGATACAATATGAGAACGTTTTCAAGCCTTTTAGTGTTTACATTACTTCATCTTCATTTGTTCATTTGTCTTTTGGAGGTAAGTAACACTTTGAATGGGACAGGTTATAATGATTCAGTTTTACTTTATAAGTGTGAAAATGTTTATGGCTACTGGGTGTTATGGTTCCTCTGTGTGTGGGGGTGGTAGAATAATATCCAGGTAAACCCTGCCTGTCTTAAGATGCGACTAAAAGAGGCCACAGGGGCTCTTAACTTTGAAGCGTGAGTTGGTGACCACGGGGCCCTAAGCTGAGTCGTTACATTGCTTCCAGTTACTTGAGTCAGGCTCCTCACTTTCATCTATCCTATCCGACCTCCATTGGTCAACTCTCGTTCTTTTAGGTTGCAAGGTCTAGGGATTCTTTCATTTTCACGTCCTCCATAGTCTTTGTCTTTCTTTGATCGATACCTTCATATTTCGAAGTGTGGGATCACCTCCATGGTTTCTCTGTGATCAGTGTTATATAGAGGATGGTTGCCCAATTGTACTTCCTCTTAAAACAGGGATCACCACCACCATCTGGGTGTTATTGAGGACTATGATTCCGTGAAATTTCCTACTTTGACTCCTTATATCTATGTCCTGGTGCTATATGTTCCTTTTTACAAGATTTGTCTATTTGCAGCATCTCTGAGAAAACCCAAATTGATTATGTTAGCTAAGATTTATATATTTTTACCGGTACTATGAAAATTTGCATTCTGAATTCAAGCATGATGACATTTCAGTTGTTTTCATTTGATTAATTCGCCGTCTTTATCCTTAAAGACTTTTCTTGTAATTCAAATTACCCTTGAAGAATCCTCTTCTTGATATGTAGTTTCAGTCACTTGAATCATGACCGATAATTTACCAGATATGGTATTATACAGAATAATCTATCGTTATGACATTTCAATCGTTTCTATTTGTATAATAATTCATCATCTTTCAAGACTTTTGTTGTAATCCAGAATCATCCTTAAAGGAGCCTCTTCTCGATGTGTACTTTCAATCACGTGAATCATATTATCTACAGTTAATCAAATATGATAACATTCAGAAGGATCTAACAAAAAACTGCCTGGTTCAAGTTAATGTTCATAAAGTGAAACCACGATTGCTCCGCTGGTGTACACTTATCTCCTGGAAGAGTTATGTTATTTATCACAACATATTTAGTGACAGCTATTGTTTACACAGAAAAGTTATTAAATTTGTTGTATTAAGATGAGTTGGCTAATTATCTTCTTAAAGTTCTTAGATTATGCGACTTTACCGAACTGTATACAATCAGTCAATCAATTAACATTGATCTGCATTTAAGGCAGTCGCCCAGGTGGCAGATTCCTATCTGTTGTTTTCCTAGCCTTTTCTTAAATGATTGCAAAGAATTTGGAAATGTATTTAACATCCCCCTTAGTAAATTATTCCAATCCCTAACTCCCCTTCCTAAAAACGAATATTTGCCCCAATTTGTCCTCTTGAATTCAAACTTCATCTTCATATTGTGATCGTTCCTACTTTTAAAGACACCACTCAAACTTATTCGTCTACTAATGTCATTCTGCGCCGTCTCTCCACTGACAGCTCGGAACATACCAGTTAGTCGAGCAGCTCGTCTTCTTTCTCCCAAGTCTTCCCAGCGCAAACTTTGCAACATTTTTGTAAGGCTACTTTTTTTTTTCTCGGAAATCACCCAGAACAAATCGAGCTGCTTTTCTTTGGATTATTTCCAGTTCATGAATCAAGTAATCCTGATGAGGGTCCCGTATACTGGAACCATACTCTAGTTGGGGTCTTACCAGAGACTTATACGCTATCTACTTTACATCCTTACTACAACACCTAAATACCCTCATAATCATGTGCAGAGATCTGTACCCTTTATTTACAATCCCATTTATGTGATCACCCCCAATGAAGATCTATAGGCTATTTGTGGATGATGTCATACTGTATAGAATAGTAAATAAGTTACAGGCTTACGAGCGGCTACAAAAAGATGAGATGGACAGCAGATAATGGTGCGATGGTCAATGGGACGAACAGTCAGACTGCAAGTTTTACCGAGAGGAAAAGTCCTCTCAGTTTGAATTTTGAATTACTGTGTTGATGGAAATTTCTATAAGTACCTAGAATGGGGTAAGCACATCAGCAAGGTTGTAGAGAAAGAGTACATATCTGTTCACATGGTTGTGATGGTATTTAAGGGTGTAAGGATGTAAGTGTCTGGTATGATCCCAATCAGAGTATGGGATCCACACCAGGATTGCTTGAGAACCGGGAATGATCCGAAGAAAAGCAGTAAAATTTGTTCTTGGTGATTTCTGACAAAACAGTAGTGTTACAAAAATGTTGTAAACTTTGGGCTGGTAAACTTGGGAGTAAGGACTACGTGATATGTTCGGAGATGTCAGTGGAAAGATGGCGTTGAACAACATTAGTAGATGAAGAAGCTTGAGTGGAGCTTTCAATAATCATAACATGAAGATAAAGTTAGAATCCAAGAGGACGAATATTCATTTATATGACGAGGATTAAGGGATTGGAATAATTTATGAGACCGAGCGAGTTGGCCGTGCGGTTAGGGGCGCGCAAGTGTGAGCCTGCAATCGGGAGATGGTGGGTTCGAACCACACTATTGGCAGCTCCGAAGATGGTTTTCCCTCGTATTTTCACACCAGGCAAGTGCTGGGGCTGTACCTTAGTTAAAGCCACGGCCGCTTCCTTCCAACTCCTCGCCCTTCCCTAACCCATCGCCGCCGTAAGACCTATCAGTCTCGGTGTGACGTAAAGCAACTTTTAAAAAAAACGGAGAAATGTTCGATAAATTTCCGAGTTCATTGAAAACGTTCAAGAAAAGCTAGGTAAACAACACGTGGGCGACAGCCGTAAATGCAGATCATTGATGAGTGACTGAAAGAAAGAGAAAGGCCACGAAGGAAGTGAAAATAAGAGACTCCATGGTTGCGTTCACAAAATACTACTCTTCAACCCCGAGTAAACTCGGAGTTAACTCTATCCGTTCATAAAAGTAAAGAGTTAACTCTACAAGGCGTTCAGAAAATGCATTCGAGTTAACTCAGAGTATCCTCCTTTTACTCTGCGTCTGCGTAAATAGGTGGGTAGATTTAACTCGACATGCGCAGTAATTCATTTATTGGTGGCGGTAAAATATATTAACTGCGAGTATATTGACATGACAATGAATTCAAATTATTTTCTAGTTGTTGACAAAGAAGGGCGTTATGTATTGAATAAAGAATGGGATATTTTCGTTTAAAACAGGAAAAATAGGTACCGTGCCAATTTTAATAATCGGCGGAAATAACATGATTGAATTTTTATGAGAATACCCATGTTATGAATGATCAGCTGATTTATTAAAATGTATAATACGTAACTTTTTAATATTTTAGATGACCTTCTGAATGAGACCATTTAATTATACGATCAGAAATACCACACAGTGCATTTACAACTCTCAAGAAACGGATTTGCACGAATCAGGTGCTAAGAGCCGAATTACAACAAGTTTTTTTCGTGAGTCTTACAATGGTCTTGCTCGTTCCCCGATTTTGGATTTAGAAAGTTTAGGGCCAAGGACTCTGAGTAGATGTTCGAATGCTGATCCGGGAATCGGAAATGTTGTTTAAATTCAGTTTCGTCGTAGTTGTTAACAACATAATCTTTACAGTTAGTTGTCCTAAATGGCTTATCGTGCACCAGTGCGGAGCCGATGTATTGGTATTCATCATCAATGTAATCAGATTGTTCCTACGAGGTAAAGAATAACGGGTACTGTTTTAAGGCACAACTTGGTGAGGAAAGTAGTAATAACTCATATAGCACGCTGCTATGAAGAAATTCGCCTGGAAATTAGACATTAAATTCCTCGCATATGAGGTTATGGTAAAACAAATAATCTTTGATTAGCCGTATTCACTCGAAGCGTTCACGAAATACCGTTACTCAGAGTTAACCTTACCAGTTACTCCGCGATACTCTACTCTACTCCAACTCTACTCGGAGTCGTATTTTGTGAATGCAGCCCATAGGACTCGCAAACGTAATACCGTCGGGATTAGGACTTACCATCAGTTGGAACAAATCTCTTGGATTTCTACACCGGGGCCGCTATCTTACCGTCAGTTGGAACAAATCTCTTGGATTTCTACACCGGGGCCGCTATCTTACTGCCAGTTGGAACAAATCTCTGGATTTCTACACCAGGGCCGCTAAATCACCTCCAGATAGCTCCTCAACTGTTCTCACGTAGGCTGACTGCACCTCGAACCAGCCCTCCGATCCGTATAAAAACCCTGGCCAGGAATCGAACCACGGGTCCTTCATGTAAGAGGGAGACTCGCTAAACCGAGACCACGGAGCCGGCTAAACTATTTGTCAAATAAAGGAAATGTTCTGCTGAAGCACATTTATATGTCAGCTTAAACAAGAAGTTTTCTTTTTTTAAGCATTGCACATGAACATTGTTCTGTCAAAATTGACATCAAAATTCTACATTAATAAAAATATGTTTATAGTACCTAACATTTTAAAGTGTTCTGTAGCCGACTGTAACTTTACTAAAATAACTTATAAGTTTCACACGCCCCTATGATGTACCCCATCGTTATTATTATTGTTACGGAGATATCCGTGGTAGTAAGAGGTGAAAGAAGGTGCGGGCTGGAATAAGTCTCACTACAAGTCCGAAAGATGAATTTAAAATTTAAATAAAGGTTATATTTTCAATAGACAACAAGAGTTAACAAAAGTTTATATAAAATTTGAAAACTTAACAAGTCAACAACAAGCCAAAATCAGGTACAAAGAAATCACACTATTTAGGGGGTTATTACAAGATCTGGGCTTCGAGCCCCAAGTATAATTTCTGAGCTCTCAGCTCACAACAACAAAATACCAAAGGGCAGAACACCCTTAATTACATGGAGCATTAGCTCCCAACTTTACATCTCAAGCCTCTCTAAGGCACTTTTACCACAACCCTATAAAAAGCTATCCCGCTCTCGATCTTTCAAGCCTATAAAGGCAATAACGGACTTTTACACAAACTGCCATCAAGGCATGATGAAGAAACAGGGGTATCTCGTACTCAACCTACTGGGCCTTAGTGTGCAAAACTAGGTTAATTTAAATGGCCCAAAACAAAAGGATGGAGGCGTGAATTTGCACTCCTCAATCTACACTTTAAAACCTAAGTGGCTCTAGGCCGATAATACAGGGGCTAATCCCGATCTATGGAGGTGACCCGTATGAGAAAACTTTAATACATTAAGGAAGAGAAGAAATGGTTATGAAACGTAGTCACCTCAATTTCTAAATGAAGGGGAGCTCGAGAGGGCACAGCACTCTCTATCCCCGCTTTACAGTAAAAGATGTTTCAAGTTTTTACATAGACAGAAGAGGAATTTACATTTTAAAGTGGTAGGTTACATATTAAAGGTTTCGAACCCTCCCCGAGGCTAAACTGCTGAGCTAGCAAGAAATAAAGATGTTAACAGGCAATTACCTTGTTGAAGAGCAGCTGCTTGTGGAAAGAGGCGCTTCCCGCCCCCTGCTACATATCCACACACTAAGTTAGATGTTACTGAAGTGGCACCGAGACAAGAAAATCAGCAGTTTTCATACCCTCGTGGAAAATTCGAGACCTTTCAGGAATGAGTAGACACACACCCCCCCAATTTTATTGGTAGACAAATAGTTACACATGGAAATTCGAAGAAGAAGAAGAAGAAGAAGAAGAAGAAGAAGAAGAAGAAAGCAATGATTGGAGGGAAATTAATTACAGAAATTAGTGATTGGTTAAATTCAAAACAGGCGGAAAGAAAGAATTAATGTTGCCAACCCACAAACCACAGAACAAAATTTAGTAAAAACAAAACTTAGGAATACAAAATTTCTTCAGGAGAGTACATTCCATTACACCAGAGTGTATTACCATAGTTTTTGGTAGAGACATCTGTTAGAGAAAGTCCACACTTCTTGATCCATGAAAAACAAAAGCAAATCAAAAACACTCAGTGACATCTTCTGATAAACCGTAGAATTAGTTCAGTAGAGCTTCTCCTGTAGAGGAGTTTCAATTGGTGCAAGATTTGAACTTACGTCGTAGAGGTGTACCGCCCGGTATTATTATTATTATTATTATTATTATTATTATTATTATTATTATTATTATTATTATTATTATTATTATTATTATTATTATTATTACTTTTATCATTATTAGTATTATTATTATTTGTCGTTTGGGCCTCCTGAGGATCACGGGGCTCGTATCTTCTCGTCACTTGTGCCGTCTGTTTTCTCCTCTTCCAGTATTCCTTCATTTTCTGGCTGTGATCCAGATTTCTTTACTCCGCCCATATAGGTCTGCTGGTTCCTGTGTTCTTCTTACTTGTAAATGACATTGGAAAAATTCCCCGCTGGATGGCTTGCCGAAACTGTGGGCGGTCATGTATGGACTCATGCGGGATCTCCAGTGATGGCCGTGGGTCGGTAAGGAGGCGGCCTGGTGAGGTCTTAGATCCAAGCTGTCTGCGACGTCGACACACTGAACCTACACACTAGACATACACTAGGAATTGTGGTCTGGGGACCTAATTCCTTTGAAGCAGGACCATTCTCGTCTTTATCCCAAGAACCTTGAAAGCAAATTTGTACGACAGACTGGTGTCTAAACCGGTTTCAAATCCGCAGTGAACTTGAAAGCTGACCTAATTTCCGTTCATGGAGCTTGGCACATTAGTATTCCTATGTTTCCTGATAAGCTTGAAGATATAACCAGCCTGCAGGCTGAAAATATGCCCAATAATCTCTCTCCTTACTGGTTACCGGTATTGAAGAGAGAAGGAAATGTTCGCGCAAATGAAAGGGAAGTCATTGGATGCCTGGAACTTTCGAAAATCACACTGCAAAGACTTATTAAATAAATTGCATCGTTTAACACGCCCCTCTTTTCAAGAATATAGTTATAGTACGCCTACTGTATATCAAAATAAAGACAGATATATGTAACATTAATTTGAGTGAGAAAGTGTGTTTATTTCCTCAATTCCTCATTGAGCGTGGAAACCGACTTAATTATGAATATCTTGATTTATTTCATCTTAACTCTTATCATTTACTAGGGTAGGGAAACATTCATTATCGGTGTTTACATTGAGGTTAGTTTGTTATGGTTATCTCTGGTGATTTTAATATGTGATCAGCCGTTACAAAAAAGAGAAAAGAAGAGCATCGGGCGGCGATATTTACTTTCTGGGGTATTACCTTACGTGGTGATTACTATACTGCCATCCATTCCCAGCGTTCAAGGTGGCGTTTTCCAACAGGATAACACTCGTCCTCATACCGCTGCTGTCACCAACGCGCTCTACAGAGTGTCGACCAGTTGTCCTCCTCGGCTTGCGAGATCATCAGCCCTATCGCCTATTGCGCACGTATGGGACATATGGGACGACAAATCCAGTGTCATCCAATACCAGCATTAAATTTTGCAACAGGCGTGGGCAATTGCTTAATCTATGTTGCATTACTCTAAACGAATATCTTCTTGGTGTTGGAATTTCATTTTACGCCAGTGTATTTCATTCACGGAAGCCTACGTTAGTTGGTCAATTCCAAATACAACTCATCTGTGCTTCGGCTTGAGGTATCCGGAACTAGACAAAGCCAGGCTTTGTCAGGCGCCCTCTACGGGTCAGTGGTAGAGTGTCTGCCTCCAGATCCTAAGATAGCACGTTCAAACAAAGCAGAGGTCATCGGATCTTTAAAGGGCGAACAAAAGAGCATTCAGCATTCAATGTCGTCAGATGTCAGCAAGTAAAAGTAAAAGATTTTTATTTTTATTTGTACTCATACAAGTTCCAATCCGTGGCAAAATCAGTTAGATGTTTCGATTCTTCAGCTAGAGGGATCTGGTTGTACGCCTGATTGAGGTCTAGGGTGGTAAAGAACTTGGCTTTCCGAAACCATGAAAAACAAGAGTGAAGATCAGGAAGGGGCACTGATTGTAACACCACTTTACGATTTAAAGCCCTATATTCAATCACAGGCCTGAAGCCACCTTGGGGTTTTGGCACAAGAAAAAATAGGCGATGAATACGCCGACTTAAAAGGTCGAATTATACCATCTTTTAGCATTTGATCGATGATCTCCTTAAGAGCCTTCATTTTAGGTGGAGATAGTCTATAAGACGGAAATCTAACTGGAATAGAATCCGTAACCTCAATCTTGTATTCGATAAGGTCAGTAACGCCAAGAGTATCAGAAAATACATCAGGAAACGACTGACACAATTTAACGAATACTTTCAGCCTGCTCCGCAGGTAGATGTCTAAGGTCCAACAACATCTCATCCTGGGTAGGCGAAATATATGAACATCATACAGAATTATACTTTAACAAAGGAATTTTACAATTATTAGCAAATTTGAAGGTGCATGACTTGCTCTGAATGTCGAGCACCAGACCAGTCGAATACATAAAATCAGCCCCCAATATTACAGGGCAAGACAAGTGTTTAGCCACAAACAATTTTATTTTCGAGGTAAATAAGGAAATGCGAATTTTGGCAAATATGAAACCTAAAATTTCTAATGGAGAAGAGTTTGCCGAAGTGCATTGGACTGAAGACGAACAATAGTCAGGAAAATTACAAACAGTCTTTAATTTAGAGTACCATTCAGCCGAAATTATAGATAACACGCTCCCTGAATCTAATAGAGCAGTGACGGGTTCACTATTGACTTCAATTTTAAGAAATGGTGCAAGTGCGGGGGACTCTGCCGCAATTCTGAGGCATTCTTTAGGGCCTTCAAACGATGGATTAGAAGAACCTTTATCCTTACCAGAGCTTTCATTGGGTTTAACAGGGGCTGAGCCTTGGGAAGATGAACATGCCGACTCAGCCGATGACACTAGTCACCTTCTATTATTGGAGTTCGCGGAAGTTGCATCAGAAGTTGAGCAGGAGGCGGTGCTATTAACTTTAGGGCAATTCTTGGCAAGGTTGGTAAACTATCCACATTTGAAACTACCTTGTGATGACCATACTCCATTCTTTGTCCCACTCGATTTTATCAATGGGCACTTGTTACGCAGATGTTCCGTTGACCCACAAGCATAGCATTTGCGGGTGGTGAAAGTTCGGCGAGGAGGGGGCCGAAAACTACTAGAAGATGGAGTGGGCTCCTTAGCGACTCGTAAGGTGTCGGCATACCTTACTCCTTCGGCTGAGACAGCCATAGCCTCTAATTCTGAAAAGTATTGAGGACGCGACGCGAAACACAGATACGACCTATAGGGCAGGGAAATACCTTCAACAATCGTCTGCACAATTTTATCATCAGGGAAAGGAAGAGCGAATACCCTGGTGTCAAACTTAATATTTTGGATGAATTCTGCAAGATTTTCATCCAGTCGCTGTACTCTGAAATAGTACTTTTGGATTAATGATGACATGGCTCGAGCCGGAATGAAGTCAGCCAGCAGATGGGCGTGGAAGTCTTCTATGGAAGATCGCTCAGCTATTGCTTTAACTATTTTGTCCGAGAGGACACCTATAGAGTAAGGGTAAATAATTTGAAGAATTTGGGAATGAGAGAGAGAAAATACTAGAGCGTGATCTTGAAATTCAACAAGGAACCTGAGAAATGAAATTACTTCGTTAGTGGAGTTTACTGAAAATTTAGAAATTCCCCTAAGTAAAATAGCAAATGGATGAGGCAAACTACTAAACCCAGGTGACATAATAGGTAACGGCATAGAAGGTTGAGAAGTCTCTAACATAGCATTATTTGAAAAGAAAGGTGGAATTTGTGTACGATGATCAGACTCATTTTCTACTGGGGCAGAAGTTTGTTGAGTTGCCACAGATTTTCTACTTTCTACAACTTTGGAAGAATCCTCCTCAGTAGGCAAATTGATTAAAGGGGCTTGATCGGTTTTGGGAGCAGCTGCCCCAGTCAAAAATTGACTAACTCTATTTGACATTTCTGAAAGGTGTTCAACAAGATTAATAGCGTATGTAGCATGATCTTCTTTTAATTTTAGAGACAATAGGTCCCGAGCCCTATTATAAAAATGGAACAGTCTAGCCTGTACTCTCTTAAGCTGATTAGCAGATGGATCGCTTACTTCAAAAACCTCACTACAGATGCTAATTCGGTGGTGTTGTCAGTGATGGTGGATAGAGCCTCCTCAATTTCCCTTTCCCCCAAAATTGGGATACAAATTGGCAATTCTAATGAGTATTTAAGTTTGGCAGTATCTGCCACAACCGTTCTCCAAATAGGACCTTTCTGATGAGTAACTCATAGAGCAATTCCTCCTTGCGCAAGTACCCGGGAGCGGGGACTTCGAGAGGGCCAGACATGTTGACAAAGTTAATAAATTGGAAAAATTCCCAGCGACCGAGAAAATTCTTAGAGTTCGAAACAGATCCTACTTTTAGCCATCAAAAGGGCTTAATTTAGACCCATTCAACTACGCTCTGCTACCACTCGTTACCGTGGTTTGGTGGATCGCAGAGAGGTGAAAGAAGGTGCTGGGGTGAATGGGTCTATCTACAATATCAAAATTAATTTAAAACTTGAACTGAAGGTTGTATTTCTTCCAAACAACAAACTTTACAAATTTTCACTGGGTGACAATAACAATGATATCTCAGGTACAATGCCAAACAAGGGTGGAACACCCCAGAATAGGGAATTTAACAATTTTGGGCTCCAAGCCCTCGATTTACAATTTCTGAGCTACAAGCTCAAATTTACGACATTCACAAATGAGGAATAATTTAGGCAAGGACAGAAATCCCCTACTTCAAGAGCACTTGCTCCCAAAATTACAATATCTAGCCTTCCAGAGGCACCCTTCACTATTACAAAACTTTGAGAATAGCTTATATGCTCTCGATTTCTTACAGCCCACTTATTGCATCAAAATCTTACACTCTCTGGCTTCACAAGGCACGATTTAACAATGGAAATAGTTTTACACAGGGGTATCTAGTACCCAAACTACTGGGCCTTTGCGGAAAAAGAACAGGTTAAATAAATGGCCCGTACACAAACTGAATGGAGGCGTACACTGCGCTCCCAGATAATGAAATATAAAAAACCTACAGGGCTCTCGGCCGACGAAACTGGGGCTAGTCCCAAGTTACTGAGGTGGTTCGCATGGAAATAATTTTAATATATTACATGAAAGAAAACAGTTGCGAAATCGTAGTCACCTCAAACCAAGATGAAGGGGAGCTCGAGAGGGTTACTCACTCTCTATCCCCGATTTTCAATTAAAGACTTTATGAAATTTTACATGAAAAGGTAGAAGTTTGCGTTAGAAACGGTTACATATTTAGAAATTCGGACCTTCCCCTCGGATAAGTATGCGGAAACGGCCAGAAAGATTGAATTTATGTGGCAATTACCTTGCTGATGTTCTGCCTACCGAAGAAAGAGGCGCCCTGCCTCCTGCCTTAATACACACACTCAGAAAGACGACGATCAATAGACACGGTAGCTAGAAAAGCCGCAGTATATATACCCTCAGGGAAGGTTCGAGAGGATTCTGGACTAATCCGGATACATCCTCCCAATTTTATTGGCTGAACCCAAAAGTTACACTCAAAATCGAACAAGAAGCCTGTGATAGGCTGAGAATTAATTACAGAAATTTTTTAATTGGCCAGACTGAAAACTGGCGGAATGAGACAGGAGTGTTGCAAACCTAGAATTACAGAAAAAACAAATGAAAGTTGAGAAACCTATAAACACAAAATTTCTTTCGATAACAACTTATGTAACCTTACACCAGAGTGCATGACCATAGTTTTTTGGTAGTGTCATATGTGGAAAAATGTTTAAACTTCTTGATGTATAGCGAAACAAAACTAAGAGAAATCCAATCAGATGAGGAAACTTCACAACAACACAATTACTTAATATTTCAGAAGTGACATCTTCTGATTAAAGTCTCAACTTTAAGTAGTAGAAATTTCACATTTTGGTCGATGGAGGAGTTCAGTAAGGCGCTTATTTTGAATGTGCGGAGTCGAGGTGTACCTCCCGTTGCAATTATTATTATTATTATTATTATTATTATTATTATTATTATTATTATTATTATTATTATTATTATTATTATTACTATTATTATTATTATTATTATTATTATTATTATTATTATTATTATTATTATTATTATTATTATTATTATTATTATTGTTACCGTGTTTTGTGGTAGTTAGAGGTGAAAGAAGGTGCGGGGTGGTGAACAGGTCTCAAGCTACGAAAGTCAAATTAATTTAAAATTTAACAAGGTTATATTTTCTTTTCAAACTCAGAAATAACAAGAATGGCAGGTACAGAGTAGCAAGGCAACAAAGAGCAACAATAGTATTTACAGGTTTTGGGCTTCGGGCCCCGAACTTCCAATTCTCGAGCAGTTAGCCCGAATTTACATGTACATAAGGTTTAGCAAAGGGGCAGAAAACCCCAATCATGCCCAGGAGCACTTGCTCCGAATTACACAGTAATACCTCCTAGAGGCACGCAGAAACAAATTGAAAAAGAGCGATCCGCTCTCAAAGTTTTAAGCCTATCACAAGGCCACACCTAACTCTACTTTCAAGCTGTCCTCTAAGGACGTAAGCACAGGGGTAAAATACCCAACCTACTGAGGTCTATTAAGCGATAAAAGGATAATTACATGACCTCTAAAATAACAATTTGAGAGGAGGCGATCTGCACTCCTAATGTATTTGTTTCAAAACCTAATTTGGCTCTAGACCACTGATGCAAGGGCTAATCCCATACTAAAGAGGTGACTTTAGAAAGAAACAAATTTACATAATGTTAAGGAAGAATAGGTTGAGAAAATAAGTTCACCTCAAAACAATATGAGTGGGAGCTCGAGAGGGTTAAGCACTCTCTATCCCAATATGTAGTTTAAAAGATAGAATAGATGCAAGTTTCTTTACATTTTAAGGAAGGTTACATAATGGAAAAACTTCGGACCCGCCCCGAGAGTTAAACTGCTGAGCTAGCAAAGAAAGAAGTTATTAATCGGCCATTACCTTGTTGTTGACCGCTGCCGAAGAAAGAGGCGCTTCCCGCCCCCTGCTATGTACCTTACACACGAAAAGATGGAACAGAAGTGGCGCAGAGACCCTAAAATCAGCAGTTTATATACTCTCGCGGAAAGTTCGAGGCGTTTTAGGAAGGAAAACACCCGCCCACAATCTTTTATTGGTGGTTAAAGAAAACCCCTACACAATATGAAGAAGAAACACATTATTGGTGGAAAATTAATTAAAGACATTCGGGATTGGCTAGATACAAAACAAGGGGAAAGAGAGGGGTATACAGCCAACTTAAACAATAACAGAAATAAATTTAACAAGAAACAAACTTTTGAAATTAAATTTTCTCCAAAAAAAACAGTTCTTTCACTCTGCACTAGGGTGCACTATTGTTGATCTTCAGTAGTGTCCTCTAGAAGAGAAAGTTCACACTTCTTATTACAAGCAAAACAAAAATACGTCGAAAATGACACAGTTCAAAAACTCCAAAATTTCCAGGTAGTGACATCTTCTGAGAAAGTAGAAAATTAATACCGTAGATAAAGTTCAGACTTCCTCCAGCAGAGGAGTTTCAACTGGCGCAAATTTTAAATAAGCGGCATGGAGGTGTACCGCCCGGTACAGACCTCCCCCCCCCCCAAAGGTTCCTCCAGGGGTGACACATGAAATTTGTTTGAAAACAAGGTCCAAGTTATGATGTGGATATGAAGATTGATTGCAGAAGCATTTATCGAAATGGTTGAAATTTAGATTGATTCAGTTTCAAAAATTCTTGTAGTAACAGCGGAAGTACTGTCTTAATGTTTGTAGAAGGTTGAATTGAGAAGGAAAACTTTAGTTTTAAGTTGAGGAAAAATTTTCTAAGTCCACCAGATATTGTTGTTGAACTCTCAGGTATAGTAATTGCTGATAGTAATTGTCCATGTAGTTAATTAAATTGGATGGCCAGACCGGCCGCTGCAGCTTGTGTCCAGAGGAGGCCGCTCGGACCCCTCAAGTACCCTGAGACACCGCTCGCCCGCACTATGAGAGGAGTAGAGGTGTTGAAGCACGCCGCGCCCGCGGTGAACATATACAGGCTGCGGGCCAGTAGCAGGTCGTGCGCCGCACATCAGCTTTGGCCGGGAGGAGGGCTCCGGCTCGCCGTGCACATGTCCTCGCTGGGGAAGAGGGGGCCCTTCCTCTATCCCAGTCGCAGCACGGCGCCGCGCGGCTGCGGGGGCACTGAAACATTAAAGCTAGGCGGCAGAATTGTTGGACCATCATCATTTTTGAGGGCACAGGCTTTGTGGAGAGGTTGAGGGGCCAGCGGCGTGCAGAAATTTTTTTCAGATGCGAGCCACTGTGTGTAGTGGAGCAGGAGACGGGAGCGTGGTAATGGCCGTGGCAAGGATAGGATGGCAGTTTAACCGTGCGGGGAAGGTTTACAAAAAACTTACATATGAAACAAAATATTATAGAAGGGGCAGAATGCCTTAAAAGTGAAAACTCAAAAAAAATATAACCTTCATATTCCTTTCACGATTATATGAAGCAAGTTAACCCAGAAATTACACCGGTTTCACCTGTGACAGGTGAACCCTAAATATCCTCTCGGTGGCTGGATTGCTTAATAATAATGTGACCGGCGTAAGGAAATCTAGAATGATACACGGCCCATGAAATCTGGGGGCAAGCTTGCCCGCGGGAACAAAATTCTTGACCATCACCTGGTCACCTACCTTCAAATGGGTGGGTCTCCGTCCACGATCATATCTTTCCCTAACCTTTTCATGAGAGACTTTAAGATTGGCTTTAACCTTCTTCCAAAGATCTTTAATATTATCCGGATCTATTGTCTCGGGTAGAATGTCACTCAGAGACCAGAGGTTAAAGAGCGGCGTGTTGGGAACGAACTTGAACATCAAAGAAGCTGGAGTAAACTTGTGAGATTCATGAACCGCCGAATTCAAAGCAAAAGCTAACCAATGCAGGGACGTGTCCCACCTGGAATGATCTTCATGATGATAGGCAATAAGCGCGGACCTGAGATTGCGGTTAACCTGTTCAGCCAGAGATGGTTGAGGGTAATAAGCAGAAGTAGTTACATGAGAGATGGACAAGTCAAAACAGAATTTACGAAAAAGTTTTGATGTGAACGCCTTAGCATTATCAGACACAATATATTGGCACGGACCAAAAGAGGCAAAAATAGAATTTAAGCAAGTAATGGTGGACTGAGCGGTAGCCAGCTTAGTCGGAAATAACCAGGAAAATCTTGCGAAACCATCTACGCATACAAAGATGAACTTGTTGGCATTTCCCTTTGACTGGGGGAAGGGTCCTACATAATATACAGGCGTTCCATGGGGCGCGACGCTTGATGAGAAGACAAAAGGCCTACCTTGGTGGACATGGTGGGTTTACTGAGCAAACAAGATTTACAAGCTTTTACTAGTTCACGGATTTCACCGTCCATACCCTTCCAGATGAACCTTTCACGAATCTTTTCACGAGTTTTAAAGATTCCAAGATGCCCTCCTAATGGGGTCTCATGATAGTACTTGAAGATCATAGGCATAAGAACAGCTGGAACGACAACCTTCATCATCTTATCATGGCTCGAAGGGCAACATAGAACACCATTCCTCAGAACATAAGGGACAACATGTTCCCCAGAAGAAAGGGTTTCCATTATCGGAGCCAGCGTCGGATCTTCACGTTGGTATTTCTCGATATCCCTAAAGAGCATGGGAGCATCTGTTAAGATGGCATTAACACCAGATAGTATGGACTCGGGAGGTGATGAACTGTCGACCGGTTCGTGGGTCTCGACGTCGTTGGAAAACATACGGCTGAGTCCATCAGCAACAACATTTTCGGTACCTCTGATATGCCGGACATCGAATTGGAAGGCAGAAATTCGTATGGCCCAACGGGCTATACGACCAGTACGACGCGGCCTACCTAAGACCCAGCTTAAGGCTTGATTATCTGTCTCCAGGTCGAATTTGACGTGTTCCAGATAGAGACGGAACTTTTCTAAGGCGAATAAGACTGCCAAACCTTCGAGCTCATAGCTGGAATACTTGGCTTCTTGAGCCGACAAGGTCCTAGATGCATAGGCGATGGGTCGCCTCCCTAGTTCAGTCTCTTGAAGAAGGACTGCAGCTACTGCTGACGACGACGCGTCGGTTTGGACGATGAATTTCTTCGAGAAATCAGGCATAGCAAGGACAGGGGCATTACAGAGAGCTAATTTAAGATCTTCAAAAGCGGCTTGTTGAGAAGGTCCCCACTCGAATTTGATGCCTTTCCTACGAAGAAGGTTTAAGGGCGCCGCTCTATTAGCGAAGTTAGGAATAAACTTCCTGAAGAAATTCACCATACCAATGAACCTGGCGATACCTTTAACGTCCTTGGGAGGTTTAAAATCACGGATGGCCTGTGTTCTAGAATGATCGACTGCAACACCATCAGGTGACACAATATGCCCTAGGAATGACATAGAGGGCTTAGCAAAGGCAACCCTGGACAACTTAACAGTTAACCCAGCCTTACGAAGGCGACTAAGAACTTCTCGCAGATGATCAAGATGTTCTTCAAAAGTCTCCGAAAATACGACGACATCATCCAAGTAGTGATACAAGTACTCAAATTTGATGTCGGAGAAGACCCTATCTAGCAGCCTAGTGAGTAGAGCTGCTCCCGTGGGGAGCCCGAAATGCACGCGGTTGTATTCGTATAAGTTCCAGTCCGTGGCAAACGCTGTAAGATGTTTAGACTCTTCGGCAAGTGGAATTTGATTATAGGCCTGATTCAAGTCCAAGATAGTAAAGAACTTGGCCTTACGGAACCATGAAAAACAAGAATGAAGGTCGGGAAGGGGCACAGATTGTAACACCACCTTCCGATTGAGAGCCCTATAATCAATGACAGGCCTGAAGCCCCCCTGGGGTTTCGGGACTAGAAAAATAGGCGACGAATACGCCGACTTAGAGGGCCTAATAATACCATCCTTCAACATCTGATCGATGATTTCTTTCAGAGCCTTCATTTTAAGTGGAGATAGCCTATAAGGTGGAAAACGGACAGGAATCGAATCCGTGACCTCAATTTTGTATTCGATAAGGTCAGTAACACCAAGAGTATCAGAGAACACCTCTGGAAACGACTGACACAACTTACGAATACTATCAGCCTGCTCCTCAGGTAGATGTCTAAGGTCTAACAACATCTCATCCTGGGTAGGCGAAATAGATGAACATGATACAGAATTACATTTCAATAATGGGATTTTACAATTAAACGCAAATTTGAAAGAGCACGACCTACTTTGGAGATCGAGCACAAGACCAGTGTAGGAAATGAACTCAGCTCCCAATATAATGGGGCAAGACAAGTGCTTGGCCACAAACAATTTGAATTTCCATGTAAATTTAAAAATACGAATTTTGACCTGTAAAGAACCTAGAATTTCTAATGGGGATGAATTAGCCGAAACATATTGAACAGGAGATGAGTCATAGTCAGGTAGTTTACAAACAGATTTCAATTTTGCATACCATTCGGCCGAAATGATAGAACAAACACTGCCTGAATCTAATAGAGCTGTTACAGGTTCGTTATTTACCTCAATTTTGAGAAAGGGGACCGGTGCGGGGGTATCCGCCGCAATCCTAAGACATTCTTTGGGGCATTCGAAAGATGAATTTGAAGATAGAACATTCCCTGAATTTTCGACCTGTTTACCAGGGGCTGAGCCTCGGGAAGAGGGATTAGTCGACTCAGCCGAAGCCACTAGTCATTTTTTATTATTGGCATTGGTGGAGTTTGCACCAGAAGTTGAGCAGGAGGGGGTGCTATTTGAATTTGGGCAATTTTTGGCGATATGTGAGAAAGCCCCACATTTAAAACAGCCTTGTGATGAACCAGCCCCATTCCTTGTCCCACTCGACTTGATCAGTGGACACTTATTGCGCAGATGGTCGGGCGACCCGCAAGCATAACATTTACGGGGTGTGACTGGTCGGCGAGGTGGAGGCCGAAGATTACTAAAAGAGGGAGGGGGTTCTTTCGCGACACGCAAAGAATCGGCGTATCTAACTCCTTCCGCTGAGACGGCCAATGCTTCAAGTTCAGAGAAGGTTTGCGGGCACGCAGCGAAACACAAATATGACCTATAGGATGGTGAAATTCCTTCTACAATAGCCTGTACAATCTGGTCTTCAGGAAAATGAAGAGCAAACACCCTAGTATAGAATTTAATATCTTGGATAAAGTCTGCCAAGTTTTCATCCAAACGCTGTACACGATAATAGTACTTCTGAATAAGGGAGGACCTGGCCCTAGCCGGGATGAAGTTAGCTAGCAAGTGGGCGTGGAAATCCTCAATAGATGATTGCTCGGCAATGGCTGTTACTATTTTGTCAGAGAGAATGCCAATTGCATAGGGATAGATAATTTGCAAAATTTGACATGGAGAAAGAGAAAACACAAGGGCATGATCCTGAAATTCAACTAAAAATCTTAAAAAGGAAATTACTTCACTGGTGGTATTAACGGAAAACTTAGAGATACCTCTGAGCAACATTGCCAATGGATGAGGCAAACTGCTGAACCCGGGTGACATAGTAGGTAAAGGTTTCGGTGGCAAGGAACTTAATTCAGAACGTACATTATTTAATGAGTTACGGCGTTCAGACTCGTCCAATGGGGCAGAGGTTGTTTGAGCAGCGATGGTTTTCCTATTTACTTCTCCTTTAGGAGGCTCTTCCTCGCTACCTACATTCACTGTGGTGGGTAGATCGCTTTTGGGAGGAACCTCCCCAGTTAACAATTGAGTGACCTTGCTAGATAATTCAGAAATATTTTCAAGCAGCGTACTAGCTTCCTTCTTCTGAACGTCATTCAACTTTAGAGACAACAGATCGTTAACTCTATTTGAAAAATGAAACAGCCTGGCTTGCACACGCTTAATTTGATTAGGAGAAGGATCATTTTCATCAAAAAAACTAACTACAGATGCTAGCCCAGTAATATTCTCGACGATAGTGGAAAGAGAGTCGTCAATTTCTTTCTCTCCCAAGGTGGGGATGGAAATGGGCAAATCAAGGGACTCTCTAAGCTTATTTGTGTCTACTGCAACCGTGCCTCCAGATTGCACATTTCTGATAGTTAACTCATAGATCAACTCCTCTTTGCACAAATAGTTAAGATGGAGAACATCGCGAGGGCCGGGCATGATGACGGAACAATTTTGAAACAGGAAGGATCAAAAATTCCAGCAACTGAGAAAATGGTTAGAGTTCGGAACAAAACAATGTTTAGCCGTCAAAAGGGGCTAAATTGAGACCCATTCAAACCACGCTCTGCTACCACTTGTTACCGTGTTTTGTGGTAGTTAGAGGTGAAAGAAGGTGCGGGGTGGTGAACAGGTCTCAAGCTACGAAAGTCAAATTAATTTAAAATTTAACAAGGTTATATTTTCTTTTCAAACTCAGAAATAACAAGAATGGCAGGTACAGAGTAGCAAGGCAACAAAGAGCAACAATAGTATTTACAGGTTTTGGGCTTCGGGCCCCGAACTTCCAATTCTCGAGCAGTTAGCCCGAATTTACATGTACATAAGGTTTAGCAAAGGGGCAGAAAACCCCAATCATGCCCAGGAGCACTTGCTCCGAATTACACAGTAATACCTCCTAGAGGCACGCAGAAACAAATTGAAAAAGAGCGATCCGCTCTCAAAGTTTTAAGCCTATCACAAGGCCACACCTAACTCTACTTTCAAGCTGTCCTCTAAGGACGTAAGCACAGGGGTAAAATACCCAACCTACTGAGGTCTATTAAGCGATAAAAGGATAATTACATGACCTCTAAAATAACAATTTGAGAGGAGGCGATCTGCACTCCTAATGTATTTGTTTCAAAACCTAATTTGGCTCTAGACCACTGATGCAAGGGCTAATCCCATACTAAAGAGGTGACTTTAGAAAGAAACAAATTTACATAATGTTAAGGAAGAATAGGTTGAGAAAATAAGTTCACCTCAAAACAATATGAGTGGGAGCTCGAGAGGGTTAAGCACTCTCTATCCCAATATGTAGTTTAAAAGATAGAATAGATACAAGTTTCTTTACATTTTAAGGAAGGTTACATAATGGAAAAACTTCGGACCCGCCCCGAGAGTTAAACTGCTGAGCTAGCAAAGAAAGAAGTTATTAATCGGCCATTACCTTGTTGTTGACCGCTGCCGAAGAAAGAGGCGCTTCCCGCCCCCTGCTATGTACCTTACACACGAAAAGATGGAACAGAAGTGGCGCAGAGACCCTAAAATCAGCAGTTTATATACTCTCGCGGAAAGTTCGAGGCGTTTTAGGAAGGAAAACACCCGCCCACAATCTTTTATTGGTGGTTAAAGAAAACCCCTACACAATATGAAGAAGAAACACATTATTGGTGGAAAATTAATTAAAGACATTCGGGATTGGCTAGATACAAAACAAGGGGAAAGAGAGGGGTATACAGCCAACTTAAACAATAACAGAAATAAATTTAACAAGAAACAAACTTTTGAAATTAAATTTTCTCCAAAAAAAACAGTTCTTTCACTCTGCACTAGGGTGCACTATTGTTGATCTTCAGTAGTGTCCTCTAGAAGAGAAAGTTCACACTTCTTATTACAAGCAAAACAAAAATACGTCGAAAATGACACAGTTCAAAAACTCCAAAATTTCCAGGTAGTGACATCTTCTGAGAAAGTAGAAAATTAATACCGTAGATAAAGTTCAGACTTCCTCCAGCAGAGGAGTTTCAACTGGCGCAAATTTTAAATAAGCGGCATGGAGGTGTACCGCCCGGTACAATTATTATTATTATTATTATTATTATTATTATTATTATTATTATTATTATTATTATTATTATTATTATTATTATTATTATTATTATTATTATGCAGCAATAATGTTATTGGTTTTACGTTGCACTAACTACTTTTACGAAACCGAGGTGCCAAAATTTTATCCTGTAGGAGTTCGTTTACGTGCCAGTAAATTTACCGACATGCGGCTGCCGTATTTGAGGACCAGACTGAGTGGGGATCGAACCTACCAAGGTGAGGTCAGAAGGTCAGCGCCTCAACCGTCTGAGCCACTCAGTCCGGCGAATTGTCATTGAATTTAGTAGCAGAAAACATTATCTTAGAGAATAAGAAAACAGATTTTAGCAGTGGCGGTGGGCTCTTAGGAGCACAGGAGCACGTGAACACCCAGTTTTAACACAACTTTACGCATTCATGGATAATTTAAAACTTTCCTTTCTTTCGACCTGATTTCAACAATCGATCGAAAGCATTCGACTTATATAGAAGCTCCGTTACACCGACAGTTGTTCGTTTTGACTGACAGTGCAGCGAGCACACTGGGTAATGCGCTATTGTGCTGAAGACTATACGCATGCGCAAAGCAGATGACGTCATGGTTTATGCACTGATATTTCATTAGCGAGGAGCACGGTAAGGTACGTGCTTTGCCGTCTTGAGCAATCCTCAAACCAGTGCCAGTATTACAGTTGACCACAAGGGTCCGCCACCTCCCCTATTACTGTTAGCCACAGCCCCGCAGGAGATACTATTGCATTACATTACCGGCAGATTTCGCTAGTAATTCTGAATAGGCATTTTCTAGCTCGTGAACAGGTGTTCGCAATTGCGGGAAGAAGTTTGCTTTACCTTGTGACTGGAAAATCTTTTCAATTGAAATTTATTTGAGTTTTGTGTTTTGCTTCTCTGTTTGTATGGTTTGTAACCATGGTATTCTTTGTGTAAGAGGAAATGAATTCAGTTCAGTTAATTTTAACCAACGAAATATTAACCGTCCGCCTCTGTGGTGTAGGCCCTAGTGGTTAGTGTGATTAGCTGCTACCGCCTGAGGCCCGGTTCGATTCCCTGCTCTGCCACGAAATTTGAAGAGTGGTACGAGGGCTGGAACTGGGTCCACTCAGCTTCTGGAGGTCAACTGAGTAGAGGTGGGTTCGATTCCCACCTCATCCATGCTCAAAGTGGTTTCCCACTTCTTCTCCAGGCAAATGCCGAGATGGTACCTAACTTAAGGCCACGGCCGCTTCCTTCCGTCTTCCTTGTCTATCCCTTCCAAATTTCCCATCGCCCACCAAGGCCCCTGTTCAGCATAGTAGGTGAGGCCGCCTGGGCTAGATACTGGTCATCCTCCCCAGTTGTATCCCCCGACCTAATGTCTCACGCTCCAGAACACTGCCCTTGAAGGCGGTAGAGGTGGGATCGCTCGCTGAATCCGAGGGAAAAACCAACCCTGGAGGGTAAGCAGATTAAGAAAGAAATATTAACCTATCAGGGTAAGTTAGAAATTATAAGGCTTGGACCGGACAGACCAGATTTGATTAGTGAGAACCTTACAAAAACTGACAAACGCGACTATAGGCGTAAGTTGAAGAGAGAAATGTACGAAACACGCAAATGGCTCTGTGGATGGTAGTCTAGGAGTGCGCCTTTTTGTTTGCCCTGGTTATTGTTCAACAAAGAAAGAAATGTATGGAATTTAGCTGGGTGCACAGACCTTGCTCATTTGAGTGCAAAAATAAATTAACATGAAAAGTTTCATGCACACAAAAACGCGAGTATTGAATTCCCTATGCTAGTGTTGTCTGTAATTTCCAAGACGAGAAAAAATTAACATGTGATAGAGCAGAACCCTGATTAACCGAGATAATGTGGAGACTATTGGGGTCAATTCGGAAACAATTATTTTAAAAAATTCGACCGGTAAATGCGGCACACATTATTTCCATGCTTCTCGTCGTGCCTAGGTGAAATTCGTGCTATTTAAAAGCCAAGAATAGTGCTCGCATCCTTCAATATCCGCAGTGTACTAAAGTTATTATGAATTTTACTTTTGTTCTACACTAACAGATTAGTCTAGTATAAAATTTATCCTCGGTTACAGGGGTTCTACCATATTATTTGTGAAAAAGGAACCGTACAAGGAACTTTTGGTAAAGTGATTTATGTACCTATGTTACTTTTTTGCAGATTTGAGACATGAACAAAAATGTTGTTGTGAACCCCCAAAAAATTTTGTCACGAGCCGCCACTGGATTTTAGCCTACACATTGTACACTTCACTCAAATAATAAGGCATATTCCTTAGTACATACGCTAGAATCGAGTTACTTATCCATTTGCTGGGAATTCCAGACTGACAGCTTTAGATAACCTAAAATGTCTTTCAAAATCATTGCCATCCTACTCCGCAAAGTATGTATGCGTTATTGTGACATATTCTTTTTCCTTTGACTGATATTACGAGGGGATGGCTGGCTTTCTGAGCTCAAGATGACTGGGTCGATCCCCGTTCAGTCCAGTGATGTTTGAAGGTGCTCAAATACGCCAGCGTGGTGTCAGTAGAATTACTGGCACGAAAAAGAACTCCTGCAGGACGAAATTCCGACACGTCAGCGTTTCCAAAAACAGTAAAACTAGTTCGTGAGACGTAATACCAATTCCGAGCTGAGCTGCTCTATCCCTATGCCACGCGTGTGACACACGAACACGATTTCCGTGGCGCGCCACATGAACAGAATAATGTTTTACTGCTTCATAAGTCTGTCAAATTTATCCACCCAGTGGAAGCGGGGATCCTACGTATCATCTCACAAAAAAAAGAAGGAAGATTATCATAATTTATACACCATTGGAAAGGGAAATTAACGCAGATTCAAACTAAAATAAAAATTGAATTTTTCATCCGTTTTACACTCCGTTCGAAATCTTTCTAATCCCAGCAATCTGGTGTTCGCAGTATACCGGGATCGTGGGCTGAACGTTATAAGTGTGCCTTTCAATTATTTAAAAAGCTAATTAAGGTTTTCTAACATTGCTTTGTAAAGGAATCTCAAGGGAAAGCGCGAAAAGTTGGAAGTTTTCTTTCTTTCTTGCTTTCTTTCTTAATTCGTTTACCCTCCAGGGTTGGTTCTTCCCTCAGACTCAGCGATGGAATTCACCTCTACCGCCTTAAGGGCAGTGTCCTGCAGCGTGAGACTTTGGTTCGGGGGATACAACTGAAGAGGGCGACCAGTACCTTACCCAGGCAGCCTCACCTGTTATGCTGAGCAGGAGCCGTGTTGGGGGATGGGAAGATTGGAAGGGATAGACAAGGAAGATGAAAGGGAGTGGCCGTGACCTTAAGTTAGGTACTATCTCGACATTTGTCTGGAGGAAAAGTGGGAAACCACGAAAAATCACTTCGAGGGTGGCTGAGGTGGGAATCGAACCCCCATCTACTCACCTTACATCACTGCCCGCCCGGTTGCTATGGTTACACGTTTTGTCGCACCACGTTACACAAATTTTCGCATGATCATAAGACATATTTATGTAAAAAGTAATTTTCCTCAATAAAGTGCGTGCTCAAAAAGATGTGGAGGTAAATAGTGTAAATACTCCCGCCTGTTGGCCATTTGCATCTCCCAGAGCAGAGTGTAGCCTCATTTATAACTGTCACAGTTTGGTAGCTGCTGAGGTCCGAGACGAAGACGTAACCCAACATAATATATGTTCATTCCCGGTCACTGCAGGCCAGAAAATGCTGGGTTTCATTTGTCCTTTTTTTTTTTTTTTTTTTTTTTTTTTTGCCTTTCTCGGCGCACCGGTATTTTGGCTTATCGGTCCTTTTTCAGGTCTCAATGGCTTTTTTAGCAACTTCACCGTCTTTCGCATACATTTGTACTGCCCATTCTCAATTCGAATAATCATTAGTTCGTCCTGAACCTCCGTGGTTCAGGCGGCAACGCACCGGCCTCTCACCGCTGGGTTCCGTAGTTCAAATCACGGTCACTCCATGTGAGATTTGTGCTGGACAAAGCGGAGGCGGGACAGGCTTTTCTCCGGGTACTCCGGTTTTCACTCTCCAGTATCATTTCATTCCATATGTCATTCATTAATCACTGACCCACAGGAGTGCGACAGGCTCCGGCAGCCGGCACAATTCCTATCCTCGCCGCTAGATGGGGACTTCGTCCAGTCCATTCGTGACCTGGTCAATGAATTGAAACAGACTGTGGATTCTTCATTAGGTCATCCATGACCTCTTAAATACCTTTTTCTGTTAGTAAGAGAGAAGATGAAATGTAATCAAACAAGTGCTTGATAAAACCAGATGAGCCAGATAAGTGAAATATTGAAAAGATAAATTTTTTATGTGTTTCTCAAGGTTTCGCTACGCGCTGCCTCAAACCCGACGATCCTTTGCACCTCAGAACCCGGAGATATGAGGTAATGTTTCCAAATTCAAATTTCTGTAGAGTGTGGTTGACCCAAGTATGATTCCAGTTATGTAAATTTCAGTTTCTTTCTCCAAGATGTGCATTGCGGGTGCGCTGAATTCATTCTAGGTGGAAAAAACATTTCATTCTAAATTCTGCAAGTCATTTTTTAACAAACACGGATTTCTTTCAATTATGTTAATCTAAAAATATATAAAGTCCGAAAGAAGTTCTAGGAATGAATTCGGGTCGCACTTTTAGCCTTTTTTTACCAATTTTGCGTCTTTTTTGATATTTCAGGTCTTTTTTTTAAGGCAATCTATAAGTGTTCAACTTCCGAGTCCTAGTAACGACATTCGGAGCACGTCTGGCCGTTTGCAAAGCACATTCTGAGCCAGTGAAGAGGTTGTGTCTTGATTACGGACAAGATATTAGTGTTGACGTGAGATACATAAAACAGATACAATTTTCAAAACAGTCTCATATGTAATTTTTGTTCTAGTAGTATTAACATTAACTAGTACATCGAGATGTTTTAGATAACCTAACCATATTTATAAAATATTTTTCTTATTGAAAATGTTTAATAATTTAATTTGAGGTAATCTTACCCTTTAGAAGATGATATTTTGTATTGTATAAAATAACTAGACGGGTAGCTGTTTATGGTGTATTAGTGAGAGTTGTATTATTAATAGGTTATTATTTTTTCTTTCTTTTATTGCTAGTGGCTTTACATCGCACCGGCACAGGTAGGTCTTATGGGTCGATGGGATAGGAAAGGCCTAAGAGTTGGAAGGAAGCGACCGTGGCCTTAATTAAGGTACAGCCCCATCGTTTGCCTGGTGTGAAAAGGGGAAACCACGGAAAACCATCTTCAGGACTGCCGACAGTGGGATTCGAACCCACTATCTCCCGGATGCAAGCTCACAGCCGCGCGCCCCTAACCGCACGGCCACCTCGGCCGGTATTATTATTATTATTATTATTATTATTATTATTATTATTATTATTATTATTATTATTAAACCCATAATTCTTCGATGATAAATATTACAGATAAATATTGCAGCCACAAATAACTTTTGGTGCAGCAATATTTTTATTGCGAGATTATCTCACCTTCCAAGACCGTAGGACCGAACTCACCGTAGCGAGCGAGCCACCCGCTCGTGAAATGCCAGGACACTTCGGCTGATTTCGGGTACTGACTAATTATCAATCTATAGAAAACCTTCACAACGAGAGATTTTGGCAACATAGTTAATCCAGGAATAAAGAATTGAAATTAGTAATAAATATTAAATGAAGACATAATCCACAGGGTGAAAATGAATGTAATTAAGCCTGGAGAGAAGTTGGCGTCTGTATCGGCAGATTAACGACACATGCGAAGGTCAAACCCTTATAAAGCGCGTGAATTTACATGTCAGATATTAATTACGCACGTTGCAAGCATGGGAAAAATATAACAAAAACAAAACTGTGAATTGTAATTATGGTTGAATTTTCGGAGTAAATTTCAGGAAGATTGGTCCAGCGGTTATGAAATTAGAGGATTGCACCACAAGACTTCATGACCACGGCAGCGTCATCTCAGATCTTATAAATAGACCCCCCCCCCATGAATATTCACACACTCTATCTGAAAGTTTGGGCGGAGGAACCCACGTTGCTTGTCTCCGAGAAAAGTGCGGTATTTGTTTCCTCAGAATAACTTGTGTTATACATTCATGTAGGTGGCTTGAGTTAGAGTATTTAGTTGAAAGTGATGTGAAATTTCATAAACTTCCGCCGTCGAAAATCGTGAAGGCATAGTTATTTAACTAAAATACGTAGCTGGTTTCATTTATTCTATTGTGTGCTGGAAATTATCGAAGGGAGTTTGAAGACTAGCCAGAGACAGGTTCGAGTCTGATATCTCTTTAACACCTGGACTAACTGGGTGGGTGCTGTCGTCCAGCAGAGAGAAGATACGTTCGCTTGATAACGGGCGGGAATAGTTCATCATTTGTGTATTTTTAATAGAGTGTAAAATCTGTGTAATTATAAGTAATTTATAAGAAGAAATGTATTATCCAGTCATGTGCGGCTGAATCTGAGTCAAGCTGGCTAATATGTAACCAGAACTCCGAGATGACTCCATTAACAGGTCTGTCTATTTTGTATTAATGTTGTAGATAGAGTGTAATTTGTTTGTTCCACTAAAATTTTCCAATGCGTGTGTCGAATAAGTATTTTAAAATGTGCAGGCGAAGTGTTTATTGTTCTTGTCGGCGTGCGAAACTCTTCAGTGCGGTAAAAATCACGTTAAGAAACTGTAATCATGCGAAGTTTAAATATCGTGGTAAAAATCGAAGAAATATTGTTCAAGCTGATGAAATTTAGTGATAATGATAACGATGATGTAGTCGTGGTGAACATGATAAATTCAAATATCATATGAGTTCAGATAATAATAATAATAATAATAATAATAATAATAATAATAATAATAATAACATCAGGATACATTTTTCTATGTTAAAACATGCATTTAACAGTAATGCCGAGTAAGATATGCGCTTTTACCGAAATCCAGTAAAGTCTGATAAAGTTATATTTATTTTTGGGAAGCATGAATTTTTGTAACACCGTGTAATTTGTGACACAGAAAATCACGGTATGTTATCTTTGTTTTTCAGGTCGGAAAGATGTAATGAAGTAAGTTAAAAGGTTCTCGTAACGTTGTTCGTCGTGGGAATATTCGTATTTGAAAGTGTTGGACAGGAAGAAAGGGATTGTGTTGGAAATGAAATGTTACGAAAATAGTTATGAAGACGTTGAAGGAATAGGAAGTCTGTATTTTATGAGTGTGAGTGCAGCCGTGATGATAGGCTATGGGGAAGAATTTTGATACAGGCTATATTTGTCGATGGCGAAGATTTTTTGAGACAGGCTGTATGTTAAAAATGTGATATTTCTGAGACAGGCTGTATACGATGTCCTGTTAGCAATCCGGAACAGCTGACTGATTTAATGATGGTCAGATCCTAAGTGAGCGCGTTGTAACGCCTATTATGATTTCAAGTCGAGAATTTCCCATGATAAGCAATTACTGTAGAAGATTGTTGCTCTTGGCAGTTAAGTCCAAATGACGATTCTATGTAAAACCAGCATAGTGCATTTTATAATAAGTGGCCTCACGATCAAAGGGCATTCTGAAACACGGTTGAGGTGTTATTTAATTATTGTAACAAAATTCCATTCTGTATATTTTTATTACGAGTCGAAATTAATTAATTAATTAATTAATTAATTGGAAACATTGTGGGATGGAATATTGGACGTTATTAAAGTGTTAGTTTGGCTGTGTAGATCGATGGAAAATTCGCTTCACTGGATACTTCATGGATAGAAATGTTTGGAACGATGAGAATGGTAGGCCGTTCGGAAATCTCATGCCTGAATTACTTTGAATGTCGTAATGGTGGTGATTACTGTTTTGGCAATATTTACGTGAAGTTAGACAAGCGTTGAACTTATACTTTATTTTCCGAACTTCACTGCGTGTGTCATAGATTAAAGTAGCCGCGCGTTGTTAATTTCAATTTCACGTTTTTATTGGAAGGAATGGACATAGTTATATTTCCAGACTTGAGTTCATTCTGTGGCAAGCTTCGTTTCATTGTGCTAGAGTTTCGATAAGGTTCAAAGTTAAAAATCAGCGATTGTGATTGAAGTTTCGATTTCGCCTGACATTGTAGAGGATGTGTAGACATCCCAGTTTCCGATAGATTTAGGATGTTGCGCGTATCATATGAATATACGGATGAGTAGACGTCCCAGTTTCCGCTCAACGATAGATTTAGGATGCTGCGTGTGTTACAGAATTTATTGTTAGGGTGTGTAGACACTACGTAGGCTCGGCGACAGGATTAGGGTGTTGTTTGTATATAGTCAAGTCTTAGGTTAGGTGTTTTGCGAATTGACTTGAACGATGTTAGTGTCTGCAGTAGTGAATGTAAATGCGAAGAGTGTTAGCAAAGTGTTATTGAGACCATGTCTCGGCATAATCCTTACTAGCCAGAAGGTGTTTACACAATAACATGGAACTACTAGTGGCCTAAAATGTGAGGGTTATCCAGCGTGGATACTTAGCTAACGGAGTTTGATTACTGCTGTTTGCCACGCAAGTTCGGGTTCAATGAACTTTAGTTTTTTAATTTTATTTCTCGATTCAATCATTTTATCGTTCAGATGTCCGATATACCTTGATAGTGCCGTGTGTTGACACTTAGCTGATTTATGTAGGGCTTGCGCTACGAATGCGGTTTCGATTCGTCGTATTTTATTTTCAATTTTCGTTCTTTCACTTTATATGGGGTGAGACATTGGTCTACCAATAACTTGTAGTTTAGTTATTGGGACAAACATAGGTAGACAGATTTGTAATGGTAGTCGTAATTTAATGGAAATATTTCCTATGATTTATTTTATCGTGTGGACTTGTAAATTTATTAAACTTAACATAACCGTCTATAACCTGGAATTTGGTTTCATAAGAATATTTTCGAGTGACTTACCACTTTTATTTAACTTCAGTGTTTAACATTTCTTCTAAATGCATAATGAATAAGTGTTGCCTGCATTTCGCAGTTTTGTTCCTTCAGAACGACGTAACGTAAGATCCTCTCGGATTGAGTTGTTGTTGGTTCCTTCTGAACAGCTGTTTGGGTGAGGCATGTTTCAGCATCGGGATTATTCCGTAACTTAAGGGGGTCACGAGATGACAATACATGGTGGAATTTTACTTTTTATTGTGGCAGTTGCTGTTAACTTGTAGTGAAAACCATGCTTTCCAGTAATATTTCGAAACCTATCCAAAGCAAGTGATTGTCAATTTGGTTCGATTAAGAGTCCATTTGGCGGGTGTTCCCATATCCGACAGGGTATCAGACTGGTGGATAAACTTAATTAAATGTAAATCTGGAATTCTACTTGTTGAAGGTCATATTTTCCACATATCGTGCGGATTAATTCTCAGTTATCGTTTGGATCAAATGGTGCCCAATTTTCAGGTTTTTAATTTTTTTTTTCTAGTTTTCGCTGTCCACTAATTTTATGATACCTTTACTTTCCTCTGAAGAAAGTCTTAAAGAATAATCAGAAGATAACATTCACGCATTGCAATGTGACTGCGTTTAAATATTTTACATTGAACTATTTGATGGATGATTTTTATAAACATATTTTTGCATTGGCAGTTTAATAAAATTTAGTAAGCACATATTTGCTCCTCATTTATAGTAGTTAGGCTCTCTTCTGAACACCATCGTTTGGTCAGTATCGTGAACGAAATATACCCGCTACGACCCCAAGATCTAAGAGTTCGATATTGCTCTATTGCAGCAGCTGTGGCAGACGATCAACGATGGAACGGAAAGTTCAAGGGTTCATTATCCCTATGAAAGAAGTGAGTGGTTGCATCGACAAGACATTAGCCTTTAGAATATTGGTTATTATTATTATTATTATTATTATTATTATTATTATTATTATTATTATTATTATTATTATTATTATTATTATTATTATTATTATTATTATTATTATTATTATTCAAAATAATACATAAGCAGCGTGACATATATAAAATGATACATTCCTGCTCATTATATTCTCGCCTAAGCGCCTCTGCATTATGCCTGGCCGCAATCTGGACTCAATAATGTGTGTCAAAACCAAATCATCCCCTTCAGGTACCCACTTGTTCGCAATCAGGACGACACCAGTGAAGAAGCAATGACAAATGCCTCCCTCCTCATTGTGCCTACCACACCTCGTTATCGCGTCGCCATAGGTTTTTTCCGTGTCCCATTAACTGCATAACCTTTGGTGTTGATATCTGAGGATCCAACCAGCCTCCGGGCTGAGCGCGTAGCAGGCAACGCCATACTATTTATATTTTACTTGAAAATATACGTTTGGCAAGTCTTCGTTTTAGCTACTGAGTACTAATAGGATTTTTGCATCACAGACCCTGAACCACTGCAATTTCTCTGGTCACGCGCAACACGAAAAATCCTTTCCAACACAGTCAAAATAATATCCATGCATTCGTCCATGTACTAGAGATCGGCTTACCAACCAATTCGGTCGCTGACTGTCGGAAGTAGTCCAATTTGAAAAGGCTCGAGAGCTACATTGGAGACCTTAGGCACGACCGCGTGCAGCACTTTAATAACAGGCCAATTGCGCAAATGGAGCAGAGGTACCAGAATGAAATAATATGCATAGTTCGATTGAAACGAAGGTTTAATCATTTAAATTGCTTAAAACACTATTTTACAATTGCATAAAAGAGTCAAATTAAAAATAAATACTATTATACCCAGGACAATCGAATTTGGAATAAGATCACCCAACAATGTCAGTTCATTTCAATTATTGGACGAATGACAAAAAATAAAAACTCTAAAGACAAATTGAAATTAATGATGCAGTCTAAACGAAACTTAAATAGGGAGGGAGTAGTCTGAAGGGAACAATGGCATAGAGTTTTAAGAGCCTAGAATCCCAGCAGTGTACTTCCAGGAGTACCACCGTGAAAATGTACGTGAAGACAAGAAGACCATTCTTAAGTGGCTCGGAGTTTTACCTAAAGTTTCCAGCCATTATTGTCCAGAATACATGAAAAAGGTATTCGTTGAGCCAACGTTTCAATCAAAATTACACACGTTTCCAGTCTACAAGGAATGGTGTGACGGAAACAACATATCTCCGAGCTGTAGTACCCTTTTCATGGAAACGTTAGAAGAAGACAACATTTAAATTAATCTGCCTAGAAAAGACCAGTGTAACATTTGCTGTGCATATGAAGTTGGTCAAGTAATAGAAGAATTACAAACAAACCTCCTAAGGAAAGACAAGGGTCAGGAAGCGAAGAATAAAGCTGAGAAGGCCGCTACTGATGATCATGTTGTGGTAACAATGGATCTTCAAAGTGTACTTTTGTGCCTTAAATTTCTAGTATCCAAGTTAGGAACGGCGATGTCACACTTTATGTATGGCACGAGGGTAATGGTGGTGTAAGTGCAAATGAATTTACATCCTGCGTAGTTCATTTTATTGACAATTTGCCACCTCCAGCCAATAACGTTACCTTAATTTCTGATCTGTAATTATCAGAATAGGAACAACGTTTTAGCCAGCGCCTTAAGTAATACCGCTAGATCTAAGAACAACACCGTGGAACACTATATCTGGAAAAGGGGAACACTATGGTGGAATGTGATAGTGTTCATGCCACTCTGGAACACTTCACCCATGGATTATGTAGCCAGAATGACCCTACAATGTGAAAACTGTCGACTTCAGTTCCTTTGAGCATAAATCAAACCTCCCGTCATTACGACCTGGGAGAAAAACTGGCGACCCTGTAGTGACAGATATCCGCCAACTGCAGTGCTTAGCTAATAGAAGAATAAATTACAAACTGCAACACACAGCCGAGGGGGAAGAACTTCCACGGAGGAGGAGAAGGAGTTCTCCGTTTGGTGATCGACGCAGTTTGTACAGTGCACAATTGCCAATCACAATATGCAAGAACTGAAGCAGGTAATTGAACACGACCACCACTCCTTCTATGATACTCTCTCTGTAAAGCCGGACAAGTGAAAAGTTCCCAGAAAAGCACAGTGATCAAGTTGTACAGTACAAATTTAATAAAATACAATTAGGAAGCATCGATGTAATAAAATTCAGCTGAATAAACTGTAATTATATGTGTGTTTGAGTAAAAATTCAATATAATAAAAGCTTCATTCTTAAAGAGAAATTTCCCATGTGTAATTTAGTGGAAACCATAACCTCCTACGTGTCAACGTTCGTTATTTTATGGATATACGCTGTTGAACGACAATTCAGAACTCAGGCAGCGTGTTGCCAAAATGACTGAATTTTGTCCCGCCAGAGTTTCTTTTTACGAGATTCTCAAGATCTGTGATATCAGTTCGAGTGAGATCAATGCCATCTCTAGTCAATGGACACAAAATGATGGAAGACTTTTCATTTGTACCGTGAAAAGTGAGCCTTGTAAAAGTCCGCTCAAGTTTTTCCCTCAAGAATATTACCTTCCCAACGTAAAGAACAAAAATGAAATATGTGGTCAAATAACTGATATTACTGTAGTTAAACAGTACAGGGTTATAAAAATACAAAGAGAGAAGGGAACTAGATTACTTCAATTATTATGAAGGTAAGTATTATTATATGAAATACTTTTTTGTCCCCCTCGAAAAATTTGTTATTTTGCACATAGTAGGTGTGTTCCGGGCAACAACGATATTGTGTAATAAAACTTTTTCACGACTGATAGTTTTTAGGATTTTATTTTTAAGAAAGAATGTACAGCATTACGACAGCAATCTATAAATGTGGCCTGTTTAGCAATCATTTTAACTCTACTTTCAATACAATACAATACAATGCAATACAAACTCAGTCTGACATAATCAAATACAAGAATGAACATTCTAAAGAAATTACAAAGAAATTGAAAAATATATGAAATAATCCACACATAGGCCTTACACAAAAAATAAGGAAATGCAGACAGCAATTTGTTTTGCTTAATATCTCAATTCTGGTTATAATCTTATTGTAAGGAGAGATAAAAGGGAGAAATGAATAGCGTTGACAACATTTGATGTTTTTGTTTTCATTTCAATTATTATTTGGTATACTGGAGGCAGTTTGTATAAACAATCCAATTGGCCTGAAACTGATAGAGTTTATGTACCTATGTGGTACCTCAACATCAGTACAACTACTCCATCTTGGTGTTGCTATTTCAATTTTGAGTAGTATACAAATTAAACTTTCTCAGCCCAATCCATTTCAAAATTTAAGGGGCAGTCAAATGAAAAACAAACACCCGCCATAAAACACATTCTGCCCAATGGGTGGCAACAGTGCTGTTACGTATCGATACTGCCATCGCTGTGGTTGGAGAAATGCATAGAGAACTCACGGGTGCATGCATGGGTTATGTCTTTGTTGGTGCGCGGACTCGTCTAGTGTGTTTGTTCTGCTGTAGAAATGGAGGCAACCAAAGAAGAGCAGAGAAGTGTGGTTCGCTTTCCGGTGGCTGAAGCTGTTGGAGTACGCGAAACTCATCGTCACACGTCTGCTGTGGATGACGAACATTGCATGTCAATGACAACTGAGCACGAGTGCCACAGAAGATTCAGAAAAGGACACACATCATTGCAAAACGATAAGTGCCCAAGACAGTCCCATCGAGCCATTACTCCTGATACATGGCCTTCTCCTGGAACACCGACGAATCACAAAGAAATTCGTGTTCAGGTCGGCATTAGCCATGTCATTCCCGAAAAATTTGTGCACTGTGGGTTCAGCATCAACTGACAGAGGGACAAAAGATTGACAGAAAGACGTCATGTCTGAGTCATTTCTGTCCCATATCTTCACAGGGGACAAAGCGTGGTGCCACTACTTCGAGCCTGCGAGCAAAGTCAATGATGGAAACATCACGATTCTCCCCCCGCAAAAGGAATCCAAAGCTGTTCACACAAGTTCCGGTAAAGTCTTATGACCTTCTTTGACTTTAGGGGCCCTCTGCTCATCAACTTCCTTGAGCGTGGAACCACAATAATGCACAGCGCTATGAAGACACTTTGCAGAAATTGCGATGTGTCAAAACACCCTGGAATACTGTCGGATAGAGTCATCCTATTTCATAATAATGCTCGCCCCCATACTTTCAATCTGGTGAAGGTTATGCTTCAGTGATTTAGTTGGGAAACCCTTCAACACCCTTCATAAAGCCCAGAATTTTCATCTTGTGATTTTCACATTTTTGACGAGACGACCTGAAGAAAGACATTCATGGACATCAGATTTATTCGGGCGAGGAAGTGCAAGAGTGAGTGCGGTTGGGGATTCGTCACCGACCTACCGGTACCTCTTTCTACAAAACTGGAAATAATCGTCTCGTCTCCCAGTGGGATAAATATATTAATGCTTTTGGTAATTACTTTTGAATAAAACCATTCCATAGTCACGTTGTAGCTGTTGTTCAGTTTTCATTTGACTGCCCCGTATACATGGCTTACATTCATAGCTGGAAACTCCGAGCTTGCATAACAATTTTAATTCGCTCAGAAGTCTTAAACAGAAATACAAAAATTATATTTTTTCTGTAAGAATTCACTACAATCTTTCAAAATCTATAGCAATCCTCCACACTGAATTTCAAACATTCAGTAATGAGTGCTTACCAGAATTAACAAAAAATAAATCATTTAATCAAAGGTACCCAGATATCCCACTCAAAACTGTAATTAGACTGTCCCACTGGACTAAAAAAATCAGAAACAAGATGATCGAGAAGATGAGAGGACTAAGAAGAAAATTAGGAAAATGATAAAAAAGGACAAGAAGTAGGGGAGCAGAAAGATGAGATGAATAACAATGAATGAGAAAGGTGCTAGAGGACTATAAAAATATGGGAGGAAGAAGAAGTAAGAAAAAGAAAAGCAGGAAAGTGGGAAGTTAAACAGGAGTAGGAATAGAAGAAGAAGGGTATTTTTAATGGAAGTATGGAAAGAGAAGAGAACTGCCGCTGATAATTTGTTCTGCTGCGATGAGTGTGGACATTTTTACCATATTCATTTTGGCATACTTCCTAATTGAAACCAAGATGACAAACCTGACTCAGTTTTCTTTGATTTGTTAAATAAATTCACTTTCATAGAAACTATAATAACACGTTTAGCACCAAATGACAATTGCAAAATCCATACGGCTCTCATTCTGTTCTTATATTACAATACAAAGAACTTTCAAATTAAAATGCTGCCAGCCATAGAGACCTTCTAGTGAATGCACACTTCCCGTTGGTATAGCGAGTTGTCTTGGTGCAGACTGCTCCGAAAGTGATTGTACTACACATAAAGGCTAGGAAAACAACAGATAGGGAATCTGCCACCTGGGCGACTGCCCTAAATACAGATCAGTAGTAAATGACTGATTGATTTACTACTACTACTACTACTACTCTACAGATAAGCAACATGCTTACCCTAGAAAAGGTGCTGGAAGTGGTGGCCTTAGTCTCCTAAATAAATTTCCCACCACTTATACATATTCTGGAAAACATTTATCAGCTCTGCTGGAGTAATACTTTCAATCTTGCACTGAATATTAAGTACCTATTAGTTCTTCCAATGTGCAGGGGGTTGATTGGTACATTTTATCTTATAGATTTCCCCACAAGCAAAATAATCAAATGATGTAAGGTCAGGGCTGCGAGGGATGATTGGTGGTGGTGATTATTGTTTTAAGAGGAAGTACAACTGGGCAACCATCCTCTATATGACACTAATCAGAGAGAAAAAATGGAAGGGGTCCGACACTTCGAAAAATGAAGGTATCGGCCAAAGGAAGACAAGAGCCACGAAAGGCGTGAAAATGAAAGACTCCCTACTCCTCGCAAACCTAATAGCTTCGGGATCGGAAAAAACAAGAGACGACCAAGAGAGGTCGGATAGGATAGTTGAAAATGAAGAGCCTGGCACGGGTGAGTGGAAGCAATGCCAGGACTCAGCTAAGGGCCCGTGCTCGCCAAACCACGCTCCAAATTTCAGATTTTAGTCGCCTCTTATGACAGGCAGGGGATACCGTGGGTGTTATTCTACCGCCCCCACCCACAGGGGGGCTTCGAGGGAGCCTCAAACCTTCACTGCTATATGAGGTCTTTCTGAATCTTGCTGAAACCAAGCACAATCTTACTCCTCATCAGTTAAGTCTGCAAAAAAAAAAACACTAAAAAATTGTGCAACATACACAACCTCTCTGAATTCACAGTCTGTGAAAAATATTGGGCTGAAGATCCCCTAACATCAGTGGTAAACAAATACCAATTCTAAAAATAATGCTTGTGTTAGTGATGTATGTCTGTGTTTGTGTTCTTTTTCTTGCTAGTGGCTTTACTTCGCACCGACACAGATAGGTCTTGTGGCAACGATGGGATAGGAAAGGCCTAGGATTTGGAAGGAAGTGGCCTTGGTTTTAATTAAGGTACAGACCCAGCATTTGCCTGGTGTCAAAGTAGGAAACCACGGAAAACTAGGGCTTTCGACAGTGGGATTCGAACCCACTATCTCCCGGATGCAAGCTCACAGCTGCGCGCCCCTAACCACACGGCCAACTCGCCCGGTGTTCGTGTTCTTTATCGAGTACTGAGCCCATGATTCAACCTTCCGTACCAATACTTTGATCACACTTCTTGAGGTTAGATTACCTTTAGGAAATATTTTTATATGTTTACTTTGAGTCAAACAAGCAGAATTAAGTTTAAAATACACTTTGCAAAAAAATATATAGGCTCTTCCTTTGTAAGCTGTGTAATCATTCCAAAACATGTAGCAGTGACAGAAAGGAGACAGGAAACAGTTGTCTGTCATTAGCCAGCACTCAGCCCACTTGGAAGCAGGTGGCCACTGTCTTGACTGGGAGCACTTGGTCACTATAAGTTCTCTGCAGACATCAGCATTTTAATTTGAAAGCACTGTACTATTCCAGCATGGATCTAAACAATGTATCTGTCTATGAACGTCAGTACCAGTTTTATGAAACAATCATTCACATTTGGTAAACAGACTGAATACAACCAGAGTCTACACTTTACAAAAATTAGCATTTACTGGCACAATCTTTCAACAATGTTACAATTTCTGTGTGTTCTAACCTCTCTGCAATAGACAATGGAGTGTCACCGTTTCGATTTATTACATTCACATTTACTCCTTTCTCTAACAAGAGTTTTACTGTGCTGCAATACCTCCTCTCTACAGCAATGTGTAAAGGTGTGCACCCATTATTGTTCTGGACAGTAGTTGATGCACCTCTGTCAAGCAGGAGTTTAACCTGATCTAAGTTAATGCATCTGACAGCTTTATGCAATGGTGTGTCCCCATCTTTGTTCTGGGCTGCAGTAGATGCACCTCTGTCAAGGAGAAGTTTAACCTGATCAACCGAGTCCTTGTATATGATACCTACATGGAATGGTGTGTCCCCATTATTGTTTTGGACTGTAGTTGATGCACCTCTGTCAAGCAGTAGTTTAACCTTATCTAAGTTAATGCATCTGACAGCTGCATGCAATGGTGTGTCCCCAGTATTGTTCTGGACTGTAATTGATGCACCTCTGTCAAGCAGTAGTTTAACCGTATCTAAGTTAATGCGTCTGACAGCTTCATGCAATGGTGTGTCCCCATTATTGTTTTGGACTGTAGTTGATGCACCTCTGTCAAGCAGTAGTTTAACCTTATCTAAGTTAATGCATCTGACAGCTTTATGCAATGGTGTGTCCCCATCTTTGTTCTGGGCTGCAGTAGATGCACCTCTGTCAAGGAGAAGTTTAACCTGATCAACCGAGTCCTTGTATATGATACCTACATGCAATGGTGTGTCCCCATTATTGTTTTGGACTGTAGTTGATGCACCTCTGTCAAGCAGTAGTTTAACCTTATCTAAGTTAATGCATCTGACAGCTGCATGCAATGGTGTGTCCCCAATATTGTTCTGGACTGTAATTGATGCACCTCTGTCAAGCAGTAGTTTAACCGTATCTAAGTTAATGCGTCTGACAGCTTCATGCAATGGTGTGTCCCCATCATTGTTCTGGACTGTAATTGATGCACCTCTGTCAAGCAGGAGTTTAAGCGTATCTAAGTTAATGGATTTGAGAGCTTCATGCAATGGTGTGTTCCCATCATTGTTCTGGATTGTAGTTGATGCACCTCTGTCAAGCAGTAGTTTAACCGTATCTAAGGTAATGCGTCTGACAGCTTCATGCAATGGTGTGCACCCATTATTGTTCTGGACAGTAGTTGATGCACCTCTGTCAAGCAGGAGTTTAACCTGATCTAAGTTAATGCATCTGACAGCTTTATGCAATGGTGTGTCCCCATCTTTGTTCTGGGCTGCAGTAGATGCACCTCTGTCAAGGAGAAGTTTAACCTGATCAACCGAGTCCTTGTATATGATACCTACATGGAATGGTGTGTCCCCATTATTGTTTTGGACTGTAGTTGATGCACCTCTGTCAAGCAGTAGTTTAACCTTATCTAAGTTAATGCATCTGACAGCTGCATGCAATGGTGTGTCCCCAATATTGTTCTGGACTGTAATTGATGCACCTCTGTCAAGCAGTAGTTTAACCGTATCTAAGTTAATGCGTCTGACAGCTTCATGCAATGGTGTGTCCCCATCATTGTTCTGGACTGTAATTGATGCACCTCTGTCAAGCAGGAGTTTAAGCGTATCTAAGTTAATGGATTTGAGAGCTTCATGCAATGGTGTGTTCCCATCATTGTTCTGGATTGTAGTTGATGCACCTCTGTCAAGCAGGAGTTTAACCACATCTAATGTACTGTATTTGACAGCTATATGCAATGGTGTGTCCCCATCATTTTTCTGGACTGTAGGTGACGCACCTCTGTCAAGCAGGATGTGAACGCTATCTAAGTCATTGTATCTGACAGCTGTATGCAGTGGTGTCTCGCCACATTTGTTCTGGACTGTGGTTAATGCACCTCTGTCAAGCAGGGGTTTAAAGTATCTGACAGCTATATGCAATAGTGAGTCCCCATAATTTTTGTGGACTGTAGTTGATGCACCTCTGTCAAGCAGGAGTTTAACCACATCTAACCTACGGAATCTGACAGCTACATGCAATGGCGTGTCCCCATCGTTGTTCTGGACTGCAGTTGATTCACCTCTGTCAAGCAGGATTTTAACCTCATCTAAGTTATTACAGCTGACAGCTATATGCAATGGTGTCTCCCCAAATTTGTTCTTGACTGTAGTTGATGCACCTCGGTCAAGCAGGAGTTTAACCACATCTAAGTTAATGCGTCTTACAGCTTCATGCAATGGTGTGTCCCCAATATTGTTCTGGACTTTAGTTGATGCACCTCTGTCAAGAAGGAGTTTAAACATATCTAAGTTATAATGCTTGACAGCTATATGCAATGGTGTTTCCCCATGAATGTTCCGCACTGTAGTTGATGCACCTCTGTCAAGCAGGAGTTTAAATACATCTAAGTTGTAGTGTTTGACGGCTATATGCAATGGCGTATCCCCATTAATGTTCTGGACTGTAGTTGATGCATGTCTGTCAAGCAGGAGTTGAACCACATCTAACTTATTGCATCTTACTGCTATATGCAATGGTGTGTCCCCATCAATGTTCTGGATTGTAGTTGATTCATGTCTGTCAAGCAGTAGTTGAACCATATCTAACTTACTGCAGCTGACAGCTATATGCAGTGGTGTCTCCCGATATTTGTTCTGGACTGTAGTAGATGCATGCCTGTCAAGCAGGAGTTGAACCACACCTAACGTACTGTATCTGACAGCTACATGCAATGGTGTATCCCCATCATTGTTCTGGACTGTAGTAGATGCAAGTCTGTCAAGCAAGAGTTGAACCACATCTAACTTATTGCACCTTACAGCTACGTGCAATGGTGTGTCCCCTTCAATGTTCTGGACTCTAGTTGATTCATGTCTGTCAAGCAGGAGTTGAACCACATCTAAAGTACTGTATATGACAGCTTCATGCAAGAGTGTGTGCCCATTATTGGCCTGGACTGTAGTTGTTGCACCTCTGTCAAGCAGGAGTTGAACAACATCTAAGTTATTGCATCTGATAGCTTCACGCAATGGTGTGTCTCCGTATTTATTCTTCACATTAGCCCGTGCTCCATTTTGGAATAATAGTTCTATTATACTTATACTTGCTCTTCGTTCCATGGCCGCTATATGCAGTGGAGTGTCGCCGTGTTTGTTCGTCGCTCTTGTGGATGCTTTATACTGCAATAATGTCCGCACCATTCTCAAATTGCGCTTCATTATGGCAACATGTAAAGGTGTATCTCCATTTTTATTTACTGCCGCAGTGAATGCACCACTGTATAACAGTAATTCAACGATGAGTTCATTTTCAGAACTGACTGCTAAATGTAAAGGAGTGTCCCCATTAACATCTCTCATTTCAATATTCGCTCCATTTTCTAACAGAGTTTTGACGCAATCTTCAGAACCAGAGATCGCTGCTAAATGGAGAATTGTTTTATATTCAACAAAAATGGGCCAGTTTATTTCAAATTCTAAATCTAAATTAATGGTGAAATCAGGGAGCCTACGCCTCACTTCCTCTTTGAGATCCGTCACATATGAACATTCTGAAATACCGTTCTCCACAAGGGCTCCATGCTGCAATAATAACTTCACTCCATCCCACAATTCACCTTTCACAGCGTAATAAAGAGGAGTAGAGTTCAGAAGTTTGTCTCTGAGTTCTAGATTTGGTTTGTACCGGTAACACAAAAGTACCTTCATCATTTCAACTGCTACTTTGTCATCACTCAAACTAGCCAGATGAAGAGGCGTGCGTCCACCAGCATCCTTGGAGTCCAAATCAGTTTTCTCCTGTAATCTCTCACGTAAGTCCAATATGTCGTTGTCTAACACAGCAAGATGAATTGGACAATTTTCCGCCAGCAGTCGATTGAACACTGCACGTAGTACATTGTTATTAGTGTCAAAAGTAATTTTACTAATATACTTCAAATTACTATCTTTGTTTATTTCTAACCACCCTGCTGCAAAATATTCTGCAAAAGTGCGGTGAACAAAGCGTGGCCGACCATCCTCAGAAAGCCCATCGATAATACCAGTTTTCTCATGACCTCCACCAACAATCTCTCTGTACTTCTTAAAATCCTGGAGGATGTTCCTTCTCTGCTCCTCTTGCAATTCATTTAAAATATCCAATGCAATTATTGAACAAATCATGTGCAATTTCATGAATGCCTCCTCAAAGATGTCTCTTATATGCATGTGTGTGTCCTTCACTGTATTATTCAGGTATTTCTTTAACTTGATGCTCATAAAACTTCTGTACATTTCATACAAGTTCAACATCTTTCCCTTAGTTGGAAAGCCACCCGAAACTTTCAAATCACAGATCATCATCAAATGCAGAGGGTTACTACTCACAGGATTTGCTCCAACAGATGTACTTTTCTGAATCAATTTAATTATGTTATTAGCATCATCCGGTCCCAAAATATCGCTAAGGTATCTCAATGCTTCATCTTTGGTGAAGGGCTCAAGGGAAAATGCCTTTGCTTGAAGACAAGTTTCCAGTTCAACAAGTGCAGCCTGTCTGGTTGATACCCATAATCCCCTTACTTTCGTTTTCAAGATGATATTAAAAACTTCAAGCACTAATTCAGAACATTTCGGGTATATTTCATCAAATCCATCACACAGAATGAATATTTTACCACTGTACTCAATAGCTTCTTCAAGAAATGTCTTTGCAACAGGACATTCCTGAACACCCATAGCAAATGCCAGCATTCTGAATACACTCTCCTTGTTAACAATGTGATTTTCTTGCTCTATCATGTATTTAGTTATATGTTCCAAATTTAATGGTATAACCCAAAAAGCTGGATACAAGCCTTTCAATTTATGAGCAATATGCAGAAAGAGATCAGATTTCCCTATGCCAGGTTCACCTACAACTATTACTTTTCTCAATCCAGCTGTCACTAGAACATCTTCTTTAGGATTTGAAACCTTGCAGTTTTCCATGAAATGTTTAACATCTTCTATCTCCCCTTCAGTAACATTCAAGAACTCATACAGATAGCCTGGATCTCCAGATGAACATCTCCAATAAAGCATGTCGTCTTTCATTTCTAATATATGAATGGGATCCTCTGAATGTTGGCTATGAATATCAGCATTCGCAACAGACTTGACCTTAGTAGTTTCCTGGGTGTTACCTAAATCTTTTGACATTCTAACTTTGTTAATCTCATCTTTCATTTCTTCATTTGTTAAACCCTCAACACATACCTTATTAGGAATTTGTGCCACTGCTAGAATATCTTTCTTGATAGCAACTTGTTTATACAGAGTTCTTGGAATGTAACTTTTACAAGGGAATTCTTCCAGTTTGTGACCCAACTGAATGTTTCCACAGTTCAAAAATGACATCAAACTTTCACCAAGAAACTCCTTCCTAACTCCTAAATCATACATTTTTACTTCTATTCCTTGTAAATGTATTGGCTGATTAAGCACAGTTTCCTGAGATGAATTATCTAGTTGAGAAAATGAGAAAGTCTCCTTCAGTCCATACCAACATTCAACTAGCTTGTCGGTAAAAATATCAGAGATACTCCTCCTGCCATCAGAAATAAGAATTAGCTTTTTCCGTTTATTTTGGAATATGCTCTCATGAATTTCTAGCCTATATGTACTATCCCAACCTATTATGAGAATATCATATGAATTACTTTCCCACAATTTTAACACAATGTTCAGGTTTCCTTCCTGTTCATCAGTGCTAGTGAAGAGATGTCTTTGGTTCATAAGTTTGACAAGAGCTTGATTCACTTTCATACTTGTCAGCAAGACACTAGAATCAGTACATACAATATGAATTTTCTGATGGTTTGAAACAAGTAATTTCTGAGCCAGAGTGTTCAATACTTCTTCATCAAATCTAATATGTGGTAATAATTTATCTTTTCCAGTAAGCAGATCTTGAACTGAACTCCATTCCCCCCAATTTTCTGTCAAGTAAGGTACATTTCCAGTCATCTCCCAATATGTCTTTATGTTACTAAGGTAAGCTATCTCTAAATTTCTGTAGTTTGGAATTATTCTGAAAGATAATTTAATAAACTCTTGTTTGATGACTTCATCTAGATGATCAACATCAGCTTGTGAACTAAAAATAAAGAAATGCCTTACAAATTCTGTTGCCCCAGGTTTTTCTTTAAAAGTGGTGAAAACTTTATCATTTATATCCACTTTCAGGATACAATCAGTGTCTGATGTGCACAGTAATTTATTCACAATGGGATCTATGTTACTGGCATGTTGGGAGGTTCCCAGATTAACAGCTGTATTTGTAAACAATATGAAAACGGTGTCTTGGGGGTTATCAGATCCAGGGCTGGAGGTAGAAACAGGAGGAATAAATCTGCTCTCGACAGAGGAGAACAATTCATTTAAGCTTAATCTTCCACTTTCTGAAGCTAGCGCATCTTTGGTAACAGGTTTATTAAGATGTTTCAGTTGCACTAGCAGTTCATGTTTCTTGAAATCCCTGTTGTAGGCAAGAACTATATCATCAAAGCCACCACCTAGAGGGTCGTTAGTGCTGAGTGCAAATGATTTCAAGAGTCTTTTAGCCCGCAAATACACAAGTGCTGCCATTTTGATTTCAAAAGTTGGACCCTTCAGGTTACACGCTCCAGATTTCCGCTTGTATTTCCTGAAACCAAGTAACATCTCTAGTGAATATACAACAATTACATTAGGTTGTAAGTCAAATGTGAAAAACAGAAGAATTAATATTTCGGAATCAAAATTTGAATTCATGTTCCTTATTATACAAATTGAAACAAGTAAAAACAAACTCCAGTATACATTTTTAAAAGGGAATATTATAAAAATTGTACTTCCCGTGCATTTAAAACTAGCGCCTTTTAGAAGGCCATCTGTAAAGTATAGTTTGAAAAGATTAGTACAAGAAGTTTGGACATTGTTCGATAGATGTCGCTACAATCAACTTATGTTGTGCCCTCTAGGGTGAATATGAACTATTAAAATTCAAGAGTAATTTTGTATGTTAAGGTTTCATAAACTGATTTGTTTATAGTTCGTTTTTGATGTTCAAAAGTTATCAACACTTCTACCTCAACCCGCCAACTTACGATGTTAGCCAATGAAACTTTTTGTATGTTTACATTTTCTACCAATCAAAATGTTCTGAAATTTATTTGATTATCCAATGAAAATTGGGGGTGTGTCAAGGGTTCGACCCAGTGAAATCTTGAACCTTCCTCTCCGCTATAAAAGCCGAGGGCTGGTGAGCCGTGTTGTCTTAGTGATCGCTCCAGTCTAGAGTTTGTTCGTAACGGAGGCGGGGGCTACCTCGTCCATCTTCGGGAAGTCCACCGGCTCCAGGTAATGGCAGATTCGGTTTTACTATGTGATGGTCTTTGAAAGCTAGCTCGAGAGGGAGGTTTCAAATCTTTAGTAACATAATGTACATTTTCTCAAATGTGATTTTTAAGTGTAAATTTCAAACAAGCCTAAAGAACTGAATCAAAATCAGGGAATAAAGAGTGTTTCATCCTCTTGTATTCCCTCTCAACTTGATCTTGAGGTGACTATGATTTTGTAACCTTTAAAATCTATCTAGTAATTTCTGTAACTTTAATACACTGACTGACAGAGCAAATGCAACACCAAGAAGGAGTGGTTCGAAAGGGATGAAACTTGGGGAAAAAACAGAAACGGCTCGGGCGAATAATTGATGTTTATTTCAAACCGATATGCAGGTTACACAATGCGCACGGCATCGACTCAGTAGGATGTAGGACCACAGCGAGCGGCGATGCACGCAGAAACACGTCGAGGTACAGAGTCAATAAGAGTGCGGATGGTGTCCTGAGGGATGGTTCTCCATTCTCTGTCAACCATTTGCCACAGTTGGTCGTCCGTACGAGGCTGGGGCAGAGTTTGCAAACGGCGTCCAATGAGATCCCACACGTGTTCGATTGGTGAGAGATCCGGAGAGTACGCTGGCCACGGAAGCATCTGTACACCTCGTAGAGCCTGTTGGGAGATGCGAGCAGTGTGTGGGCGGGCATTATCCTGCTGAAACAGAGCATTGGGCAGCCTCTGAAGGTACGGGAGTGCCACCGGCCGCAGCACATGCTGCACGTAGCGGTGGGCATTTAACGTGCCTTGAATACGCACTAGAGGTGACGTGGAATCATACGCAATAGCGCCCCAAACCATGATGCCGCGTTGTCTAGCGGTAGGGCGCTCCACAGTTACTGCCGGATTTGACCTTTCTCCACGCCGACGCCACACTCGTCTGCGGTGACTATCACTGACAGAACAGAAGCGTGACTCATCGGAGAACACGACGTTCCGCCATTCCCTCATCCAAGTCGCTCTAGCCCGGCACCATGCCAGGCGTGCACGTCTATGCTGTGGAGTCAATGGTAGTCTTCTGAGCGGACGCCGGCAGTGCAGGCCTCCTTCAACCAATCGACGGGAAATTGTTCTGGTCGATATTGGAACAGCCAGGGTGTCTTGCACATGCTGAAGAATGGCGGTTGACGTGGCGTGCGGGGCTGCCACCGCTTGGCGGCGGATGCGCCGATCCTCGCGTGCTGACGTCACTCGGGCTGCGCCTGGACCCCTCGCACGTGCCACATGTCCCTGCGCCAACCATCTTCGCCACAGGCGCTGCACCGTGGACACATCCCTATGGGTATCGGCTGCGATTTGACGAAGCGATCAACCTGCCCTTCTCAGCCCGATCACCATACCCCTCGTAAAGTCGTCTGTCTGCTGGAAATGCCTCCGTTGACGGCGGCCTGGCATTCTTAGCTATACACGTGTCCTGTGGCACACGACAACACGTTCTACAATGACTGTCGGCTGAGAAATCACGGTACGAAGTGGGCCATTCGCCAACGCCGTGTCCCATTTATCGTTCGCTACGTGCGCAGCACAGCGGCGCATTTCACATCATGAGCATACCTCAGTGACGTCAGTCTACCCTGTAATTGGCATAAAGTTCTGACCACTCCTTCTTGGTGTTGCATTTGCTCTGTCAGTCAGTGTATTTTTCTCCATCTAGTCACCTCCGTAGTACAGGCTTAGCCTCTGTAACGTCGGGCCATAAGCCCAAATCGGGTGTTAAGCATTTCATGTAAATATCAAGGAGCGCACGCGTTCGCCTCCTCCCCATTTTGATATTCAGCCAATAACTTTAACCTTTAGTTTTTACCAAAGGCCAGGTAGAATGGGTATTCTTTACCACTGTTACACTTAACCTTATTCGTTTCATTTTAAGGCAGTCAGAGTGTTGAGCAGTTAAAACAGTGAAAACTGTTTAATTTTGTTAAATGTAGGTGGTGCTTTTGATAGGCCTGGAAAGTGTAAATTTTTAGAGCAAATGTAAAAGTAGAATGGTGCCTTTGGAAGGCTGGAGTGGTATTATGTTCGGACATTAGTCTCCTAGATAATTTTGTGGAGCAAAGGTGCTCTTGTAAGGAAGCATATTGTGGAAACTCCGTCTGCTACAGCTCTTACTGAATGGAGCAGTGGTCGCTCTTGTCACATTGGCAAGGTAGGAGCTTCAAGCTCGTATTGTTAATTAATGCTGTCTGATTGTTCCAGGAATTTGTAACATTATTTATCGGCTCGCTGTCGTACTTGAGATCCCGTTATTCGCTTAGCGAATTCTTTTTTGTTAAAATTTAACGTCTGAAAATAGACAGAAAAAATAAAGGTTAAGAAAGGAAATAAAACAGCCAATTTTAAAGGTTTTAAATCAATGAATATTGAATTTTCACGACCGCATTGTAATCGAAACCGACTTTCAACCTATTAGGTCGTGTTACGTACATATAGTACGCGTTGAAGAGATGTTAAGTACAGAACAAAAATGGCCAACCAGACACCAGTGTGATCCGAACCCACAACCTCCCGATTTCGTGTCGGTTGCTCTACCAATTGAGCTATGGTGGCCTAGGCCATCTTTGTTATGTTGGAAAGGATTTGAGCTACAGGTCTGGTACTGCTGCTAGCACACTGTAGAGTGCGTTTAAGTCGCCCGTTGAGGGCCAAGTCAATAAATATTGAATTTTCACGTCCGCATTGTAATCGATTGGTAGAGCAACCGACGCGAAATCGGGAAGTTGTGGGTTCGGATCCCACTGGTGTCTGGTTGGCCATTTTTGTTCTGTACTTAACATCACTTCAACACGTACTATATGTACGTAACACGACCTAATAGGTTGAAAGTCGGTTTCGATTACAATGCGGTCGTGAAAATTCAATATTCATTGACTTGGCCCTCAACGGGCAACTTAAACGCACTCTACAGCGTGTTGGTAGTAGTACCAGACCTGTAGCTCAGATCCTTTCCAACAGAACAAAGATGGCCTAGGCCACCATAGCTCGATTGGTGGAGCAACCAACGCGAAATCGGGAGGTTGTGGGTTCGGATCCCGCTGGTGTCTGTTTGGCAAATTTTGTTCTGTACTTAACATCTATTCAACACGTACTATATGTACGTAACACGACCTAATAGGTTGAAAGTCGGTTTCGGTTTTTAAATCAATCTTTCTACTTTCGTATATCCACCCATTCATAGCCGCACTTTCTTTCACCTGTGTAAACCCCAATATCCCCGTAACAAGTGGTAGCAGAGCGTGGTTGAATGGGTCTGGATAAAGGCCCTTTTGACGGCATCTCATAGAAATCGTTACCGAACTCTTTTTTTTTTTTTTTTTTTTTTTTTTTTTTTTTTTTTTTTTTTTTTTGGTTGATGGAATTTTCCAAATTTTGTCAGTTTACTATCACCATGTCTGGTTCTCGGAAAGTCCATGCACCTGGGTAATTGCGCAAGGAGGAATTAATCTACGATCTCTTAATTAGCAAGGTTCAGTCTGGTGGCACGGTTGCGACAGGTATTGCCAAACTTAAAGAATCTTTGTAATTTCCCATTTGTATCCCGGTATTTGGGGAGAAGGATATTGATTAGACTCTGTCCACTATCACTGACAATACAACTAAGCTAGCGTCTGTGGTTAGTTTCCTTGAAGTAAGTGATCCTTCTACTAATCAACTTAAACGTGTTCAAACTAGACTGTTCCATTTCTACCGTAGGGCTAGGCACCTACTGTCTCTAAAACTGTAGGATGATCATACTAAGGAAGCTGGTAATTTGGTCGAACACCTTTCTGACATGTCTAATAGGGTTAGTCCATTTTTGTTCGTGGCCGCTAGTGCTAAAAGTGACCATGTTCCAACTGTAAACTTGACTACGGAAGAAGACTCTAGTAGGTCTATTGAGAATAGGAAATCGGCGGTTACACCGCAAACATCTACCCCTTCGGAACAAGTGTCTGATAATTTAAAACAACTTTCACCCTTCTTTATCAGTAATACTGTGTTTAAACTCTCTCGACCTTCTATACCGTCACCTATTATTTCGCCCAGTTTTATCAGCTTAGCCCACCCCTTAGCCATGTTGCTTAAGGGCATCTCCAAATTTTCGATTAATTCAACTAATGATGTAATTTCATTTCTAAGATCCCTAGTTGAATTTCAAGATCATGCTTTGGTGTTTGCTCTGCCTCACTCGCAAATCCTCCAAATAATTACCCCTATTCTGTAGGCGTCTTCTGAGACAAAATTTTGAAGGCAATGGCTGATAGATCTTCTATAGAAGACTTCCATGCCGATCTTTTGGCTAACATCATTCCAGCTAGAGCAATGTCATCTTTAATAGAGACGTGCTATTTCCGAGTCCAAAGGCTCGACGAGAATTTGGCCGATATCATTCAAAGTAGTAGAGCAGTGACAGTTCAAAACCCATGGCGTCAGCACCCGAGGTCATTGACCCCGGCCAAAGGTCATTGACCCCGTGACGTCATGACCACGTGCTCTTGTTTGTAAACCAAACCATGTGCTTTTTCCACAGCTGTCAGCGGCCATCTTTCAACAACAGGCGATCGCAAAATTAAGTGCTGCTATCTTTACGGCACTAAACCTCATGGCTACCACTTTAGGCACATGGTGGCGGGCAATTTGAAATTCCACGTGCTTTTTGACAGCTGTCAGCTGCCATCTTTAAACAAGAGAGCATCGTGCTGCTACCTTTACGGCACTAAACTTTATAAGCATGTAGTGGCGGGCAATCTGAAATTCTATGTGCATAGTAGCGGGCAATTTGAAATGCCACGTGCTTTTTTGACAGCTGTCAGCTGCCATCTTTAAACAAGAGAGCATCGTGCTGGCACCTTGACGGGGCTAAATCCTCATGGGTGCCACCTTAGGCACGTGGGCGCGCCAAATTTGAAAAATTTCCACGTGCTTTTTCGATAAGCCACGTGCTCTTGTATGTAAACAAAGCCACGTGCCTTTTTGGCAGCTGTCAGCGGCCATCTTTAAACAAGAGAGTATTGTGCTGTCTGACATCTTGATGGGGCGTGCTGGCATCTTGACAGGGCTAAAACGTTATAGCTAGCAGGACAATTCTACGTGCTTTTTTTCTGACAGCTGTCATCTTTTAACTATGTCGCTATAGACTTTAAACGTGACTAACTTCAGTGCTGAAGGGGTTAAAACTTCATGTCTGCTACCTTATGCACGTGGTAGCGGGCAATTTCGAATTCCGCTCTTAGGTCGAGGAAAACATTTCTGACCGGGCGAGGAATCGAACTCGGAGTCTCCAGGCGAAAAGCACGCATGCTACACTACGGGGGAGGCAAGCAGAGAAACTAAACTTCCACAACCTTGGTCTACGAAGCGGCTGCTGCTCAGCACGAAGGCCTGGGTGTCAGCGCGACTGTTATTCTAGGTCGGAAGCGGCTATCTTACTTTATCCTTGACTTTAACTAGGAATCGAACTCGAGGTAACCGGGCGAGAAGCAAACAAACATGCTACACTACGAGCAAACAACAAGTAGACATGCTTCAACTTGAAATATTCCTTGCTTCTTTGAGCGGCTAAACCTTTCGATCTGCAAGTACGCATTTCCGGTCTGCGACACACATAGCAAGTCCGAGGTCGAGGCTTTAAGATGAAATTACTACTGCATATTCTAGTAGTACTGACCTAGCTAGGAATCGAACTCGGGGACCTCTAGCTAAGAGGCAGGGGCTAGCAAAAAATCTCTGACCTCGCTAGGAAATGGAACTTGGAGTAAGAAGCACAGTATCTCTTGCTAGGTAAATCGCGAATACTAGCAGTTGCTTAGGTTCGATTTCTAAGACGATCTCGAACTAGCCTTACCCCTAAGATGTAATTACTACTAACTTGGCTAAGAATCAAACCCGCGACGTCCGGCTAAGAGGCATGCGGCTAAGGGAGGTCGGATAGGTTAGATGAAAGTGAAGAGCTTGCTACAAGTAGAAGCAAAACCAGGACCCAGCTCAGGGACCTCAAGTTAAGAGTCTCTGGGAACCCCTCTTACGGCAGGCAGGGGATACCGTGGTTGTTATTCTACCACCCCTACCCACAGGGGATGTGTTTGTGTTCGAGAGGAAGTTCTTGTACAACTACAAAAAAGTCATGGAATGTTTTATTTTTACTGTTCGGTGTATTATATGAGGACTATTCGCTGGGAGACGAAGCTAGCATAAACAGAATATTTGTTTAGAGAGAGCTTCAAGCTAAGACAAGTTGTTGAACTTGTCAGTGCACATCCGCTTATCTCCGGTTATGGAATGTAACAATCAGCACCTTTCGCCCGGTAAAGAACAAAGTGCATCGCAACTGTACTAAGAGAAAATACACACATGTTGTAATCCGACAGCTCATTTGCACTAGCTCAATCAGTTGTGACGTTGCTGTTTTAACTTGGCAAGTTTAGTCTAGTAATACGTCAGCCTCGAACACAAACGTAGTCGCCAACTCACGCTCTTTAGTTCAATGCCCTTGGAGCCCCTTTTAGTAGCCCTCTTACGTCATGCAGAAGATATCATAGGTGTTATTCTATTTTATTTATTCTTTCACTTATTTTCATGCCTTCATTTGTGGCGAAGTTACGGCTCACGGCCCTCTCTTAAACTTAACCACATATTATCTATAATAAACTTCATAAAACAGAATAATGAAATAATATAACAAAATATAAATCCTAACCTCATTCATTCTTCCATTCATACTGCCATTCATACAAGCTGGTTATACATTTAATTGGTAATCTCGGCAAGACCGCTTGAAAGAAGCTAAAGAAGTGCAATGTCTAACACTGACTGGAAGGGAATTCCATAGCCTTGCACCAGACACTTGAAAGGAGCGGTTAAATGAAGATGAGCGATGCACAGGAATTGAGAGTGTAGTAGTCGATCGTGTGTTATGTTCATGAGAGGAGGAGAGTAAATTAAACTTTGATGATAAATACTGGGGTTTAGATTCATTCAACAGACGAAATACGAGAGTTAACCAGGAGAGAATTTCATAATAGGGGGAGATATGAGTTGAAAATTTAATTGAACATATAAACCTAATGCATGAGTTCATTGCCCTCTGTAATTTTAATGTTTGTTCCATGGTGGCATCTATCATTACAATATCACAATAATTAAGTATGGGAAATATGAGGGTCTGGATAAGTTTAATTTTCATGCTTAGTGGAAGAAGTGATTGGCGAGTTTTGAGAGGGTGAAGTGACGAGTGAATTTTCCTACATATGAGTGTTATGTGCTCACTCCAATCTAGTGTGTCACTTATGATAATCCCAAGATTTTTTTACTGACTTCTGAAATAGTATAGCTACATCACAAACCAAAACTGAAGGCAATAACTTCTTATTAAGGATATTTAACTGTCTTTGTCGCCCTATTATAATAGCTTGTGTCTTTTTAGGATTAATTAATAAACAGTTATTAGAATAGGAGCTAATCAGATTTAAAATAGAATTCATCTGATGAATTCCAAACTCATTATCAACAGCTTTACAGTGATAATATATTTGTAGATCATCTGCATGTAAATGATACTTACAGTTACTGAACTGAGAAGATATATCATTGATATATAGAGTAAACAGAAGAGGTAAAAGCACAGATCCCTGTGGAACACCTGTTTGCTTCGTCTTCCAGTCCGTGGTCATGCCGTTTATGACAACACGTTGTCGCCGATTGGTGAGGTATGAACCAAAGAGCTGAATAGCAGAGAGACTCAGATTAAATCTTGGTAGTTTCGCTAATAATATGTCAATATTTACTGTGTCAAACGCACTACTGAAGTCAAGTAAAATAAGTATAGTCACTTTCCGCTCATCTATAGCTCGTCTAACGACGTTTGTAATTCTTAGTAGTGCCGTCCCTGTGCTATGTCCTTTCTTGAAACCAGATTGGAAGGGGACACGCAGAGAATATTTTTTCAGGTATTGTTCAAGTTGGCTATAGATCAATTTTTCTAGAGCTTTAGACAGTGCTGAAAGAATGCATACAGGACGAAAGTCAGATGCTACATTAGCTGGCGACCTTTTTGGAACTGGGACAACTTGTGCATCTTTCCACTTTGTCGAAAATAACCACGGGAGAGGCATGCATTAAATAAGTCAGTAATAACCGGCAATATTATATCCATAATGTTAATAATAAAGAAAATAGCAATTTCATCAGCCCCCGTTGCATGGGATTTAATTGAAATCAGTTCTCGTCTCACTTCAGACTCTGAAACAGTTCGAAATTCGAAACATGGGCGATCAGATGACTGTTGTCGTATTATAGACTTGATGGTAGCCTGCACTATATCGTGTTCAGGAGTAAAAGCATCTGTTAAAAAGTGTCCATTAATCTCGTCAAGCGGTATTTCTGGTTTAGCATGTTTCACAGGAGGCCTTCCAATACCTAATGAACGAAGTTGTCGCCAAGTACTACCAGCGTTTATATTATTGGATAAACGCTGGAAGTAATCGAATTTCTTATTGTAGATAATTTGTTAAATTCGATTTCGCAGTACACGGTATTCAAATGTGTCAGCTGATAAATTTCGTTTGTAACGTCTATATAACGAATCACGCTGAGCCATCAGAGATTTGATTTCATTTGTCAACCACGGACAGGGCGGGCGTGTTACTTTCACACAGCGCTTAGGGGCATGCTTATTGTAAAGTCCATGAATATGAGAATTAATATTTTCCAGTTTTTCATCTATATCATTCATTAGTATTATGTCACCCCAAGGACATTTACATGCATCTTCTTTTAGGTGACGGAAATCTATATTTTAAAAGTCCCTAAAAGTCACGTATTTTGACCTACATTTAGGAACTCTTAGCTAATAAGCTAAGTATATAAGGTCATGAGTTGATATTTCAGGAACAGGTATTTCACCGTCTTTAAGAACCTTATGTGGATTATTGGTTATCATGAGATCAATAGGTGTATCAGAAGGGACGGTGGAAGTATGAACGTGGTTAGTTGGTTCCGAGGGCAATATTGTCATATCACAGGAGAGAAAAATATTTCAAAAACGTATTGTTTCACTAGTCCGTGTTAACAAATTTGTATTAAAGTCGCCTAGTAAAATCACGTGTTCATAAGATGGTAAAAGTCTCATCAAATTGTCCTGTAACTCACCAATGCCCCCTGCATTTGGAGGCCTATATACAAGCCCAATGAGTACTTTAACAGTGTCTATAATAATTTCAACAAATATAAATTCAGGAACAGGGTTTGTAGTAGGCCTAGTGGTAGAAATTTTTACCACTGTACTCCTGAGATTAAGCTTACAAAACAATGCAACACCACCTCAATCAATCAATCAATCAATCAATCAATCAATCAATCAATCAATCAATCAATACTGATCTGCATTTAGGGCAGTCGCCCAGGTGGCAGATTCCCTATCTGTTGTTTTTCTAGCCTTTTCTTAAATGTTTGCGAAGAAATTGGAAATTTGTTGAACATCTCCCTTGGTAAGTTATTCCAATCCCTAACTCCCCTTCCCATAAATGAAGATTTGCCCCAATTTGTCCTCTTGAATTCCTCCACGCCTGATCATCCTATCAAATCGATGAATACGATACCCTTGTATTTCAACCATACTGGAAGGAACTGAACTACATAGCCAACTCTCACTTACAGCAATTATATGAAATAAACTGTTTCCAAATACGGCTTTCCGTTCATCAGGGTGAGCTACAATACAGTAGAATGACTGTTAACATGAGCACACAACAAAGAGCGTGGAAATGCTTTCACTTCCGTTTCTAAAATACTACGAACAATAGATCTGGAGAGAGAATCTGGGAAGAGAGAGAGGTAAGAGGAGTAAAACTAGAAATCGGTGCTAAGGAGAAAGGAGGGGTGGTGTCTGTGTCCAAGTCAATGCTCGCAAAAGAAGTGATTGACATTGTTATACTTAAATCCGCAGGCAGAAGTTGAGAATAAACAGATAGCGGCTTACCTCGACTTAGCATAGAATATAACTTCCAGCTGATTCACACAAACACACACACTTACTAACCATAACTAACCTAAAACATAGAATAGGCCTATTATACCATAGCAATAACAAAAATACAATCATAATTATTTCCTAGAGCTAATTTCACCTAATCGTCTAATCAAAGAATTTAATTCCGCAGGAGTGTTTTAGTGCATCTTCTTTCCATCGGCTGTGAGGACTGTACCGGGAGGTACACCTTAACGCCGCGCATTCAAAATAAGCGCCTTAATGAACTCCTCTATCGAACAAAAGTGGAAACTACTACAACTGGAACTTAGAACTTTAATTAGAAGATGTCTCCACCGAAATATTAAGTAATTTTGTTATTGTGAAGTTTCCTAAACTGACTTAATTTCTCCTTGTTTTGTTTTGCTATACATCAAGAAGTTTGGACATTCTTCCATAGATGACACTACCAAAAAAACTATGATCATGCACCCTGGTGCAAGGTGTAAGAACTTATAACTTAAAGGAGTTTGGTATTTCTAGGTTTTCCATAACTGATCTATGTTCATTTATTTTTGGGTTGGCAATACTTCCTTTTCTTTCCGCCAGTTTTGAATCTAGCCAATCAGGATTTTTTTGTAATTAATTTTCAACCAATCCCGCATTTCTTGTTCACTTTGTGTTAGCCAATAAAATTTAAGAGGGTGTGTTCTGATTAATCTTGAACCATCCCTGAGGGTTTATAAACTGCGGCTTTTCATGTTTCCTGGCTAATTGATCGTCATCTTTCAGAGAGTGCGTGTTTAAGCAGGAGGCGGGCGGCCTCTTTCGTCGGCTGCTAGAACATCTATAAGGTAATGGCCACATAAATTATATCTTTCTTGCTGTCTCCGCAACTTTACCTTAGGTGAAGGTCCGAATCTTAACTATGTAACCTACTTTTCTAAAATGTAACTTTTCTTTCGGCAAATGTAAAGACTTCATAAATCTTTTATTTTAAATCGGGGATAGAGAGTGAGCCACCCTCTCGAGCTCCCCTTCATCTTGGTTTGAGGTGACTACGTTTTATAACTGTTTTCTTCCTTTCCGTAATGCATTAATTCAATCTTTATTCGTGTCACCTCAGTATCTTGGGATTAGCCCCCTGTATCTCTGGGCCAAGAGCCCCGTTAGGATTTTATTCTTTATTATCTAGGAGTGCAAGTGTACGCCTCCATTCATTTTGTGTTTGAGCCAGTTATATAACCTGTTCTTTCTCCATGAAGGCCCAGTAGGTTGGGTTATGAATACCCCTGTAAAAGTAATGTCTATTGTAAATTGTGCCTATAGAGGCCAGAGAGTGTAAGAATTGTGTATAACATTGCCTTGAGTGGGCAGTAAGAAACTAAGAGCCTGTTAGCTCTTTTTCAAAGTTTTGTAACTGTAAAGTATGCATCGGGGAGGCTAGATATTGTGATTTAGGGAGCAAGTGCTATTGAATTAGGGGATTTCTGCCCTTAACTAAACTATACCACTTCCATTCGTAAAATTGTAAAACTAGGGGCTTAAAGCCCAAAATTGTCAAGGTTCTGAATCTTGGATTTTTCCTAATCTCGTTTCAAGATTGGCATTGTACTTGATTGTTATTTCTTCCTTGTGGAAACTTGTTTGTTTGTTGATATTTAAAAAAATATAACCTTTGTTAAAATTTTAATTCAATTCTTAATATTGTAGTTAGACCCCTTTAAGCCCGCACCTTCTTTTACCTCTTTCTGCTCGACGGGTAACCCCGTAACAAGGACGATAACCGTGCCATTTTGTGTATAGGTGTTACGCATCTATACAAATAAAGTTGTAGGGGTCCACAGTCTGTAATTTCGTTTGTTTAGCCAATTTTTCAATATTTATCCGTTTTAGGTCAACTCAAGACCGAATCGGTGTTTTTTTTATTTTTCGTATCTGTTTGTTTGTCTGTTTGTCTGTTCCACCATCACGGCGAAACGGCTGGATAGATCTCAACCAAACTTCGTATTTGGATTATACTCATCCCGAGGAAGGTTTCGATATGCATATCATTGCGAAATCTTTGAATAGACGGGGGGTTTATAGGAAAACCAGAACGGTTTTCCTCTGGTTTTCCTCCATTTTCTCCTATACTATTGATTTTCTGTAAACTCCGTGGACCGTATGTGAAACGCATCTCCATTATAAACAACTTTCGTTATGTTCATAATTTATCTTACTCTTCAAATGACGGAGAAATGTACTATTTTCTGCGGGTATCATGTTCTGCATTGAGTGACCGACAGACCGACAACGAACCTACAGGTTACCATGGCAACGTCTCTGACTGCTTGCCAGCAGGGAAGTAACGTATTGCCATTTTCCTCATCATGCCTTTAAATTCGTCATTGTTCCTTGGGTAGAAGGCAAGAAATCGGCCATTCTGCGGGATATTGGCGGGATATCATTGGAGGCTATAACCGTCCTCGAATAGCTTAAGTTATAACACCAGTAGTCATCTTCTTATCTGTTTACCTAAGAATCCCTGCGCCTAAATATTTCCTCTGTTACCGCTTTCTTATATCAATAACTCACACAGCACAATTTATTGAGGGGCATTTGATTTTCCAATACATTCTGACCCGTTACGTAGTCAAACACCACAACCACCACGATAACGGCAGTAAAAAAAAGAAAACAAACCAGCAGTTACAGGAAATGAGCTAGTTCACAAAGGAAAACTCGAAGCGAAATCAGACACCCCCAAAATACCACCACCACCCCCCCCACACACACACACACACACACAAAAAAACCAAGAAGGAACTTATCTGAAGAGATGGAGAGGTGTCTCAATTTAACCCGTGGAAAATAATAAAAACCGTCCCTGGTATCAAATACTAATATTAAAAGAACAACAACATATCTTTCTTTGAAAGAAAAATATAACAACTTTATTCACCTAAACTAAAATTAAACTGAAAAATGTAACAGGGAAAACGTCCACCCAAGAAAAATTAAAAGAAAAAACAAAACATAAATTAAGTTAAAATACAAAAGAGAAAGTTAACATTACAAACCGTGGTCGACCAACGCAAATAAAAAAGAAAATAAACTAGACATAACTCAAACTAATGTTTTAGAAACCTCGATGTACAGAGGAACAGGTAAATAAATAATTATATTATTTATAACTTCTCCATTAAAATTGTACATGCATAACCACGGAGTTCTCTCCAACAGGAACGGCTACCGACAGTTCACGTTATTTAAAAAATCACGAACGGCTCCCAGTCAAACCAAGGAATACCAAAACTAATGGAGGTATCCCACGCAAGACGAATCAGAAATCAAATTTTAAAGTAAACTGCTTAATAACGTGCTCAAAAATCCACAAGAGCAAAGGGGAAAACTTCCAATTAAATAGAATTGCCACACTAGATTGACAGTCTCCGAGAAGGGATTTATCATCATCCTCATGTCAAATCAACAACAACAACAACAATTACATGTCGACATGGCAACGCATACACGCCATGAACAAAGCCATTACTAAAGGTTGCAACAGTAACAATGGCCCAAACAACGAAAGAGCCAAACATAATATTACACACAAAAAATCACAGAAAGAACAAAGAAAAGAAAATTAAATAAAATTTCCGTCCTCTTGGTTAGAACTCAAATGGTTCAAAACTTTACCTAGTGGGGTGATTTGGTAGGAACCATAAATAAATTATTACACTATCTTTTAAATTTTTACATAATTTTAGCTTCACCCCAAGTTTAAGTGCCTCTATAATACCCCCTCAATAGCATGGATACCTCAATATGTGAATTTATGCTTACAACGAATGATACCTTAGACACGTTAGTTTTAAAAAAAAAATAGCCGACAAAAACAGACGGAATGCTATAAGGAGTCCAACACTATGTTTGTTATTCAATTACTACGTTATATACACACGTCTGTTAATGCCTCTTACTCGAAAGCGCCGAGTTTGATTCTACAGTACCAAATTAACATGTGCGACACAGTTCGCGCTCGCGACCCGTGGATGTAGAGAAAAGTAGTAGAATTATTATTATTAATCTCGTGTAATAAAGTCTTCTGGCTCTGGGAGTGGGTGTTCATGTTTGTTCCAACACTTTCTTCTTTGTATTGAGACTAGCTTCGCTACGGGATTCTCAGAAAGACTGACCTTGTGGTTTTCCTAACTTAAAGTGACTGAAAATAAACTGAGCACTGATCATTGCAGACTGATCAAGCTACGTAGCTGAGTCTGACTGATGATTGCAGACTAACTGTTAAATAAACTAAGGTCTGTTTATTGCAGACTGAACAATGCACCTAGCTACGTAGCTGAGTCTGACTGATGATTGTGGAATCTTCTTTAAATCTTCTAACAATTTCTGGAGTTCGGATATTTCTCTGTTGGCGGCCTGAAACGTTCGAGCATTGTCTGAATACATGGTGTTCGGAAGTCCACGTCTTCCTACAAAGCGTTGAAACGCAAGTAGGAATTTATCAGTTGTAAGCTCGAGTTGAATGGCTCTCGTCGCTGCCATAACTGTACGTGGTTTCCCATTTGCACATCAGGCAAATACTGGGGCTGTGCCTTAATTAAGGCAATGGTCAATTCCTTCCCACTCCTAACCTTTCCTATCCCTTCTCCCTGTGGTTGGGGGGGGGGGGGGTAGCATAACACCCACATTATCCCCTACCTGTTTGTCATAAGAGCCGACAAAAGGCAGCTCCGGGGACTTACAACCTGGAAGTGTGGGTTGGCAACCACGGGGCCCTTAGCTAAGTCCTGGCATTGCTTCTACATACGTGTGCCAGGCTCCTCAAATTCATCTATCCTATCCGACCTTGGTTGGTCAACTCTTGTTCATTTCAGACCCCAGTCGTATTCGATCACGTGGCCTAAGGGGTCTTTTCTTGCAGGTAAGGCATGAGTAAATGACCTTCTTGATTACTTGCCTAGCCTTCAAAATCCAGAATTCACGACGCAGTTCTGAAATCACAACACTAACTTCCATGTGATAAAGTCGTACGTGCGATTCTTTTATCAATAATGTAGTGAAATGATGAGAGTCATTAAGATGTATGGGGTTTCGCTCATTCTCGGAAAGATCTTCAAACTGGAGCCTAACACCAAGGTCTCCTATATAACTGCCGCTGGCACAGGGGGAGTGTGGTGCGCAGACAACACACCTGCGCACCAGTGCCCCGCTATCCCATGACAGTTGCTCAGTCGGTGTATATGCATGCAAACAATGTACTGCTATATTCAACAGACGTAATAATCTCACATGACATGTAAATTCTAAACACATTTGTTTTAGTAATTTACCAGTAGAACGCATTGAAACATTGACTCAATGCCGAAAGCGCGATATAAAGAAGCGTGATCGAAACAATATGACATCGTTTCAGCTTACTACAATTTCTGTTACTAACCTCACCCTGCCAGATAAAGAGATGCATAAGGAAGAAAAAGAAGAACACAAGTTTTCTTATTCATGGGAGCTTTTTCATTCTCTTTTATTTTCTAAGCCGACAACATGTTCTGTAGTTGTGCAAACATCTCAAGAGGAGAAGCAAGATGTGGTAGTAGAAGAAAAAGAAGAAGATTTGACAGCTTCTTTTCAATCAACCCGTGTTAAGTTTTTATCTACTGATAAAACTGCAGAAGCACATACGGCATCAAAACAAGTTCTTCCGTTTTCTACACGTCGACTGTCTACACGTATTAGCAAAACTCTGTTACCCTATGCAGATGTAAGATATTGTAAAGACGTTAACTTACTCGTTGAACGATTACAACTCCTTAGAGCTTATCAAGATGCTGGATACACAGTGTATGCACGAGAGATTCAAGAAATAGAAGACGAATTACGTCGTAGGCGTATTATTGTGTAAAGACGCAAATCAGTTACAACAATAATGTTGTTGTGACATTACATGTAGAAATAGGATAAAAACCAGTAAATACATATTATATTAAATTTAAAATGTTCGACTTATTGCATTCCCTTTACACCTATTGTAAAGGCGTGAGATAACTAGAGAGTAACCTTGTTAATGAACATGACTAAAGAAGCATAACTCTGTTGACGTCATCGCTGCGGAGGAGGAAGAGGAGGGATTGTGCTGTCCTCTGTGATGTCTCGCTGTCGGATACAGTACTGTGATAAGGAGAAGGGGATTGAGCTGCCTTCTGTAACTGTAAGGAGGAGGAGGAGGGACTGTGCTCCCTCCGTATCGTCACGCTGTTAGATACAGAAATGTCATCGAAATGGTTCCTTCCCGACATAATTTTGGAGAGAGGATTACACAAGCTGCCCTTCTCAACATGATCCCTTCCCGACACTATTTCTGAAAATGTAACAGCTGTCAAGATAACAGCTTCGTCCTCCTCCTCCTCCGACGGGATACAGCCCGTGTTCAACTTCCTCCTCCTCCGACGGGACATAGCCGTGTTCCTCCTCCGCCTCACAGGTCAGCTACGTTCCTCCTCCTCCTCACAGTTACTGAGGTAATTTTATTCCCTCCTTCTACGGACAGATGCCTTCCTGCGCAAATACACTGACTGACAGAGCAAATGCAACACCAAGAAGGAGTGGTTCGAAAGAGAAGAAAGTTGGGGAAAAAATAGAGACGGCACGGACGAATAATTGATGTTTATTTCAAACCGATATGCAGGTTACACAATGCGCACGGCATCGACTCAGTAGGATGTAGGACCACCACGAGCGGCGATGCACGCAGAAACACGTTGAGGTACAGAGTCAATAAGAGTGCGGATGGTGTCCTGAGGGATGGTTCTCCATTCTCTGTCAACCATTTGCCACAGTTGGTCGTCCGTACGAGGCTGGGGCAGAGTTTGCAAACGGCGTCCAATGAGATCCCACACGTGTTCGATTGGTGAGAGATCCAGAGAGTACGCTGGCCACGGAAGCATCTGTACACCTCGTAGAGCATGTTGGGAGATGCGAGCAGTGTGTGGGCGGGCATTATCCTGCTGAAACAGAGCATTGGGCAGCCCCTGAAGGTACGGGAGTGCCACCGGCCGCAGCACATGCTGCACGTAGCGGTGGGCATTTAACGTGCCTTGAATACGCACTAGAGGTGACGTGGAATCATACGCAATAGCGCCCCAAACCATGATGCCGCGTTGTCTAGCGGTAGGGCGCTCCACAGTTACTGCCGGATTTGACCTTTCTCCACGCCGACGCCACACTCGTCTGCGGTGACTATCACCAAATACAGTAGAGACAATACACGACACTGAGAGAGATATCGAAGGAGAGCTATAGGAGCTCACTCTAGCGGATAGACCTGAACGGTACTGATTCTGTCATAAGAGCACGTGTATTTTTGTGTGAAGTTTTTGGTATTATTTATGCGTTTTCAGTGAGTTGACATAATTAAATAGTAGCGTGTGTCATTCCTTGATATCTCCTCTCAACATGAGGGGTAAGGTATGTGCTGTGTTTGGCTGCAGTAATTACGAAGTAGAGAAAAATGCGCGCTCGTTCTTCAGGTTCCCTCGTGACAAGAACATGTAAGTAATATTGTGTTTGCATATATATTCTTCCAGTGACAGAGATTTTTATAGTACTTCATAATCTTCTGACCTGCTCGAACCATGTTTTAACGGGCTTAAAATATAATACGCATATTTTATTGTATAGTGCAGCAGTTAACCTTCAATACCGATGTGTTGTTGTAGGTGTGATCTGTGGGTTTTGAAATGTCACAGAAGCGATTTGGATAAATTGTACAAGAAAGAAGGGACGTTACACTTGTATAAGAATTATAAGATCTGTTCAGATCATTTCCAGGCCAGCGACTTTAAAAATCCTCGACTATACAGCCAAGGGTATGTTACATTTTTACTCTAATTGTACGTAAATATTCCTCAAAGCATCACTATCGACAACATTTTCAAACTTTTCTTTCTTTTATCCCTCTTCTCAGATTAAAGCCGGGATTTAATGGATTATCTTTCTGTTAGTAGGCTTCATGTTAAGAGGAAAATTGTCCAGCTATTAAATGTTAATTCATTGCATCATATGTGTATGGAATGTGCCGATATTTTTATTGACAATGGCTTAATGTGATGATACATTGTTTTTAAATGAGGAGAAAAGACAAATCCAACCGTAAGATTTCAGGCAGGTATGCTAAAGCTTAAAAAGTAATGCATAAATGAAAGATCAAGCCATTTCACAGCAGTCCATTTCACACCTTGTGTATATGTCTAATTTCAATCTTTGAATAATAACCTTTTAAATAATTCTTCATTCATTTATCCAGAATTGCTTTAGCAACTTCGAAGTTAATATCTCAATACCACCGTCTTTCTAGACGTAATTTATTTATCCATTTCCGTATATACATTTCCATTGATATTTGAATTTAGCGCGATTTGTTCAGGTCAAGTCACTAGGAGCGTCACCGTCGAATTGTCTCCCATTTTAGCAAGGCGAAATCCGTAAGTGTCGTGTATTGACTCTACTGTATTTGCTATTACTGACAGAACAGAAGCGTGACTCATCGGAGAACACGACGTTCCGCCATTCCCTCATCCAAGTCGCTCTAGCCCGGCACCATGCCAGGCGTGCACGTCTATGCTGTGGAGTCAATGGTAGTCTTCTGAGCGGACGCCGGCAGTGCAGGCCTCCTTCAACCAATCGACGGGAAATTGTTCTGGTCGATACTGGAACAGCCAGGGTGTCTTGCACATGCTGAAGAATGGCGGTTGACGTGGCGTGCGGGGCTGCCACCGCTTGGCGGCGGATGCGCCGATCCTCGCGTGCTGACGTCACTCGGGCTGCGCCTGGACCCCTCGCACGTGCCACATATCCCTGCGCCAACCATCTTCGCCACAGGCGCTGCACCGTGGACACATCCCTATGGGTATCGGCTGCGATTTGACGAAGCGACCAACCTGCCCTTCTCAGCCCGATCACCATACCCCTCGTAAAGTCGTCTGTCTGCTGGAAATGCCTCCGTTGACGGCGGCCTGGCATTCTTAGCTATACACGTGTCCTGTGGCACACGACAACACGTTCTACAATGACTGTCGGCTGAGAAATCACGGTACGAAGCGGGCCATTCGCCAACGCCGTGTCCCATTTATCGTTCGCTACGTGCGCAGCACAGCGGCGCATTTCACATCATGAGCATACCTCAGTGACGTCAGTCTACCCTGCAATTGGCATAAAGTTCTGACCACTCCTTCTTGGTGTTGCATTTGCTCTGTCAGTCAGTGTAGAATTGACAAGCTAATGTTTTATGTCTTCATCCGACAAGACAAAACATGTTGACTATTAGTGTTCAGAACAGAAAAACTTTTAACGCTACTGTGCTGTATGTCTCGATTCGACAAGACAAGTTACAATTAGCACACACGCACAAATATCGAACAAGCTAATGCTGTATGTCTTCATCCGACAAGATAAAACATGTTAACTACTAGTGTTCAGAACAGGAAAACATATAACGCAAAACATTATGAGATTCAAACTCTGTTCCCTGCGTACATTATGGAATTAATCTTTTTGTTCATACAAACGCACTTCTATGTAATCAGCGCTCTTGTAGAACATGCAAATGTTGTATATCTCCATCCGACGTACAGTTATACTACTTCTTAATCAATCACTACAGGTAAAATTATTTTAGTTATTACTTAGCAGGAGATACCATTAAAAATCTTTGTCCTGAGGAAATAGACTTTGCGGGAATCGAACACATGCAACAGAAAAAAATCTGTATAGTAATTTACTTACCGTAACAGAAAAAATGTCATACTACTGTGCAGATAAAATGATTTTACTACTTAGCAAGGGATACCATGAAAAATCTTTGTCCTACATCATATTGTGTTAAGGAGAAAAATCATGGATTCAAACCCTGTTCTAACACCATAGTTAGAATTTAAAAAATCGTGGGATTCGAACTTTGTTTACAAGGAAGAGGAATAGAAGTGTGATTCCTCTTAAATCAATAATCACTATCACCATGCAGATAAAACGGGCTGGGAGAGGGATCGTTGAACACTGAGTATTCTAAACACCTGTGTGGGTCGCTAGCATAGGTTTGCGTGGGTTCTCATTTTCACATCAGGCAAATGCTGCGGCTATACCTTAACCGCAGAAAGCTATTGTGTGTGTGTTGCAGAGTTTACAATTGAGTGTTCTAAACAGTTGTGCATAGGTTACCGTGGCTTAGCGTAACTGTAGAAGAGCATCCAGAACGTTTACAGCTCGATGTAAACATTACAGTAGGCAATCAGACTGCGTGTTCTAAGTTTAGCTCGGAGACGAGGTGTTTTTCATTGCACTTCTCTTCGTACACGCAATATTGAGGAAGAGCGTCGTACAACGTTCACAGTTCGATGTGTACATTACAGTAGGCAAAACCTTCAAATGTTACAATCAAAACAAGGCAAGTTAACAATATACATTTCCGATCCCTCTCACGATGCGATTCTACAAATTGAAATGAAACCTTATACAATATTTCAGACCATTCTAACTTCAAAAGTTGCCATTCCATATCCTCTTTGAGGATAACGGCCACTCTCTAACCAGGAGATTTGGAGCAGTGAAGGAGATATGAGGAGAATGTTGACGGTGGCCTACGGTAGAAACTATCCCGGTATTCGCCTTAGTTCAGGAGAATGGAAAACCAATGGAAAACATTCTGAGGACAGCCCCTCTTCGTCTCTCGAATACTGAGTCGTGGCTCTGCTACACTCATTAATGAACTAACAATCACAAATTGAGATGGAACCGGAAGATGATTATACAACCAAAACGGCATTTGAAACGGTGCCCCGAAAATGGAAGGCAACAATCAGTGGCGGCCGGTCAGTACGTGCTACCGGGCTCCAGCACGTAGCTTGGAACTGTAAGGAATATTATTTATGTACAGTACAATTATCCTGGTGCCTTTTCGTTTTGAGTACGATATGAATTTGTGTTTTGTGCAAATCAGGACGAGATCTGTCGAACACCTAGCGCCGTTCTCCCGGAGAACAAGGCTCGTGCTCATGTGAAGTGAGCCCTTGCCTGTAGCCTGAAGGAAGCAATACGCAGGCGCAGCCAAGCTTGCAACACTCCCCCTAGCCGGCGGAGTATACCGTAAACCGGGATCAACTTTCACTGATCCCGTTTATAGTTACTTCCTCTCCCGCAAGGGGGTAGAATTACTCGATGTCTCCTGCTACCCGGAGCGCAGCGAGGGATCCAGTCGGCCGTGCTTATGTTGAACGTGGTAAGCGAATCTGCCACTAGAGAGTAGCATCGTCTGGGTTCGAAAGTAAAGCGTAAGTGGAGGCAATCTATCTCACACATGCTTATTAAAATATCCATCTTCCTTTTGTGTCAAAAATAAGGAATTCGTAGGTGAGTCAAAGAATCTTTGACTGACCCTAAATGTTATCCCGCATTACAATGTAATTTACTCTGGTGAAATGAAATAGCGTATGGCTTTTAGTGCCGGAAGTATCCGAGGACATGTTCGACTCGCCAGATGCAGATCTTTTGATTTGACGCCCGTAGGCGACCTGCGAGTCGTGATGAGGATGAAATGATGATGACGACAACACGTACATCCAATGATGGTTAAAATTCCAGACCCTGCCGGGAATCGAACCCGGGATCCCTGTGACCAAAGGCCAGCGCGCTAACCATTTAGCCATGGAGCCGGACATTTACTCTGGTAATAGGGGAGGTCTCAATGAATCAGTTGGCAGCTCTTTCAGTTGCTTTGTGCGGTTTTTAATCTCGCAGTTATATTACTGGTGCGTGTTTTTTCTGGCATTGTGTTAGTGCTAAAGTTTATACGAAGTTTTATCAAATTATTTATTAACTGCAGTGTATATAAAGTGAAATTAAATTAGTGTTTTTAGTGCGGATCTATATTCCCACGATTCTATTTGCACTGATGTAAGTTGCGCCATTAGGTTAGTAAAAACAATATTTCTCGAATGAATTATTTATCTCGTAGACAGTTGTCGAAGAATTCATCTGCTTCCAAATTAATGTTGTTTTTGTTTGTTCTGAGTTATAAATTGTGAGAAAAGTTGTATTATTATTATTATTATTATTATTATTATTATTATTATTATTATTAGTAGTAGTAGTAGTAGTAGTAGTAGTAGTAGTAGTAGTAGTAGTACCAAGTTTGAAGTATGCGTTGTTCATCATGGCAATATGCAGATTTAAAACAGCGTATTTAGCTTGTTTTTTGTAGCACGTAGGACGATTTTTTCACGAGCCGCCACTGGCAACAATATCTCTGCATCCTGACAGGAGCGCTGATCATATGCCAGAAATCCCTGAAAATGTGAAACCTTCCCGCTACCGCCTACCGCCTTGTGACAATACAAAATGCAGGGTCATGTGTTGCACTTGTAAGGAGTTTCTCTGTATGAACACAAATCAGAACTGCTACAAACTTCTCTATGAGTTATGATTTGTTGTATTCGGTGTGTGTACTTTTAGTGTGTTGTTAACTCACTTAACCTAAATCTGTAATAACTTTACATGAAAGTATGCTTTTAATCTCTTTACTTTGAGGTATAAATATCGTGAACTGATGTTTAACTTCAGTGCGTTTTGAAGTAACCAATAGCATTTCAAACTAAATATCCCATACTTTTCCATCATAATATTACGTATGGTACTGAGGCAGTAATTAGCTTCAAACTTGACGATACTTTTTTTCAAAAAACTGATATGTCTTGAATCCTGAAAACCTAAATATTGGATTCGAAATACTTTTACTTGAATCGTGGGACAGAGGAAGTTAAATACTCGCTTGAACTCAGATCCTTTTCCACAAAACAAATACGGCCTAAGCACCATAGCTCAAACGTTGAAGCAGCCAATGCAAGAAAGAAATGCTGAAGATTTTGATCCCACTGGCATCAGGTTTTCAATTATTTTTCTGTAATTAACATCTCTTGGTATGCATTATTATACGGCATAATAAGCTGAAAGTTATTTCTATAGCATGACGTAGCAAGCAGAAAGTTTATTTCAAGTACAATGCAGTAGTAAAAATAAATATTCACTTAAATCCATTTAATCATTTATAAAATTAAATATATTTTTACTTTAACCAGTACTAATTCTACTTGACTTACGGGACTGCTGCATTCTGAGGGTTGCCATCCTGCACCTGAAATCGTAAATGTATTATCACTAAAATAGTAATCACATCATGCAAGAAGAATGGACCTGATATTGGAATCATGTGGAGGAGGAACACTGCAGAGAGTAGTGTTTCAAATAATAAGGAAGTGTATTTGAGGGAAGTGAGGGAAACAATAGGGAAATAAATGACAATGCAGAAAAGCAGGAGATTTTTTTCAAAAATATCCCTCATCCGTTCCTGGGAGAGAGCTTTTTTTGTTTCAATCGCCCAAATACGTGAACTCATTTCTTGTCTTAGTTCGTCTATAAAAGTATGACATGGTCTTTCTTGCTGTTCCTTTCCCTCTCCACCATCTCGAACAGCAAATCTCCATGTCACAGCGTGTCTGATCCAGACAAGTCGTCTTCTAATCATTTGCCTAAAAAGAACTCTTCCTTTACCAACCTCATTGTCTACTTCTATATTTAATTCAATTCATCGAGGGGTTCTTAAGCAAGCCCCATCATCACATCTCAAAGGCCAGGTTGGAGTTCAATATCCAAGTTTCAACCCCATGTAATCATACTGACCAAGAATCACTTCCTGAACAAAAGACTCAGTGGGCACTAGACTAGCATTTTTTGGTATTTGTACAACACTGACCTCCCTGCTGTCCTGGCATGGACGAACTTCCAATGAAATCTTTCTAGCTGCTGTTTTGCGAGTTATCATAATCAACTGGATCGCCAACCTTCCTAGGTACACAGCATCCTATGAAGAAGACGACCTCCCCCCATTCCAAGTCACACCTTGACATCTCATCAACAGCAGCCATCCTTCGATATTAACCTACCCAGGTAATTAAAAGAAAATACTTGTTCTCGAGTGTCTCACCATCAATCCCGATCAATCAATATGCTTTTTCACAGCTCTTACAGATTTGAATAGGTACTTTTCTTCAGTAAGGAATTTTAAAATATTGGATTTTATCTTTCTGCTTAAGTTCCTTGGATTCGCATGTTTCCAGAGCACGGCCATCTGGTATCACCCATACAGTACAGTATAAGTAATGAAACAAATATTTTTAAGAATCTATAAAATCCCTATTCTGTCTGTCATTCACAGTCATATTCAGAAAATAAGAATGTTTCAAAAGCTGGAATTCGTGCCAGTTATAGTGTGTTATGTCTTCTTTAAAGAAAAATACAATCAGCCTCTCATGACCACGACTTTTGTAATTTTTTAAAGAAAATTTTGTTTCTGTCAACGGAGTTATTGTCTCATCATCATGATGATGTAAGTATTGGGATCAGTTGGAACTTCGTACATCCTGACTTCTGTTGCCTTCCAACTGGTACCAGATATGGGTTATAAGAAAATGAAATGGCGTATGGCTTTTAGTGCCGGGAGTGTCCGATGACATGTTCGGCTCGCCAGATGCAGGTCTTTTGAGTTGACTCCTGTAGGCGACCTGCGCGTCATGATGAGGATGAAATGATGATGGAGACGACACATACACCCAGCCCCTGTGCCAGCGAAATTAACCAATTAAGGTTAAAATTCCCGACCCTGCCGGGAATCGAACCCGAGACCCCTGTGACCATAGGCCAGCACGCTAACCATTTAGCCATGGAGCCGGACTGGGTTATAAGAATAATGCAATGATACTGTTTAATAAAAAATGCTATCTTTTAGTAAAATAAAATTAATATTTTTTCTTTCCCCCCCCCCCCCCCCCTTCTGGGGTATGAAAACTCCTTATGTCCATCGATAAGCACGAAAGCAAACAGTCAGTCTGTGGCCGTGATGACATAGGTGCGACATGGTGTTCGTACATCTTGCCTTATGTTGGCTTCCACAGAAACATTTGAAGGACTTAAAGTGGTACCAGTTATGGATTCAAAGATCATTGCAATAATGACCATCATACTAGAACTGTTCGATGAAATAAATGAATCTTTTTTTTTCCACTCCGGGATTTATCTCTGTCGATAAGTACATGATGGCCGTGGTCTGATATCGTGGTTAGCCGATTCCAGTCATGTTCAGAAGGTTGGCCGGCAGGGAAGGAGAGGTGGTGTTATAGAATTTCTAATCAGTGCCGAAAGCTTGGTTTAAATTCCAAACCTCTCCACAATGCTCACATGGAGTGAGGACATATGACGCTGTTGATGGCGATTCGTTTTGGACAGTTGTATGTAGCTTTCTCAAGATCCATAAATGTCAAAGTACAACTCCGAGCTGCAACTGCTCTCAATATGGTTCGTAAGGAAATACTACACCAGATGTTTTGATTCCATCTGAAATACCTGGAAAGTGTAACTTATATTCATAAGATATCCATTCAGAATTTCCAATTACTTTATAGAGAGTAATTTTGACAGGCTTATGTACTAATGTAAATGGAGTGGCTACTAAAAGAACACTTTACAACAGTGAGAGTACATACCCACTGGAGACAATGAGATTTAAGTCTATATTTACACTACCGAAAATTGGTACAAGTAAAGAACTTGATCATTGTCGATTCACTTACAGGTACCCATAAATATTATTACAAAGGGGTTAAGAGAAGTTCTACCTTATAAGCGACAACTTTAAGCGATATAGGAGATGCGGACATAAAAATTGTGAAAAAGAAATCTCTGATTCCATGACTATCAGAGTACATTGACTATATCATTCACCATGCATGAAGGGTGAGAAAATGGAGATTTACGTGGACGCCTGTTGAAATATTATGCTATAATTGAATTCCTAACAGCGGAGGGTTGTGCTTTTATGCATATTCTTTGAAGGATGACAGACGATAGGCTACTGTCAGGCGGTGAACGAAGAGTCTGAAAGGCACTAATGCAGGCACAACAAGTCTGTATGACTAGCCTTGCAGCCGAACAGCTACAGCTGCACAACATTAAGCCCCTATTAACGAGCTCATTTGCACCAGTCGATATGCAAGCAATAAGACATCGCCATAGCAATTGGAACTTCACTTAAGTTAAGTACATTACATCTATGCTTTGCTTGGCCACAGGAAACTGTCATGATGGGTACCACGAATGTTGACTCTCCAAAAGAAACAGCAGTGGAAAATGATTCAATATGCACTGTAAAGTGAGGACTTTCTTCACCAGATTGTCTCAGGCGACAAGTCATGGACACACTATTCATCACCATCCTCCCTTTCTCCTTTTCAGCTCCTGCTGGGTTGGACCATTCTTCCCCCCCCCCCCCCTCCTTCCACAATTTTGTTTAAGTCCAGGTTTCTTCTCCTTGCAATCCTCTTTACTGAATCGATACACCTTGTACTACGTCTCCCTTTCTCTCTCTTTCCCTCAAACTTCATCTCTGTTTTGGTATTATTTTCTCCCCCATCCCCTTTAAATGACCAAACCATTTCAGTTTATTCCTATAAATAATCCCAATTAGGTTTCATTCTAAAACACCAATATACCCAGAAAAGCGACAGTCATAAAGGATGATCTGACCCCTAAAACTTTAAGTTACTGCATCAGCAGGGAAAGTGTTGTTGACCATCTTCTGGGACTGCGATCGCATACTCCACATACACTTTGTAGAGTGTGGCAAAACAATCAACTCCGAAGTGCATGTGGGTACTTTGTGGACACATCACGCTTATTGCTGCGAGGTCATCCCGGAAAAGAAGAAAGTCTCTTTCTAATGACAATTCCCGTCCACACATAAACAGACGATGCACTATGGACCTCAAATTTCATGTGGTTTTACCCCATCTATCACACTGTCCCGATATCACATACTTTTACTTCTTCCTTCTTCTGAAAGTGAAAGAACATGTGACAGGTCACCGTTACACCTGTGATGAAGAGTTAAAAGCAGCAGTGCATCACCGATATTGACAGTAGAACCCTCATGTCTAAGCAAACAAGATGGGAAAAACCTGTGAATGTGGACATGGACAGTAACTGCAGTGAAAATTAAATCATGCCGTTGTTTAGAAAGATACAGACACCGAAAGGAACACATGACAGGATGAACATTACTAACAGTGAAAAATAATTAACTATCTGATGGAAGATATTCTAGGCTTTATGCAGATTCTACACCTCGGGTTATTATCTCACATATTATTGAAATGATTATTTAAGAAGCAAAGCTATACAAAATGTCTTCATGGACGAGTAGATTCTTAGCCTGAAGAGTGTCTGAAATAAATGTTACGAAATTAGTTACCTCCTCTGCGGGGTCCATTTTTCTTGGTAATGCACCACCACTCCTTCAAATTATCAGGCAGCCTCCAAACTCTGAAAAGAAAATACTTTTTAACATCTCCGTTTTTTTTCAAGTTGCTTTATGTCACACCAACACAGATATGTCTTATGGCGATGATGGGATAGGAAGGGCATAGGAGTGGGAAGGAAGTGACAGCAGTAAAAGAGGTGAAAATTCTTCAAGAATTAGCTGCTAAAACAGACTCACAGATCTCCTTTGAAAAAGACGAAGTATATGGATTAGGAAAAGACAGACTCGACTCGCAGCATAGAGATTGTTCATGGAACAGTCCCAAACAACATGCAATTTAAATACCTTGGCGGGATCATTTCCCCAAATGACAATGAAAAGGAAGCACTGGGGAAAAGAGGATGATACTTACAGATCCAAATCCATCTCCTAGTGATGGGTCGCATGATGCAAAATTCTAGGTGCATTCTGAACAACCACTGCAGTTTGTGACTTGTAATACTATCTCGACGATGTATCGCGATGTCAGGCACATGAGGTATGCGTCTCGAGCTAGTGCAAGGAAGCGTGATTCAGAGTTCTTAATACATTCTTAGGAACCGATGTAGTCCATGCCCCATAATCCTATCTTGAAGTTGTATCGGTACATTATGCGCATGCGGCGTTTATCTCGAGCTAGTGCAAGGAAGCGTGATTTTAGAGATCTCAATACATTCTGAACAGCCAAAACAGTCCATGCTCTGCAATCCTATCTTGAAGTTGTATCGGGACATTATGCGCATGCGGTGTGTTATCCCTCAACTATACTTTGTCCGATGATCAATTTACATTACTCCCACTCACAGTCAACTTCCTGCATTTTACTTGTGTTGTGTCCAGCCCCATGCCCTTTGGTCCAAGGGGCCCTGGGTATGATTCCCATCCGGGCTGCGTATTTTAACCTTTATTGGTTAATTCTTATTATGGTTTGGGGGCTTTTGCGACACCTCGAATAGACTAACGTGGGAAATATGACATAAGGATATTGATATATGTGTGCAGAATTTATATGGCAATGAAAATAATAATGTTATTTGTTTTACATCTGTCGTAAATGCTAGTTCTTGACAGACGCCGGGGTGTCAGAATTTTGCCCCGCAGAAGTTCTTTAATGTGCTGGATGCCAACAACATGCAGTTGTTACCTTTAAAACAGCCTTTACTGTACAGTGCAATAATAGAACAGATTGAACGCACTGTGATAAAAGTGTAAAGTTATATGAGGGTTGTCGCATTACTCTGTGTTTTGTGTTGTATGTTTTTGTTCTTGCATATCACAGGCTTTGCTTTGTGTTACCGTGTTTTTGTGGAACAGAGAGGTGAAAGAAGTTGCGGGCATGAATGTGTGGATAGAGAAAAGTGTCAATAGTAATTTAAAACTTCAAAATTCGGAATATGTATCTTTCCTAAGTTCTTTTTTTTTTTTTTTTTTGTTACAAATTTTAAACTTTGTTAGACAATAACAAATAATCAGGTACAAAAGTTTAGCTCGTGAGCTCGACAAACAGTGTTAGGAAAGTGTAGAGCAATCAGACAACATGAGCTTATGAGCTTGAAGCTCCCCATTGTTCCATTCAAAAACTCCTCAAGGAGACTATTGTCCAAAATGCATAAGTTCCAGGCCCCTTAAAGGCACAATCTACATTTTACCAAAACCACACAGTATTCACTGCCTTATATGCTCAACATCCTGATTTACATTTAAAAGGAAATGGATAACAGAAGTCAACTTTAACAGGGGTAATAAGTACCCATTCTGCATGGCTTTAGTTTAAAAAAAGAAAAAGTTAAATTTACTGGCCGAAAATCAAAATGTTAGGAGGTGCGCTCCTTTGGAATTCACCAGAACATCATTAAAGCCCTATGTGGCCTTATGGCCCGAAGTGCAGAGGCTAAGCCTATACAACGGAGGAGACTAGATGGTGAGAAAATTTTAGGTGACAAAATAAGAGATAGATTTTAAAGTCACCTCAATACCAAGTTAAAAATGCGTTCCCACTCTTTATTCCCTAAGTTAGATGAAGTTCTTTAGACTGGTTTGACATCTAGAAATGGAAGTTTACATTACTAAAGAATCTTGAAACCTTCCCCTCGAGCTAGCTCTCTGAGCCTGTTATATGATTACAAGATGTCTGCCATTACCTTGAGCTGGAGAGCCTTCCGGCGATGGGCGAGGCGCCTTCCCTGCCTCCTCTATGAACACACACTACTGTTGGACTGGAACAAGTCCCAGCTTTTATAGAGGAGAGGAAGGTTCCAGAAATCTCTGTGTCGAAGCCTTGGGCACACCCCCAATTATCATTGGATAATCCAATACACATCAAAAATTCTGATTGGTAGATTAAATAAATGTACAAAATTTCTTATTGGCTAATACATTAAGCCGGGGGAAGAAATAGAAACGTTGATAAACTTAGAACACCAAAAACAATCTACAAACAATTCAGTTTAGGAAACCTTGACGTACATAGTTACTTTGAAAATTGATTGTTCATCCTCGCACCAGAGGGCACACATAAGTTGATACTAGAGACATCTGTCGATAAATGTTCAAACTTCATCCGAAATGAGTGTCATTGTTCATGTTATAGATGGCCTTCTAAAAGGTGCTTAATTTAAATGCACGGAGCGGGTGTACCTCCGGTACAGATCTGCACACCATAAGTCCTTACACGGTTGACAAAGTTTTGGAATTTGACATGTTAGAAAAATTTAAATTTGAAGATTGAAGTCAGAAAATTTCTTGATGGAGAATTCAATTATAAGTTATTTGCAGCAAACAAGTCTTTAAGTGTTCATGAAGTAGTAGAAGTATAGTAAGTAATGTCCAAGTTTGACAGCAAGAGCGGCCGCCACTGACGATGCCAGGGTGGGGTCCCCCGGACCCCTCAAGTACCCTGTGATACGTCCCTCCCGCTACCTTGATAGAGATAGCCATCAGGGTGATGGTCACCACGGACCAACTCTTGAAGTTCTGCCCAATGATGAAGTGGGGCGGTTGTAGAACCGCACCTCAGCCCTTGCCACTGATAATGGTGTTCAAGTTTGCCGTCGTGCAGGAGACTGGACCAGAGCAGGGTGGGCCCTTACCTTCGCCAGTTGTTGTGACATGGCCTCCGATGACAATTAGGGCACTGAAACAATAATTTTCTGGGGGACAGTGACTGTTTTAATGAAGAGAGTTTGTTTTAGATTTTTTGTGTTGGTTGTACACTTAAGGCGGGTGGCATCGAGTATGAGTGTGTGGAATACAGGCTCAGTTTTGGAGGCTTTGGCAAGGTAATGGCAGACTGGAAACGGAAAAGGGAAAAAAAAAATATTTCTAAAGGGGAAGGTTTGTACAAAGGTAGCCACAGGAAACAAAACTTAGATTCATTTTAACAGGACAGAAAGCCTCATCCTTCAACTTATATACGAAAATTTAAGATTCCTAGTTTTTAAGGAAATATAATTACATTCTCAATGCCATGACTTAGTGGCCTACAGTAAAAACAGAGATATCATACGAGTTTTACTTGGGACATATGAACACTAAAAATTATTTCAGTGGCTGGATTGCTCACCAAAAGGGTGACCGGCATTAATAAATCCAAAATAATACATGGCCCATGAAATCTGGGGGCAAGCTTGCCTGCAAGAACAAAATATTTCACCATGACCTGATCTCACCTTTAAAATGGTGGGTCTCCGTTCACCATCGTATCTCCCTTTAACTTTCTGATGAGAAGCATTAAGGTTACTTTTGGCCTTCTTCCACAGGTCCCTGATATTGTCCCTGACAATATATCATTGATGGAGCATAGGTTAGACAACGGCGTGTTAGGAATGAACTTGAACATGAGAGAAGCAGGACTAAACTTGTGTGACTCATGAACAGTCGAATTAACGTAAAAGATAACAAATGCAGAGAAGTATTCCACTTAGAATTGTCTTCATGATGAAAGGCTATCAAAGCAGATTGAAGATTACGGTTAACCCGATCAGCAAGAGTTGGTTGTGGGTAATAAGCATATGTTGTGACATGAGAAATGGATAAGTCAAAACAAAATTTGCGGAATAAATTAGAGGCGAATGCCTTGACATTATCGGAGACTATGTACTGACCCTGTATTCATTAAGAGGGGAATTCCTCAAGGCAGTATTATCGGACCTTTATATTTTCTTATATATATAATTGATAAGAGTAAAGGAGTGGAATCAGAGGTAAGGCTTTTTGTGGATGATGTTATTCTCTATAGAGTGTTAAATAAATTACAAGATTGTGAGCAACTGCAACGTGACCTCGAAAATGTTGTGAGATGGACAGCAGGCAATGGTATGTTGATAAACGGGGTTAAAAGTCAGATTGTGAGTTTCACAAATAGTAAAAGTCCTCTCAGTTTTAATTACTTCATTGACCGGGGTGAAAGTTCCTCTTGGGGATCATTGTAAGTATCTAGGTGTTAATATAAGGTAAGATCTGCATTGGGGTAATCACATAAATGGGATTGTAAATAAAGGGTACAGATCTCTGCACATAGTTATGAGGGTGTTTAGGGGTTGTAGTAAGGATGTAAAGGAGAGGGCATATAAGTCTGTGGTAAGACCCTAACTAGAGTATGGTTCCAGTGTATCGGAACCTCACCAGGATTACCTGATTCAAGAACTGGAAAACATCCAAAGAAAAGCAACTCGATTTGTTCTGGGTGATTTCCGACAAAAGAGTAGCGTTACAAAAATGTTGCAAAGTTTGGGTTGGGAAGAATTGAGAGAAAGAAGAAGAGCTGCTCGACTAAGTGGTATGTTCCGAGCTGTCAGTGGAGAGGTGGCGTGGAATGACATTAGTAGACGAATAAGTTTGAGTGGCGTTTATAAAAGTGGGAAAGATCACAATCTGAAGATAAAGTTTGAATTCAAGAGGACAAACTGGGGCAAATATTCATTTATAGGAAGGGGAGTTAGGGATTGGAATAACTTACCAAGGGAGACGTGCAATAAATTTCCAATTTCTTTGAAATCATTTAGGAAAAGGCTAGGAAAACAACAGATACGGAATCTGCCCTAAATGCAGATCAGGATTGATTGATTGATTGATTGATTGATTGATTGATTGATTGATTGATTGATTGATTGATTGATTGATTGATTGATTGATTGATTGATTGATTGATTGATTGATTGATTGATTGATTGATTGATTGATTGATTGATTGATTGATTGATTGATTGATTGATTGATTGATTGATTGATTGATTGATTGATTGATTGATTGATTGATTGATTGATTGATTGATTGATTGATTGATTGATTGATTGATTGATTGATTGATTGATTGATTGATTGATTGATTGATTGATTGATTGATTGATTGATTGATTGATTGATTGATTGATTGAAGGACCAAAAGAAGCAAAAATAGTATTAAGGCAAGAAATTGTAGTCTGAGCGGTGGCCAGCTTAGTCGGAAATAGCCATGAAAATCTGTTGAAACTCTCTACACACACGAGAATGAACGTGTTCCCGTTCCCCTTAGACTGAGGGAAGGGTCCCATGTAAGCCATATACAAGCGCTCCATAGGACGAGATGGTTGATGAGATGACAATAGCCCTAGCCTAGTGGACAAGGTGGGCTTACTAAGCAAACAAGATTTACAGGCTTTAACCATTTCCCTGATTTTTCCATCCATACTCTTCCATATGAACATTTCTCTGACTTTTTCTCTGGTTTTGAAGATGCCTAAATGTCCCACTAATGGGGTCTCATGAAATAATTGAAGATCATAGGCACAAGAACAGCTCGAACCTCTACTTTCATCTTGTGATCATGCAGCGAACGGCAACACAGAACCATATTCCTCAGAACATGAGAGACAACATGTTCCCCAGAAGAAAGGGTTTCCATTGTAGGAGCCAGCATTGGATCTTCCCGTTGATATTTTCCGATGTCACAGAATAACACAGGGGCATCGGCCAAATAGCATCAACACAAGAAGGTATGGAAATGGAAGGAGAAGAATTTTCCTCGTGCTCAATGGTATCAACGTCACCAGAAAACATGCGGCTTAACCCATCTGCGACCACATTCTCTAATCCCCGAATGTGCCAAAACCCAACTCAAACTTCACGTGTTCCAGATACAGGCGGAATTTCTCCCAGACAAACAGGACTGCAAGTCCTTCTAATTCATAAACGGAGTACTTGGCCTCTTGAGCCGATAAGGTCCTAGACGCATAGGCAAAAGGCCGCCCCCCGAGTTCAGTCTTTTGAAGAAGGACCGCAGTAACTGCAGCTGATGAAGCGTCGGTTGCATGGCTAAGTCTGGGGCGTTACAGAGAGCTAACTTAAAGTCTTCAAAAGCAGCTTGCTGCGATGGCCCCCATTCGAACTTGACACCTTTCCCACGAAGTAAATTCAGGGGCGCCGCCCTGTTAGCGAAGTTGGGAAGACATTTCCTGAAGAATTTCACCATGCCAATGAATCTAGAGATTCCTTTAACATCTTTAGGAGGCTTGAAATCACGAATGGCCTGCGTTCTCTAATGGCCTTCTATGTCCTAAGAAGGTCATAGAAGGCTTAGCAAAAGCTACCTTAGATAATTTAACTGTCAACCCAGCCTTACAAAGGTGATTTAGGACTTCCTTAAGATGATGTAAGTGCTCTTCAAAGGTTTCAGAAAACACCACGACATCGTCAATGTAATGATAAAGATATTCGAACTTGATATCGGAGAAGGCCCTATCCAGCAGCCTAGTAAGAACAGCCGCGCCCGTGGGGAGAACAAAAGGCACGCAGTTGTATTCGTACAAGTTTCAAACAGTAGTGAAAGCCGTGAGATATTTTGATTAATCCGCTAGAGGAATATGATTATACGCTTGGTTAAGATCAAGGATGGTGAAGAAACTGTCTTACGAAACCATGAGAAACAAGAATGAAGGTCAGGAAGGAGCACAGATTGTAATACGACCTTAGGGTTTAAAGCACTGTAATCAATGACAGGCCTCCGACTCGTTGGCTGCATGGTCAGCGTACTGGCCTTCGGTTCTGAGGGTCCCGGGTTCGATTCCCGGCCGGGTCGGGGATTTTAATCGCTTGTGATTAATTCTTCTGGCTCGGGGACTGGGTGTATGTGTCCGTCTCAACACTCTCCTCATCATATTCAGACAACATACTACACTACCAACCACCACAGAAACACGCAATAGCGATTACATCCCTCCATACAGGGTTGGCGTCAGGAAGGGCATCCGGCCGTAAAACAGGGCCGAATCCACATGTGCTACGCAGTTCGCACCTGCGACCCCACAGGTGTGGGAAAAAGCGGTAGAAAAAGAAGAATCAATGACAGGCCTGAAACCACCTTGGGGTTTCGGTACAAAAAAATGGGCGATGAATACGCCGACTTTGAAGGTCGAATAACGCCATCCTTCAAAAATTGATCAATAATCTCCTTAAGGGCCTTCATCTTAGGTGGAGATAGCCTATATGGAGGAAACCTCACCGGGATCGAATCCGTTACCTCAATTTTGTACTCAATTAGGTCAGTAACACCAAGGGTTTCCGAAAATACACCGGGAAAAGACTGACATAACCTTCGAATACTCTCAGCCTGGTCCTCAGGTAGATGTATAAGTTCTAATGACATCTCACTCTGGGTAGGCGAAATAGATGAAAATGAAGCAGAATTACATTTTAAAGGAGGAATATTTAAGTTACAATTAAATTTGAATGTGGAAGACTTGCTCTGAAGATCGAGCACATGAAATCGGCCCCCAATGTTACAGGGCAAGAAAACTGTTTAGAGAACTTTAGCAAGAATGAAGCCAAAAATTTCCAAGGGTGAAGAATTTGCCGAGACACAGTTGACAGAAGACAAACAATAATCCGGAAATTTACGGCAGACCTTCAGTTTCGAATAACACTCCTCAGAAATAATCGAGCTAACACTTCCTGCGTCTAACAAGGCTGTGACTGGTTCGTTATTTATCTTAGTTTTGAGAAAGGGCACAAATCCTGGGGTCGCCGGGCTGAGTGGCTCGGACGGTTAAGGCGCTGGCCTTCTGACCCCAACTTGGCAGGTTCGATCCTGGCTCAGTCCGGTGGTATTTGAAGGTGCTCAAATACGTCAGCCTCGTGTCGGTAGATTTACTGGCGCGAAAAAGAACTCCTACGGGACTAAATTCCGGCACCTCGGCGTCTCCAAAAACCGTTAAAGAGTAGTTAGTGGGACGTAAAACAAATAACATTATTATTATTATTAACCCTGGGGTCTCAGAGGCGATTTTAAGGCATTCCCTTCGGCCTTCAAAAGCTAAATTTGAGAGGGTTTGTTCCTCAGCAAGTTCAGTGCCCGACTTAAAATGGGCTGCGCCTCGTGAAGCTGAAATTGGTGACTCAGCCGACTGCACTAGTCACTTCCTATCGCCTAAGTTAGTGGAGGCAGCACCAGATGTAGAACAACAAGGTGTGCTGTTAGGTGACGTACAATTTTTTGCAAGACATGAGAACGGCCCGCACTTAAAAATCACTGGGATGGCCCTGTTTCATGCCTAGTTCCCCTAGGTTTTACAAAGGAATACTTATTGCGCAGATGTTCCGCCGATCCGCACGCATAACACTTGCGCTCATTACGTCAGAGCTCCGTCACACCTCCAAGGGGAGACGGCAAGAGCGTGTGTGAGGTTACGTTACCGTTCGTGGCCAAGGTTAGGTTACACACTTACAAGTCACCTCACTAGTTCGGCTCCTCCAAGGGGAACCCGTAAATAGCCTGTCCGAGGTTAGGTTAGCGTTCCACGTAGCGAGGTTAGGTTAACAGTCAATCATGGCGTCATAAACTCAACTACCAGTCGCCTAACCGATTGGACTCCTCCAAGGTGAGCCTGTGTGAGATTAGGTCGGCGTTCGTGTGCATGGTTAGGTTAACATGATATCATTACATCTCAACCTCATCTGCAGGTCACCTAACCGATGTGTGGCTCCTCCACGGGCGCCCGATTGATTCAGCTCCTCCAAAGGGCCCGTGACCTTCCCGACTCGGCTCCTCCATTGGCATCCGTCCGATTTGGCTCCTCCAAAGTGGCCCGTGAGGTTAGCATTACCCTCGTACTTAAGGATATGACGTCATAACCTCATCTAAGGGTCAAAACACTCCAGGTTAGCCAGTGAGTTTAGCATTGCCAAAAGCACCCCAGATCATTCCCTATTCAATTAGGCCCCTCCAATGAAGTCTGTGAGGTTAGGCTTGCTGTTGTACGTAAGGTTATGACATTATTCCGCGTCTTAATCTCACCAAGGGGTCACTGAAACCAGGCAAGAACCTACATAGGTACACTACTAGAGGTCAAGAACCCCACAGGAAAATGATGACTCAGCACCCATTGTGTTAGGACATATTTTTCCCTTCTACTCACACCAACAATGAGGAGGAAATAAAAATAAAAAATCTAGGGAAATCCCAAATCCCATAGTTGGTATACGCCCCATTAAACTACTCGTTTACACACACTCATGCACTTGCCACGCACATTCACCTACAGCCTCAAACAAGAGCAATTCATAAGTCAAATGCCCAACAGTAGATTCAAAAGACGTACGATAATTCTAAATATCGACATCCCTTGCGAAATACGAGTAGCAACCAAGTAAGCACCTTCAAATTCAACCGTATCTATCCCATACAACGCTAGTAAAGCCCAGCACTGACATGGATTATGAATGGCAGAGAAAAGGAAAATCCACACAAGGAACTCACATGCACAATAAATGTACGGACCACTCAGTTGTAGCACGAAACATAACCGAGAGGACATGTACCAATACAGACGTAGAGTAACAAGGCGCATATCAAACACGCTCCAATAACTCAGAAATAAATCACCCATGATGAAGGCGATACATTTCGCTAATAAGAGTTCAAGAAATTTAAAGATAAATAGAGAAAACCCAGAAAAATGTGGCGAGCACAAATAACAGAAGCATACAAGGAAAATGGCAGCGGAAAGAAAATTAAATACCTAAATTATAGGTTCAAAGGATAACGTTACCTTGAGTGTCCCAAAGATAAGAACAACAATCAATCTCTCGGAAGTGCAAGATGTAATAACAGAACCTTGCGCTTAAAAACAAGTTAATAATTTAAAAAACGCTTTGCCAAAACTTCCCACGGCTGATGTGGCGCAAGGCCGCTACCTATCGTTATACGGAAGCCACAGAAGGATTGACATCATTGCCTGCAAAAATAAGAAGAGAGGTTAAATCATCGCAGCCACCGTTCTCTTTGAAAGCCATAAGTCACAGCCCTCAGGTGTCAACCTCGAGAAGAGGAATATTTACCTACCAACAATTCCCTACTACAGGGAGAAATACCAGCTTGAGGAAATCGACATTGGGAGTCTGATGATTGGAGCGAGGGGAAAAATTCCTGTTTCTGCCACCAATTTTTGGAAGCAGATACCCCTGCCAATCATAATGTTAGGGGAGATTGCGATCATAGCTTTAAGGGGTTCATTGATAATTCTAAGTAACCATTGTTACAATTCGGTTACCATCAAAATGTCTCAATAATATATTTATCTTCTAAAATTGAACATAAAATTATACTGTGTTGCAAGGCAGCCTCTGCATGAGAGGAAGTATTTCATAAAATGGAATACCTTGATACTTTTGAACCCGTCAACATCGCCTCTTTCATTCGCAGGATTGTCCTTTCATAGTGTTTCATTTCTATATTGCTACCCCCCCCCCCCCCATTACCTTGCATAATGACTGACTGTAGTCGGGTTTGGATTACGCGGGAGAGCAGCGCCACACAACTGACCGGCTGAAGACTGGTTCTTACTCTATAAACAACTAATATAATTTCTCTTTCCATTTCAGGATGGAAGACGTGGCACCAACAGTCCTTATCAACCGCCAGAGCAAGATGATTAACTAACAAGTGTCTAGTGTAATAATAAGACTAGAAGAGCATGAAGATCCAGGCCCCAGTTCTGGTGATACCGAAGCACAGATTCGCAAGAATGGTTGATTAAAAAATTGTTTAGGGACAGCATTTGTGCACATTTATGGCGTTATCGCATGGACTTGTTTTTTCTGGTTTCGTCTTGGAGCACTGGTTTCAATGCCTAGAACCAGAAAAATATTGGACAATTCTATGTAACTTTACCCTGCCTGTATCAACAAATTATAACTGATCGTTTTTGTTTCCAGCACAAATGCATCCGTTCATAAAGCTAAGACCATAACCGAGTACTTTGTCGAAATGGGGGTGAATAAAATCGAACGAACGGCACAAAATTTTGATCTGAACCCAACTGAGTATCGCTGGGATGAATTACATCGCAGTTGTTAGCCAGACCAGCGTCACAGAACGCCTAGAGAACTGTTATCCGTGTTGTTGTAGGAATGGAAGAAAATAACTGCAGGGGAATCAGCTTCCTGACCATAACTAACCAGATGCTCTTTATATAAAAAATTAGGTTCCCAGAAGGAAACCATAATTTAATTTCATCGATTCCAAATGTTAAAAACTTTTAAGCTCTTTACCATTTTTCAATCGTGAAATTACCAACGTTTCGCCCCAGTGTAGCAGTGGACTCATCAGTTGGATTGCTATGCATTTCCTAGACGCTGGCGGCTAGTACGCTGTTGAGACACCACTTCTAGCCTCTTATGTAGGACAATGCAGTGACGGTGCACTAGGGGAAACATGTGCCTTCACTTGTGTAAATGCCTACCTTTGGCCTTTATATTAAAAATTAAGTTGCCAGTTCTTCGGGCGAAACGCCGCTAATTTCACGATTGAAAAGCATAAAGAACTTAAATGTTTTTAACCAACGTAATCCTCAAGAAACGCCACCCTTTCGTAGAGAATATCATCCTTAACTGTCAATCAGGCCTAACTGATCAACCACAGAGCACATTTTGATTTTAATACACTGGCGGAAAAAATATCCAAACACAAAGAAGGGGTTGTGGTAGATTAACGAACCTTGGTATGTGTGCTTATGGATCTGAAAGATGACATCGATTCAAACTTCCCGCACATCGCATTAGCATGCGTGTTGGGAACAGTGGTCACTAGAAGGTACGATCGAAATAAGACCGGACTCCGGACGTCCCTGTGACACCACCGAGAGGGAGGACCGCCGTATTCGGCGTCTGCAGCAACAATTCGAACAGCAGGTGGCACTACAGTGACGCAACGAACTGTTCGAAATCGGTTACTTAAAGAACAGCTCCGAGCCAGACGCCCTGCGGCGTGCATTCCACTTACCCCAAACCACCGCCGTCTGGAACTTCAGTGGTGTCAAGCGGGAGCTCACTCGAGGATGGAGTGGAGGTCCGTTGTGTTTCCCGATGAAAGCTGTTCTGCAAGTGATGGCCGTATATTGGTTAGATTGAGGTCAAGTGAGCGCCTGTATTCCACCTGTCTGCGGCGTCGACACATTGGACTTACACCGGGAGTTCTGGTTTGAGGAGCAATTTCCTATGAAAGCAGGAGCACTCTCGTGGTTATCACACGCATCCTGACTGCAGATGTGTACGTCCATTTAATGATTCTACCTGTTGCTACGCCATTCATGAACAGCATTCCCGGGGGTGTTTTCCGAGAGGAGAATGCACGCCCCATGCCGCTGTTGTAACCCAACGTGCTCTACAGAGGGTCGAGAGGTTGGCTTGGCTTGCTCGATCCCCCGGTCTGTCCCCAATCGACCACGTATGGGACATCTTTGGACGACAACTCCAGCGTCATCCACAACCGGCATTAACCATTCCTGTATTGACCGACCAAGTGCAACAGGCATGGAACTCCATCCCACAAGCTGACATCCGTCACCTGTACAACACAATGCATGCACGTTTACATGCCTGCATGCAATAGTCAGGCGATTACACAGCTTATTAATGAACTAGCAAGGCACATTTCCGATGGCTTTTCTAGCGCGGATATTAACCTGTAGTCTTGTACCTTTAATCAATTAAATACGTTACCTCGATAAATATATTGCCAAAATGTCCGTATTCTACATTCCTTATTTCATGGAGTTTGGATGTTTTTATTCCGCCAGTGCGATTTCATTAACTTCCAACGCGCGCACCACAATACCTACAAAGATAGACTCTACAATGTACTGCATGACTTTGGGATTCCTGTTGCAGACATCTACCAAAGTCTTGCTAGAAGGCTGACACCATAAGAACTCCAGTTAAGCCACTACCCTACGGAGTCCGGTCATTAATGCCAATGTAGTGTATACTATCAATATAGATGAAGAATGTACGAACTTACGTGAGTGGTGTAGCTCATGATGACCAGAACTGCTGTAGGCTCTCTGCACTGGATCAGCTGGAAAAAAGATTATTATTATTATTATTATTATTATTATTATTATTATTATTATTATTTTGCGTTACGCAACACTCGTTCTGTCAAGAAAATAAAACCTTTGGTGAGAGCTTCGTCATGCACTACTGATGTAGAGAATTTGAAGGAAGCTAATTCTGATAATTGAAACTATATTCCCCCGTGAAGGGAGCTATCACTGAATTTCACACACGGTACAGTTTCCTTCTCTCCTTACCCACGTTAGGGTACAACCACAGTGCGCCAAACAAAACAGCCTGAAACCGCCTCAGGCAAAATGTTTCGGCCGTTTCAAACAACTCTGCACTCACACCGCAGCAAACTTAGGCAGTCTTCAAGGTGTCCTCAGGTGAAGACGATGTAAATGAATACATATCAGTGATGTGACAGTGGTTGCTCTTAAATTCGAAACCACCATAAACATTTTGGTTTCATCCTTTAAATGTTAAAATAATTCAAAGCGATAGGCTAGTGTCCTTGATAAATGAACTACGGACCTATGAAGATAAGTTTCTTAATTACACGAGATGACTCGTGCGACTTTCAACCTTTTATTAAGTTTAATTGTGAGCGAGTTACAAAACAAGACACTAATTTTCAGAAAAGCATAGCCCCAGAGGAAAAAACTACTTGCGACATTGGGGTGAGCGAAACAAAATAATGGAGTATGTAATGGGGTAAATATATTTAGTTTATTGCCGCTTTTGATATGAGTGCATCATAAAATTTCTATAAAATACTTTCCCGCCTTGTCAGTACTTTACATATTTTATTATACTTTTATTATACCTAATTCCCGTACATGTATAACAAAATATGTAAAGTATTGACAAGGCGGGAAAGTATTTTAAAGAAATTTGAATATAAGTCAATACGGACAGGAATAACCAAAATGGTGAAAATAATCAATTATGAGTGCATCATGTTACACAAGAGTGTGCAGTTCAGTGTCATTTGATAAATTACCGAACGTTGTATGAGGAGCAGGAGAGACGGGATGGGAAGGGGAAGGCTCTCATAGTGGAAGACTCAATGAGAGCTCTAACTGTTTAAACAGCGTTTTAAATCGCCCGCAACCCGCCTCGGTACAGTGGTCAGTCCGATATTTCGAGGGCTAGTTGATAAAAGCAGGCGGCCTCAGGCAACCCGTCTCGCGTAGAATGGTCAGTCCGGTATTTCGAGGGCTGGTTGATAGAAGAAGGCGGCCTCAGGCAACCCGCCTCGCGTAGAGTGGTCAGTCCGGTATTTCGAGGGCTAGTTGATAGAAGAAGGCGGCCTCAGGCAACCCTCCTCGCGTAGAGTGGTCAGTCCGGTATTTCGAGGGCTAGTTGATAGAAGCAGGCGGCCTCAGGCAGCCCGCCTCGGTAGAGTGGACAGTCCGGTACTTCGAGGGCTAGTTGATAGAAGCAGGCGGCCTCAGGCAGCCCGCCTCGGTAGAGTGGACAGTCCGGTACTTCGAGGGCTAGTTGATAGAAGCAGGCAGCCTCAGATAGCGTCAAACGGTTTTGTTTCGTTTCGTTTCGTTTCTCGCAGTGTGGTCTTCTGCATGTTTTGCACTAATATAGTTTCGTTAATTACGAATTGTTTTTACGTATTTCTTTAAATCATCACTTGCAATACAATTTGAATTTGCTCCGAAAATCATTAAAAGCTGCTTTTTTTTTACTAGGGGCTTTACGTCGCACCGACACAAATAGGTCTTATGGCGACGATTGGATAGGATAGGCCTAGGAGTTGGAAGGAAGCGGTCGCGGCTTTAATTAAGGTACAGCCCCAGCATTGCCTGGTGTGAAAATGGGAAACCACGGAAAACCATTTTCAGGACTGCCGACAGTGGGATTCGAACCTACTATCTCCCGGATGCAAGCTCACAGCCGTGCGCCTCTACGAGCACGGCCAACTCGCCCGGTTTAAAAGCTGTTAGTGGGACGTGAAATGTACAGTGTGTCCCAGAATAAACTGTACCGGAATTATGTTTTTGAGTTTACACGACAATTATCAGTGAGAATACAACACGATACCTTAAGAGCTATCGATATCAAACATGAGCTCGACACTTTGTTAGCAGCACAGCAATCTTGACAAAATGCACGGAAAGCTAGCGTTACGGGAATCAGCCTGTCCAGAAACTGTAAGTGATACATTCGCTATCTCCCGGTAACTCAAGGCCACAATGATAACGATGTATGATTCTGCTGTCGTTGATAACAGACAGTCGATGGCTTCTTGGGGACAATAGGTGATGTAGTATAAATTCCTCCCGAGAGCTGCAGCTATTTTCAGGCACACCCATTTTTCAATTACATACCAGCCCTGGAGCCAATCTTAAATTTCTGGCAGTACTGAGAATCGAAAGCGTAGTCTACTCCAAAGGACGGCAGCGTATAGGCTGGTGATAACAGTTTCCTATGAGGGTGGATCATTGTCCCGTTTTTATGTACGTTAAGCCTTTTCGATTTTTGTTTATTTCCCGAATAAATACAAGTGGAGTTTATTTCAAACATTATGTTAAACATGTTCAATGCCAACCCCAAGTAGCTGGCAAAACGTCAGAGAAAAGAAGAGTAATCTACAGAAGAATATTGTTATGCATGTATTAATTTCAAATATATCAGCTGAGAAATAAATAATCACGCACTAGAAAAGAAATTGTCAAGTTTGCATGCAGCTACCGGTACATATCAGGCAGACTGTCAATTGATTAGCGTAGTAACGTGATTACTGCAATGATTTTGCTCCCCGAGGCTGTGAACCTGCTCTCTTCTGTGGCCTGCAAAACGGCTCGCATAGGTTTAATCTGTAGGCATCTTTCTATTTATGCTTATGGGGCTTTCTTCTGGCTCTTACCACCAACTTTCAGTGCCGCACAACTTATGCCTGGTACCATGACACTTTATTTTGTAACAATACTTCGCAAACCCTTCTGCTGTTGTTTCCGGTTACGAAAATCTTATCGAACATTTGATGTGCCTTTACAACGCAATCGAAGATAATTTAGCCAGTTAACAGTGTCTGGAGAGTTTTATACGTAGATGGGGCTCGCATTGTCTCTAGACCTTCCCGATTTCTGCCGAGAAGTATGGTAAGTAAATAATAATGCCGTTCTGACCAATCTGTTAGGGCGTGTTAGGATCAGTGGATTCGCTCCGGACCCCCTAGTCTGACCACCAGGCGACCAGAAGCACGTGCGGATGCAACTGTTTCGTCGCCCGCTATCCACAGACAGGCAGTACCTTTGTTACGGGCGCCTGTGTCCACCAGAACCGTTTTCAGACAGTTGGCTGGAGGGAGTTTCGTTTCACGACCATTGACACCCGCCACTGGTGTCGGTAACAAGAAACCTGGACTGCTACAGGCTGTACTCGGGTCATCTTTAGTGAAACATCCAAGTTCTCTTTGTGCTCTGACGACGGTCGTGTTCGCGTCTAGAGTCCTCGCCGTGTACACCTCAATCCTGAGTTTCATGTGGTATGACAGACCGCCCGCATTGCTGGCGTTATGGGTGACCATCCCACACGACATAAGGTTGTGAAGCGAGGGTCAGAAACGACGCAGCGATATATGCAGGACATCCTTCAATCGCACGTGTTGCCATTCATGACAGGGCTTCCAAGCGCTCTCTTCCAGTTGATAATGCACAGGCGCACACTGTACGGGTGTCACAGGAATGAAACCGCAACATTGTCGCACTGCCCTGTCCTGACGGTTCCCCACATTTGTCACCAATCGAACATGTTTGGAACCACCCAGGTTTAGCATTCCAGGAGTTTACAAGACCTGGAGAATCAGTTGCAGCAAATATAGAGAGATATCCCGCAGGATACCATACGAAACCTGTATTCCTCCATTTCCACCTGTAATGTAGCTGGAGGTGGGCCAACACGGTACCAGAGCCTCGGTGCAGGTGGTCAGTGTCTCGCAGTATTGCTCTAATATGGTAATCATTTACAAACAGTACATGAACGTTATGATCGTCCATATCAGGTTTCAAGCAATTCCCACAATTCCTTCATGGTGTGCGATTTTGTTAGTAGGTTCCTCTGATTTTTTATTTTTCCTTGATTTTTTGTAAGGCATACTTGCATACTTCAGGAGGTCGCATGAAAATAATGTAAAAGAAAGGGGACCACTTCTACCGAAATATTGAGAAACACTATTCTAGAAGAGAACGAAAAATTTGTTTCACGATATGCAAATATATGAAGGCGTGTGTTAGAGCAATTTGATCGCTATTGCTTGATAAAGGTACTGTCCTTCGGAAGCATTCATGGAAAGTGGCAAGGCCGTGCCCGGAATGTCTTTTTGGGAGGGGTGAAATTTTTCATAGTGGTGAGGGCTTCCCAAACAAAAACTACAGTATATAAGCAGTTAAAAATGCTATATTTTTTGTTTTCAAACACCGTAAATTTTATGTATTATTTTCATTTTTGCCGTACCTTCCATAACTCATTGAGTTAAATGAAAGGGTCAATTCATTGCAGGCTAGTGGGGCGCAGGCATTCTGCGTTCGCTGAACGTGAGACAGTACGTTGTGTCATTTGTTTAGAAAAGCAACATTTTTTCACTATAGTGATTAAAAATTCTTTCCATGTTTGATACATTTTAGAAAATATGTTCTAGTGTCTCGGCAATGTAAAAATATGTCTATATGCCATCCGAGTGTAATCTTTTTCATTTCTTAGTTTGTTTCTGTTTTTATACACTGAGTGGCCAGAAGTCATGCGAAGGCACTTTATTAATAACTAGTAGCTTCTCCGCGAGCCCTCAAAACGGCAGGAATACGGCGAGGCATCGACTCCACAAGGTGTCGAAATCGTTGTGGAGGGATCTGGACCCACGCATCTTTTACTGCTACCCGCAATTTATTGGTCTTGTGTAGTTGGTACGGGGTTCATAGACCGTACACCAGCATCGAAAGCATCCAACAAATGCTCGATTTGATTAAGATCAAGGGATCTGGAGGGCCAATCCATGATTGTAACTTCACTGGAGTGCTCCTCCAACCACCTGCGTGCCACCACAGAGCGTTGACATGGCGCATTGTCCTGTTGGAACATGGCATCTCCATCAGGGTACTCTAGGGCCAGACAGGGATGCAGATGGTCTGAAAGAAAAGAATGTCCACATAACGAGCACCTGTCAGCGCTCCCTACAGCCGGACAATGGGGACTAATTGCGACCATGAGAACTCCGCCCAAACCAGAACTGAGCCAACTCCACCTGGACACAACCTCGTTGACACTCCGAATTCATAGCTCCATGGGGCATACGCCACACTATCACGTGCCCATCAGCTCGATACAACTGAAACTGGGATTAATCGGACCATACCCCATGCTGCCACTGTTCTATGGTCCGTTGCCGATGTTCGCGGGCCCGTGCACGTCGTTGAGCTCTGTGTCGAGGTGTCAGCAAAGGGACACAAGTTGGTCGTCAGCTGGTGAAGCCTATGCGGTGCAGTTGCCTCTTTACAGTCCTGGTACAAACGGGTTCCTGACCCCCAGCATTCAACTAAGTGATGATCTGTCTCACAGCAGCCCGTCAAGCGCCCAGTATGGTTCTGCGGAGGCGGCATGACGTCTGTTCGTTAAACACCTATGGTCTTCCCACGCGGCGGTTTAAGCGGGTGGTAACATTCTCTCTGCGATACTGAAGATCCACCCTCGACACTGCTGACCTCGGAAACCTGAATTTGTGTGTATTCTCTGCACTGCTATGACCCATGCGCCGTGCGCCGATGATCATCCCACGTTCAAAGTCTGTTAACTCGCGACGTGTTGCCATCTTCAGGACACTGGTGTCTGTGACAGACTGCTCAGCTGCGCCGCAGCTAGCCGAAACGCTCAGCGGTAAAACACGGCACATTTGCTAATGGGACGCCCCTTCCCTTGACTGTTGGATCTCGGTGTATATTCTATATGAATTTTTTAAATTTACAACTTACATTTTTAAATTTCTGTTTTTATGATCACATTGCATAAAATTAATTTGAATACAATTTTAACAGTATATTGAATTATGCTAAGTTACTTATGACCGGGCGAGTTGGTCGTGCGCGTAGAGGCGCGCGGCTGTGAAGCTTGCATCCGGGAGATAGTAGGTTCGAATCCCACTATCGGCAGCCCTGAAAATGGTTTTCCGTGGTTTCCCATTTTCACACCAGGCAAATGCTGGGGCTGTACCTTAATTAAGGCCACGGCCGCTTCCTTCCAACTCCTAGGCCTTTCCTGTCCCATCGTCGCCATAAGACCTATCTGTGTCGGTGCGACGTAAAGCCCATAGCAAAAAAAAAAAGTTACTTATGGCTAAAAAGTCTTCCTTTTAGTACTATTAAAATATAGGTCTAATATTCGCAGTTGAGTGATGTTGGTGAAAGAGAAGCCCACCTCACATATTTTGTAGTGGTTGTAGTGATTGATTTTTTTTTTTTTTTTTTTTTTTTTTTTTACGTAGCACCGACACAGATTAAGTCTTATGGCGACGATGAGGCAGGAAGGAGCCAGGAGTGGGAAGGAGGCGGCCGTGGCCTTAATTAAGATACAGCCCCAGCATTTGCCCAGTGTGAAAATGGGAAACCACGGAAAACCATCTTCAGCGCTGCAGACAGTGGGGTTCGATTGTTGTTTTAAGAGGAGAAACAACTTGGTAACAATCCTCTATTAACGCTTATTAGAAGAAATGAAATGAAATGGCGTATGGCTTTTAGTGCCGGGAGTGTCCGAGGACATGTTCATTAGAAGAAAGAAAAAACTGAATAAAGAAAGAAAGAAACAGGCCCAACCCTTTTGAAGAATGAAGGTATCGACTAAAAAAGAGGAAGGGACATTCTTATGGTTTCCGATTTGGACATTTGTTATTAATAGGCTGTGTACCTGACCTTGTTACCTTTTCTTCTTCTTCTTCTTCTTCTTCTTCTTCTTCTACAGCTTTTCCCACCCTTCTGGGGTCGTGGGTGCAAGCTGTATACCTAATGTGGATGTGGCCCTGTTTTACGTCCGGATGCCCTTCCAGACGCCAAATCTATGTGGTAGGATGTAATGACTTTTGCGTGTTTCTGTGGTGTTTGTTAGCGTTGTATGTTGTCTGAATATAAAGAGGAGAGTGTTGGAACAAATACCCAGTCCCCGAGACACAAGAATTAATCGGGCGTGAGTAACATCCGCGACCCCACCGGGAATCGAGCACGGAACCCTCTTAACCAAAGGTCATAACGCTGATTATTCAGCCACGGAGTCGGAATTCTTGTTATCTTGTGTTAAGTTTGTTAAAGTATTCATTTGTTAATTAGTTTGTTGACTGTACAAGTGAAATGCTGGCTGTACCGTGTACTTCGTGAGTAAATAGCAAAACTAATGACGCCGGGTTGAAAAAGAGCGAGAGTTAAGCAAGGGAGGTCGGACAGCAAAGATGAAAATAGAAGGAATCCCAGACTCAGCTAAGGATCCCATGGTAGCCAACCGCAAGCTGAGAGCCCATTACGTCACGCAGGAGATAATTAATTATGATAATATTTTAATTTCATGCTATATAAGCTGCCTGTATATCAATTTCTACATTCCGTTTTAATAATAATAATATTAGGCCTAATAATGCTATTTGCTTTACCTCCCACTAACTACTTTTATGATTTTCGGAGACACCGAGGTGCCGGAATTTAGTCCCGCAGGAGTTCTTTTACGTGCCAGTAAATCTACCGACACGAAGCTGGCGTATCTGAGTACCTTCAAATACCACCGGACTGAGCCAGGATCGAACCTGCCAAATTGGGGTCAGAAGGCCAGCGCCTCAACCGTCTGAGCCACTCAGCCCGGTTAGGCTATCTTTCTTTCTTTCTTTCTTTCTTTCTTTCTTTCTTTCTTTCTTTCTTATTCCTTAATCTGTTTACCCTCCAGGGTTGGTTTTTCCCTCGGACTCAGCGACGGATCCCACCTCTACCGCTTCAAGGGCAGTGTCCTGGAGCGTGAAAATAGGCTGTTGTCGAACTGGGCCGATGGTTGTAGGAATTTGGAGCCTTATCATCCGCTCATATATTATACCAACTGTCTCAAATAAATGGCACAGGACAATATAGTAAATATATGCAGCGGCATTTGGTGTTGTCAAATAACGTATATATTGCCACTTTTCACCCGGCTGTGTTTTGTCACCTTTTGAATACTTAAATCCCTCAAAAACGACTGACTTGAAGCCCCTCTCACTTGACATGGAAAACATTGCACACTTCTACTAGTACTCCACTGCACCGAGACTGACTGAGAATTGACACCGATTCTAGAGAAATGAGGCAGTTGTTGAGGGGTGGGATTGGGTTAGTAACCCATTGGGAAATTCCTCCCTCTACCGGTCAACTATCCGTCAGACCAGTTCCACCGCGACCTTTCGTTATGGAACAAATATATCTTTGGAATGTTTTGACCGTCGGACGAGTTCGGTGTTACCCTGGGGATACAACTGGGCAGAAGGACCAGTTCCTCTCCCAGGCGGCCTCACATGCTGTGCTGAGCAGGGGCCTAGTGAGGGGATGGAAAGATTGGAAGGGATTGGCAAGGAAGCGGTCGTGTCATTAATCTACGCACCATCCCGGCATTTGTCTGGATGAGAAATGGGAAACTACGGAAAATCACTTCGAGGATGGCTGAGGTGGGAGTCGAACGTCCCTCTACTCAGTTGATCTCCCGAGGCTGAGTGGACTCCGTTCCAGCCCTTGTACCACTTTTCAAATTTTGTGGCAGAGCCTGGAATCGAACTCGGTCCTCTGCGCGTGGCAGGCAATCACACTAACCACTATACCACAGAGGCGAAGGCTTCTTTTCAAGGTAGAAAATTACAGCACTTTATTTTTTAGATATATTCCGCCGTTAACTCGGTACTTAAAAGATTACGGCACAGTTTTGTATAATCCTGAACAAATGAGCCGGAATCTCTGCAATTTCTCGCTCCATCGCCATTGTTCTCAAGGAAACTAACTCAGAAGAGCCGCATCCTTTCTGTATTAAGCGGTATTTGTGTATAGGCCTACAACTGCCGTGTGAGCTGACGGATACCGTACCCAAGCCTCGTCTCGTTAGCGGGAAACGGATCGTGGGAATTGCGACATTTATCATCTTAGTCAACTACCGATCAAAACAGTCTTGAAACTTTTCTGTCTAAAAATTAAACCAATCGCGGCATACGGCATTGAAATCATATGGACCTTCCTGAAAAAAAGAAAGAAAATGTGAAAGCAATTTTCCTTAAATAGCACTATGCGTATCTAAACACACGCCCTCAAGACCTCAAGACTTGTATATGAACTGACTTGAGAACTCTCCTTCAATGAGGACCTGCGACATACTATGACTCTACAATATACAATATCAAGGGCTGTTACATGAATTAAAATCGTAGAAGACAGAAATTTGGACTGACTTCTATATATTTCACTTATGTCGGTGTTATTTCGTTGTCAAGTCCCACTAAATGTTCCTACAATTCTCCAGTAAAATGTAACGTGAATTAATGTGTGAGCAGCGCGCTTCTTTTCACTTGGAGGAAACACAGCTAGAAATAAAACTGGTGATATCAGACTTAGGTGAGGTAGTTCATGTTGTTCATGCGCTGGCACGTCCATCAGTACACAAGTTGGCAAGGATGTGGCTACCTCGCAGTTCGTTATGTCCTCACTAGTCTGCATGACATCCGGGAAAAATCTCCCAAGCTGGAGATAACTTATCACCACAGCCCGGGTTTTGATATCATGTCATCTTTTAACTAGTGCATTGTACACAATGCTGACTTAGGCCTACATATAAGTTCTCATCATGGGCTCCTTATTACAGCAATACGTATTTTCTTCTTCTTCTTTTCGTTTTACCCGCTTTGCGGTACGTTGAATCAATCACTTCTTTGTGCGTTGTTCTTTTCTTAGTGCCCAGTATTTCTTCATTTTTTCTGATCTTCGTTTCCTCTCCTCTTCCGAGATAATAGGTTTGTAGATTTGTCTTGGGACCTTATATTTTCGATTTAGTTATTACTTTAGCTGTTGATCTAATACTGAATTTTCTGTAATTTTTAATTCTACTAGGTCTTTTTCAGTTTCTTTAAACCAGTTGGGGTTTGTTTTGCAGTTACGGAAGAAGTCAAAGATTTGTTTGGTTAATCTACTAGAGTTTATTCTGAGATGACGAACGTAAAAATGTAGGATCCTTCTTTTTTCGCATAGTATCTGAGAGTTTTTGAGTTCTCTTGTAGAGCGTTTTGATTCTTGATATATATTATCTTATTGTCCTGAAATGTTGGTCCTATGATCTTTCTTAAAATGTTCCTTTCTTTTAGCTCGAGTTTCTCCATCTGGCCTTTGGAATTCATGTTTAGTATTTCTGCTGCGTATACTGCTTATTATTTAATCGCTGTTTTAGAATGTTTAATTCTATTAAGACATTTTTCGTCATATTTTAATTCTGCCTCGTTATTTGCCACTTTCAGTAATTCTTCACATTAATTTCTTGTTTTTAATGTAATTTTTCTGCATTTAGTTCGGATAATCAACATAACTCATTGTCGTCGGAGCTATCAATAAAGGAGAACACTCAACCATCCAAAAGTTCAGTACTCAGTTCGAAAACCGTGAAATAAAGTAACCCACTACAACCCTTATCCGCACTCTTTGTAAACCCCCTGCAGAGCGAAGAGACATTGCTTGTAAGTGTTTTACAAAATTCACATTTAGTCAGGCTGTTGATGTTCCTGAATATATTGGCTTACTGGTTTCGTTTCACACTTGCGGTGGTGGTGGTGGTGATTATTGTCTTAAGAGTAAGTAACCTACAAGTCTATTAACATTAATCTAAAGAAAAAATGGAAGGGATCTAACACTTCGATAAATTAAGGTATTGGCCAAAGAAGGACAAAGGCCACGAAGGGCGTGAAACTGGAAAATTCTTTAGTCTTTGCAAACCTAATTCTGTGAGGATCGGAAGAGAACATGAGTTTACAAGGAAAGGCTGGACAGAGAAGATTCATGTGAGGAGACTGGCACAAGTAAATGAGAACAACGCGAGACTCGGCTAGGGAAGCAAGGGTAATACAGGGTGCGTAATAAATACACGATCCATTGTTACTGTGGGAAGGAAGAAAGAACAATAAAAAGGAAGGATTTCTAGGTAAGTAATGTAGTCATTTGCACCACTTAATTGTGTATAGCATCGAAAACAGCTCAATCAATCAATTAATCAATCAATCAATCAATCAATCAATACTGATCTGCATATAGGGCAGTCGCCCAGGTGGCAGATTCCCTATCTGTTGTTTTCCTAGCCTTTTCCTAAATGATTTCAAAGAAATTGGAAATTTATTGAACGTCTCCCTTGGTAAGTTATTCCAATCCCTCACTTCCCTTCCTATAAATGAATATTTGCCCCAATTTGTCCTCTTGAATTCCAACTTTATCTTCATATTGTGATATTTCCTACTTTAATAAACGCCACTCAAACTTATTCGTCTACTAATGTCATTCCACGCCATCTCTCCGCTGACAGCTCGGAACATAGGCTACCACTTAGTCGAGCAGCTCTTCTTCTTTCTCTCAATTCCTCCCAACCCAAACTTTGCAACATTTTTTTCCTCGTGTTTCATAACGTGACTAAAATATTCCAGCTTCCCCTCCTTCATATTTTTGAGAAGTCCTTTCTTCTACTTCTACTAATAACCGTTGATATAACCACATTTCAGGAGCTTTAATCCTCTTCAGTCCTTGATTACAACTCTTGAATCTTTCCTTGAAATTATTCCACATCTATTGGACAAAATAATATGGAATTGATTATATTTTGCTAAGCAAATTTCGGAATGAGATGTTGGGGAGCGTTGATGAGGTGAAAGTTCCTTTTGGGGATCATTGTAAGTATCTAGGAGTTAATATAAGAAAATACCTTCAGTAGGGTAATCACACACATATGATTGTTAATAAAGGGTACAGATCTCTGCACATGGTTATGAGGGTATTTAGGGGTTGTAGTAAGGATGTAAAGGAGAGATCATATAAGTCTCTGGTGAGACCCCAACTAGAGTATGGTTCCAGTGCATGGGACCCTCACCAGGATTACTTGATTCAAGAACTGGAAAAAATCCAAAGAAAAGCAGCTCGATTTGTTGTGGGTGATTTCCGACAAAAGAGTAACGTTACAAAAATATTGCAAAGTTTGGGCTGGGAAGATTTGGGAGAAAGGAGACGAGCTGCTCGATTAAGTGGTATGTTCCGAGTGTCAGTGGAGAGATGACGTGGGAGGACATCAGTAGACGAATAAGTTTGAGTGGTGTCTTTAAAAGTAGGAAAGATCACAATATGAAGATAAAGTTGGAATTCAAGAGGACAAATTGGGGCAAATATTCGTTTATAGGAAGGGGAGTTAGGGATTGGAATAACTTACCAAGGGAAATGTTCAATAATTTTCCAATTTCTTTGCGATCATTTAAGAAAAGGCTAGGAAGACAACAGATAGGGAATCTGCCACCTGGGCCACTGCCCTAAATGCAGATCAGCAGTGATTGTAATTGACCACGTTTTTCCATGGCTTTTCTTAGCCAAGCAGTGTAGAGAGAAAGCCAAGCTTTGCGTTCGGGAGGCGAATGAGTTGAACCCCACCGCAGGCTGTCCTGGAAGTGGTTTTCTGTGGTTTCACATTTTCAGTTCCATACTTTGTCTGGGCAGTTCTGTTTTATAGGCCACAGCCTATCGCATGAATACTGGCCAGAGAGGGGTCGCCTTAACCATTAGAGTAAAATGAAATGTTTCGGCCACGAAGCTGAATGTAGTAACCTGACCAAAGAAATTATGAAGTGAGGGTCTGTCTTACCTTAACTCTCGCTTCAGCTAGCTGACTGCTCTGATCGACGAGGAGTTATTATGGGCGTAGGCCGAAGAGCAATGAGGACATTTTAATTCCCCCTCCCCATGAAAGAACAGAGTAACGCCCTCTCTGCGCGTACGGTGATGAGGATTGCTCATGACAGTTCTCAGCGGAGATAGGTCGACAAGATCATGACGTAGTTGTTGACAAAGAGCAGTCACTGTTGGGGCGGGGCGACAAGGCTTATGACAGGACTTTGAGCAGAGACAACACACGTCTCACAACCGGCTTGAGTTGGAAAACATGACGTCAGATGATTAGACCGAGCCATGGGCGCCCGCAAGGGGGGGGGGGGGGAGGGAGTGGGGGCACTTGCCCCCCCCCTGGAATTCTAAAGATGTTGATGTTCAATTGTTTAATATCATACCAGATTATTTCATAAACTGAAATTACTGACAGTCATCTAGCATATGTTATAACTGGAAGTTTCTGTAAACAATTTAATGTTGCTGACGTTATATTGGTTTTTATATTCAAGAAAATTGTTAATGTGCCCCCCCCCCCCCCCCCCCTGGAAAAGATCCTGCGGGCGCCCATGGACCGAGCATTGGCGAGTTCCTGACTTCTAGCCATCTAGGTGGCGAAAGTTGCAACTACTGAATTTGTTGCAGTAGATACCAATGTGTCCGCCTCTGTGGTGTAGTGGTTAGTGTGATTAACTGCCACCCCCGGAGGCCCGGGTTCGATTCCCGGCTCTGCCACGAAAGTTGAAAAGTGGTACGACGGCTGGAACGGGGTCCACTCAGCCTCGAGAGGTCAACTGAATCCTGGAAGTGGGTTTCCGTGGTTTCCCACTTCTTCTCCAGGCAAACGGCGAGGTACTGGTCATCCTCCCCAGTTGTATCCCCCAATCCAGAGTCTGAAGCTCCAGGACACTGCCCTTGAGGCGGTAGAGGTGGGATCCCTCGCTCAGTCCGAGGGAAAAGCCAACCCTGGAGGTAAACAGATTAAGAAAGAAAGAAAGAAAGAAAGAAAGAAAGAAAGAAAGAAACCAATGTTAGTATCACGCATTCTTCTATTCTTCTTATAGCTAAATATGTTTCATTTAACTTAAGCTTGTAAAAGAAGACGATGATAACAATGCGTATGTATGTTGAGTCCTCAGCCCTAAGGCTGGTTGGATCCTCAACAGCTCTGCCATCAGCTGTCATAGATGGCCTAGGCATCACTGAAGAGGCGTACTAGGGAAATGAGGAGTGAGGTAGATTCCCGTTGCTTTCCTCACCGAGCCAGAGTTGCTATTACAGATCAGTCTGCCAAGCCCACTGAAATGCATGCACCGTCTGACCCTATGAGCAACATTTTCACACCATTCATGGCAGGGACTGGCTGCGTAAGGAATGGTATTACTAGCATCGCTCATACCTCAGTCACTTTCATATTGTCAAAGCCAAGGATGAGACAGAGACAGATCAATGAAAGTAACAAAATTGCTCTAGCCTATACCAGAAGACATAGTGCACTGCAAACACTAGGTCCTGCCAGGAAAGGCATATGATAACAATAAAACATAGAAATCGATCCCCTGGTGCTTCTCAATTCAATGCATTTCAAGTATCCCATCTACGTTTTACTGTTCTCATTTCCGATTACGCACTGGTACCTAAAACTAGAAGTAGTAAATACTAGGCCTATACTCCGCATGGCTCTCCTTCAAAATTGATGATTTGGCAGATTTTGGCTCTGTATGGTGGTTATGTGCTGAAGCATAGACATCCAACTAAGACCGACTCCAATCCTCAGACCGTAATATTAAAAAAACAAAAAACATGGCGGCCGAAGTAGCCGGATTGCTGGTATTGGCTAACACGAAAATATCACGTACATATTATATAAACGGCGGTAAATTAACATGATAAATATAACATCATAGGGAAAATCACTTCTACACGTATGAAAACGCTTCGCCAACAAGAAATCACATATATTCTACTAGAAAATAGACCAAAAAGCTGATTATTTAGAAATTTCAATTCGTCAAATAACGTTTTCTCTTATATTCCACTTCGCTGGATAGATGAAAATACATGATAAAACTGGTAAAATAATACTTCTAACATCATGCTGAATGTTTCAAAATAAATTAAGGTACGAAATTCCTCGATTTATTCGCTCTCATGGCAATTGTGAAACGCAATTTGTTACCTTAGTTTTGAAGTGGTGGACAATTTCTTAAATTCAGCACCCAACGAATAGGAAGTACACCCGAAATAATAATGGTATTGGCTTTACGTCCCACTAACTACATTTGTTACGGTTTTCGGAGACGTCGAATTGCCGAAACTTAGTCCTGCAGTAGTTCTTTTACATGCCAGTAAATCTACCGGCACGAGGCTGACATATTTGAGCACCTTCAAATAGCACCGGACTGAGCAAGGATCGAATCTGTCAACTTGGGGTCAGAAGGTCAGCGCCTTAACCGTCTGAGTCACTCAGCCAAGTACACCCGAAATGATTATGTTAACCCAATGAAGGGCCCTGGTAATGTTAACATAATGTTGACATATGGCATAACAGCACTTCACACAATGTTAGTAACCTTAGTAATGAAACGTTCAGACTCTAAAGACATAATAGGTTTTTACCCATTAAAGAACATGAGTGCAAAAACTATTGACTAAATATTGATATTTATCCACATGCACGAGCTTCGGTTCGGCGCAGTTTGTTTGATAACAGATAACCACAGCATGAATCGGAAGGTGTTGGCAGTGTAAAACCCTACGTTACAAACCCAGCTAATCCCTCTAAGTCACTATTTCTTCTGTGTAACAGTATACAGATTGCTACAACTGTCACACTTGTTATATTCCAAGATCCAGCCAAACATTTCCGCAGGCAAAGCACAGATTATTGTAAAATAAACGTGCATCTAAATCACTCGACACTTTGAAGCACATAGACACTGACGGAATAACACAATATCAATTATATTGTATCTAAATTCATATTTTACGAGGAATACGAATAGTTTGGAAGTAGAGAAATGGCTTTCCTAACTCGGACTTATTCTCATAATGATGTATGCACGCTACAGTTTTGTCAGGGACTTCAAAATAATCACGATGTATAGGCCTATTCCTAATCCATTTCTATCTTAATGTTCTATTCCGTAGCAAACGTAAGAATAGTTGTATGAGAGCCATTGCCATAGTTAGACTAAAACCTGGTCCACCTAGTGCACTCATGTTCTTTAATGGGTAAAAACACGATCAAAACAAGCATATTCTTACATTCCTGCGTATAATTACAGATCATATGTGTCCACTGACTCATATAAATACACTCGCACACTTATATTCTACAAAGAAACTAACATTTATCGTCAACATTCATAAAATTACACAGACTACATACGATAACAACAAACGAAAACAAACCCAGATTTCCAACAATTCCGGCTACTCGATTCGCCATCTTTGAACGATCGAGAGTAGCATTAAGGTCTGAGGATTGGAGTCGGTCTTGATCCAACCAATCCGAATCTGCCATTCACATCGATTTATATCACCAGAGTACGATCTCGAAACCCAGTTGCCAACTCTAATATTTACATTCGCCACGTGGTTAACCTATCTCGTTCAGCGTGTGTGGTATTCGGTACGCTTCGTAATCTTTAACGTTTTCCTTCAGTAATTAGTTTGTTTTACATATTGTTGGAGGGTTCCAGTGACTCTGAGATCAGTGGAGTGTTCCTTTTGTAGGCCATAACCTCCTTCCTGTGCCAGCCATTAACGGTGAGTGATGTTTTATTTCCTCATTATCTTTTATTCTTAATAATATACAGTGAAACCTCGGAATGCGAGTAACTTGGTCTACGAGTGTTTTGAAAGACGAGCAAACATTTTAAATAAATTGTAACTTGATAAGCGAGTGAGGTTCCACAATACGAGCGTCATGCGTGCCTACGTTTTCCCCTCCCCTGTTCGTTTGTTGAATGGATGAACGAGGTCTTTGGTCCTGTCGTGAAGAAATACTTTTCAGAAAATAATCTGCCGCCCAAAGTCTTGTGGGTTATGGACAATGCTCCTGCTCATCCTTACTTACTGGAGGAATTCAAGTTCGTTAAGGTTAAGTTCCTTCCTCCCAACACTACTCCACAACTCCAGCCTATGGATCAGCAAGTCATTTCGAACTTCAAGAAGCTATACACCAAAACTTTTTTTTTTTTTTTTTTTTTGCTAGTTGCTTTACGTCGCACCGATGGGAAGGGCTAGGAGTGGGAAGGAAGCGGCCGTGGCCTTAATTAAAGTACAGCCCCAGCATTTGCCTGGTGTGAAAATGGGAAACCACGGAAAACCATTTTCAGGGCTGCCGACAGTGGGGTTCGAACCTACTATCTCCCGAATACTGGATACTGGCCGCACTTAAGCGACTGCAGCTATCGAGCTCGGTAAGCAATATTTCAGCGATGCTTCGAAGTGACCGAAGGAACAAACCTTACCTTCCGAGAGCTCGGGAGAGATCGTTTCCCCATCGTGAACTGCCCGAAGATCATCGATAAAGCCTGGGATGGAGTCACCAAGAGAACTCTCACTTCCGCTTGGGGTAAGCTGTGGCCTGACTGTGTTCTTGTACATGACTTTGAGGGGATTGTTGGTGACAATGAGCCGCCGATTGTCGATGAAATTGTGTCCTTAGGGAAGACTATGGGGCTGGAGGTGAATGACGTGGACATTCAAGAGCTGGTGGAAGAACATAGCCAGGAACTGACCACCAACGAACTGATGGACCTACATCGCGAACAACAGGAGAGGTTATGGATATCTCGTCCAGGGAAGAGGAGGAGGAAAAGTCAATGGAATCTCACACTTCAACTGAGATTCGGTAAGTGGGAAACGGTGCAAAATTTTGTAGAAAGCCACCACCCGAATAAGACTGTAGCAGTACGAGCGATGAATCAGTTCAATTACAATGCAATGTCACATTTTCGTGAAATCATCAAAACGAGGCAAAAGCAACAGTCATTGGACAGGTTCCTCGTTGAAGTTGCAAGAAAATAAAACAATTCCAGTGACCCAACAGATAGCAATGATTCCGTTAGTGAAATTCGTGCTACACAGTAACTCTTCTCATGTCATCTCTCGTCTTCCTCGCACCAACAATGATTCTATTGTAAGGAAAAAGTGCACTTTAATTTGTTTTACGTTATATTTTGTTTTAGAAATGGTATGCGAATAAATATTTTTGTGTTGTGGACGAATCATCTGCGTTTCAATTGTTTCTTATGGGAAAACTTGCTGTGATATACGAGTGCTTTGGATTACAAGCATGTTGTCGGAACGAATTATGCTCGCAATCCAAGGTTCCACTGTATTCTCTATTAGTGTCAGATGTTGTTAGTAAGTGTAGTGTTTGTGAATTTGTTTTCAGTCCAGATTCATTAGCTTTTCTGAGTACGGTGTTACATTTTACAAGGGCTGTTTACCGCGGTCGTGTTGCATCAGCTGTTCTCGCGAGCCCATTGGTTTTGTGAAACTTCAATTTAAATGTATGACCGTGCGAGTTCGGCCCCGGGTTCGATCCTGGCCGGGTCAGGGGTTTGTAATTGTAAATGATTAATATCCCTGGCCTGGGGACTGGGCGTTTGTGTCGTCCTTAACGTTCCTTTCCTCACATTCAAAATTTTACACTTCCGCAATTTCCAAATACACGCAGGTTCATAACATATGGTGCAAGTAGGGGCAAAAGATCTTTCTAGGTCGTCGTCTCGAACAAATAGCATTTTAAAAAAGGCCGTGCGGAGTACAACACGGTCCTTACTGAATAGAATAACATTCAGGGCATTTCTTTACGTGTCATGTTAATTAGTTCGCAAGTTTTACTGTAAGCTATCTGTGCAAGTTGGCCACACGGTTTGGATCACGTTACTGTGAGTCTGCATTCGGGAGATGGTGGGTTCGAATCTCACTGTCGACAGCCTCGAATATGGTTTTCCGTGGTTTCTCATTTCCACACCAGGCAAATGCCGAAGCTGTAGCCTAATTAAAGCCACATCAACCTTCTCCTCTCTACCAGACCTGTCCTACCTCATGAGACCTGTCTATGTCGGCGCGACGTGAAACACCGGGCTCTGGAATTAACTCAGGTATTATTTATTCTTTGGTCGGTAGCCTTTAATTAAACTGTAATTAATTGCACGATTTCGTACTTTCTATTTTACTTATACGGGGTTGTCTGTAAGTGGCGTCCATAATATGTAAAATAATGCAGTAATGATCCCCGTGTCGTTGTTTTTCGTCACTATCTCCCCGTGCCGGAGTGGGTAATTTCCGCGCCTGCTGTCTTCCTTGGATGTAGTAGCCGTTTCTCAGGCTCTCTCTCCGGAATCGAACTCTGATTCCCCGTTACCCGTTACAGCCATGGTAGGCGCAGAACCTACCATCAACAGTTGTTAAGGCAGACATTTGAAGGATGCGTCGCCGGTACGAGGACCGTGCGATTCAGAGTCACCAAGGCAAACGGACCGGACGAGCCGACCGATTGATTTTTATCGAATAAAAACGTCCCTTCCACTTCTGGTAGGGACTCTGTTTGCAAGTATTAGCCCTAGAATTATCACGGTTATCCAAGTAAAGTGGTAAGATCTAAGGAACCATAACTGATTTAATCAGAATGCTAACTTCGCCACTTTATAACAAAAACTAGCTGTTACCCACGGCTTCGCTCGCGAGGATATCTTAAGTTGATAAAAATTAATTGTTCCTCGGTATTACACTAAGACATAATCTGAAAATTCCTAAAGTATAAAAACTCGCCTAAAAATTGCATTTCACTTACGCTAGAACCTCTTTGTAAACCACGTTTGTGGCATTGCCTTTTGGGGCTAAGATGACCAAGCTACGGGGATCCTTCGCCGTCCAACGGTTTTCAATCACCGCAAGTCAGGCACGTAGGGCATTCCCTATTGAAAAAGTGAACTGAACAGGTGGACAACGAAAATCGGGGAGGTTTCACCTCAGGACGAGCCCATCGCCAGGAACTACCACACCACGCAGGGTGACTACATTGTCCTGCCAGTCTACTGGAACATACGTGAACACCATGTTTCCATTTTCTCCTCACTGTTCGACTACTACAACGGCTACTACTAGTAACACTACCACCATCACGGATCTCAGCCCATCAGCCGCAGTCGCCTACCACTCGGCGGTGATGTCGAGTTATGCAGCGCCAGATCACCAGGCCAGATTCATCCCACAATGGAATGCCTCCAACTTCCAGTTTAAATTTTCGAGTCTGCCACCAAGTTCTCCAGCACCCGAGGGACGAATCCAACAACACGCATCAGCAGTGGAACGAACTGATCCATCGCTACCCATGGACACCTCCGTTCAGGCTATTCCTCCTCCAACCACTACTGCCACCCCCACTTCCAATTTTTCCCAGCTTACTTTCTTCGCTGTTTCCGGTACTCGACGCCCTATCACTCGCTCCCGTTTCCTCCAACCCGCCCCAGCAGGAACTCATTCCTTCTTACTTACTAGTCCTTCCTCTGACTTCCATTCACCCCACGCCATTTTCTCCACCCTATTACGCTACAACATGCGCCGAGAAGACGTAGCGGATATCCGCAAAACTACAAATGGAGTCATCATCCAGGTCAACGGAGACGCTGCTGCCAACCTTCTCACCACGGCCATCGGCGCTCAACGTCTCGGATCCAACTAGCCCCTTCAATCCCTCCCACAGCCATCTCTCAAAACTCCACCTCCCCCACCACGCTACAGCCTCCTTAGTTGCGTCATTCGCGGCGTCGACCCCTCTATTTCTGAAGACACAATCATCTCCGAGCTCAACACAGAAGGCATCCCGGCGAAAAAGGCATTCCGGATCAGGAACGCCACGGGTCAAACTTACATGGTCCGGATTCTTCTCCCCACACCAGCAGACATCGACCGGGTATTGGCCAGCGGAGTCTCGATTCACCGTCACCACCATAAGGTTGAACCTTCACGTGCACCGCCTCCCCCAATCCATCAGGTGTGAGAGGTGCCTCACCTACAACCATCATCTCACCACTCACTGCACTGCCCAACGCCCATCATGTGGACACTGCAACCAACAACACGCTACGTTCCGATGTCCCAACACCCACCAACTACCCCAGTATCATACCTGTGGAGGTACTCACCCCGTATACTCCCGCCGTTGTAGAAGCCGCCCTTCCCCTCCCCATAATCGCCCAGACCTGGTGGCCCCTATTAGAACCATAGTCCCGCCCACATCGCCCAATCGTTCTCTATTCTCCCCACCCACCGTAGAAGATCTCATCCGTTTTGTCACTCTCTCCCTACTCAACATTCGCCCCTACAATCGCTCCTTAGTCCTCCATCAGCTACAGGCCGCAGTCAACCAAACCTTAAACCTCCACTTCTTCACCACGCAGTCCGGCTTAAATTCTCATTTCAGTTTCACTCCTTTGGAAACACTGGTTTAACGTCCCGTACTCTCCCGTATATCTTACAGGTCTCTGTTTTACAAGAACAATGTCCCATGGTTAAATATTTTCACCGTTCGCTGTCTGTCTTCATATCTGGTATCCCAGGCGTCGGATAATGGACAATCCCTGAAGTTTTGTAAAAGCTGTAAATTATGTTATTACCAAAAAAAAAAATAAGCAAAGCAAACTGTCCGAAACCCTTCCACTTTATTATGCATATACTTTTTGCTTGTATGTATGTTCTAAAAAAAAACAAAAATAAATGAATAAATACATTAGTAACATCCTTAGGCATAGGCAAAATTCCTCCTCCATCTCCTCCTTCTTCACATCCTTTACCCACCTCCTTCTTCCATCACATCTCCCCAACCCGCCCGCATCTCTTGGCCAGAAAGAGGGCGTACCCCTCTAGGTGGCCCGCCCCACCCCTTCAGAGTGGGGAATGAAAACATTCTTAGATAGATAGATAGACCAAGCTACTGGCAGAGCTAAATCTGGAACATGCGACATGGAAATCTACATGTGAGAAACAGTCAAAAGAGGGGGGTTCTTTATTTCTTAAGGAGATTACAAATGGGTAATGCAACATGTTAAGTTGATGAGACATACTGTAGATATACTAATTTTAAAAACTGCCCCACTCCTTGGCTGAGAGTTCATCGTTGAGGCCTTCGGTTCACAGAGTTCCGGTTTCGATGCCGGGCTGGATCGGATATTTTAATCGCGTGCGATTAATTCTTCTGACTCGAGGACAGGTTGTTTGTGTTTGTCCTAACACTCTCATCTTCATATTCACTCAAACACACCACATTACCAACCACAACAAGAATACGCAATAGTAATTATATCCCTACACATAGGGTTGGCGTCAGGAAGAGCATCCAGTCGTAAAACAGCGTCAAATTCACATGTGCGACACAGTTCGCACCCGCGACCCCACAGGTGTGGGAAAATCGGTAGAAGAGAAGAAGATACTCATTTTAAAATAGATATCACCCGCTTTTTAAAAATGTTCACCCCCTTAAGTGAATTTTCCGAAAAAAGTGCGTTCATTTATTTTTAAAAGAGATTCCAAGTATGGCCTACCAATTTTAACGTCTGTAACATCTTCAGTTTCTGAGATATATGTATCCTCATATAAAGAATTCAGCTCCTTCCTCGCTTCTTTTCAACCCTCACACCTTAAGTAGATTTTCTGAAAACATAAACTTGTGTTCTTTTTTTTAAAAGGAGATTCCAAATACAAAATGTTATGTCTGTAGCATGTTAGGTTTTTGTGATATATTGTTGAGAATCTCGCTGCTGTAACCATACTGGAGCTGATGTTGCCATGGTTACGGCAGTTCATTTCTTTATCCGATTCCTAGAGCAGGGGTAGTGTGGTGCCAATAACTCCATAACGGTTAGTTTTGGGGTCTTAAAACATGGTTTTCGGGCCCGTAGGGCTTACCGAGTTATGTTCTTTGTGTCAAGGGGCTTAAAATAAGCTTTGTCTCGTCCTATTTCGCCTATATTAGCCTAGTATTTTTATATCTCCCCACGTCGTCGTCGTCCCCGTCGAATTGTTTTGAAAATAAAATATAGGCCCTAGCCTATAGCACTCAGGGGAATAATTTTTATAATCGGTCCAGTAGTTCCTGAGATTAGCCATTACATACAAACAAATTTTACCTCTTTATATATTAGTATAGTATACAGTAGATAGATAAATAAATAAATAAATAAATAAATGAGAAGAGGTTACGAGTATATCACTTAAAATGAATTTAAGCTTCAAGTGCAAGATAGTGTACAGGAAGATATTCCTCAATGGGTGGAGCAGGGATGGTAATAGGTATGCTTCTGACAATGACAAAAACTGAAAGATTGACAACAACAAAAGTGAAGCAAGAAGCAAAGAAACTCTCTTGCTCGTTCCGCAGCTGCACATCTTATCTGCTACTTCTTTTATCAGTTCAGTGATTAGCACCATCTCATTATCTGCACTTGTTGAAGGATTTCGTTTGCGAAGCGTACAGTATTGGCGCAACACATTTGATTTCGACGCTGATTCATTAGGCTTCACTGCAGAGCGGAGGAAGAATTAATTTAAAAACGTAAAGCACTTGCAATATAAGGCTACTGTCAGTAGTATGGAATCAATTGTAATGAGAGTACCTGTAGAGAATAGTGGGTGGGATAGGGCTGATTTTTCCCCTGCCCCCTCCAACTACACTGGAACACCCCAGCATGTAGATATGCCTCATGTATTCCTGCTAGGGTTAATTATATACCAGCCACTGGATATTTTAAAAATTAGTTGTTTTTGTTACTAAGTTGAGGATCTTAGTTTAAATAAAACGAATTAAAATTTGTTTTATTCAGGGATATGAACTTGTCTCCATTTTCACTACATTTAGATATGTTTGATGTTTGACAACTTAGACCTGGACCTTCCATTCTTCCCCAACCAGCCGGAACACCACCTTCTAGCTTATCTCTTCAATTGACTTAGTCTCATATTTTAGAACAGTTTGATTTCAGAGCTTGCAAGAACGAAGAAATCTTTTTTTAAGTGTTTATCATCTTTATGCCTCAGTGAATTTTGCTGTACCTGATGTACATAAAGGCGTGATATAGGCCTAGATATTTAATATTTTAATTCTTATTGTGAATTTGTAAAAATTCTGATTTCGACTCATTAGACTTTCCCATCTCCCAAATGTCTGTTAAAATATTTTTGGCTCCTAGTCTCCCACTGTAGTGTAAAGGTAGCGTATATGCCTCTTACCCGTAGGCCCCAGGTTCGATTACCGGCTCTAAGTAAGGGATTTTTACCTGGACCTGACGGCTGAATCGTGATTCGCTCAGCCTACGTGATTACAATTGAAGAGCAATCTGACAGTGAAATAACGACCCCGGAATAGAAAGTCAAGAATAACGCCGTAGAGGATTCGTTGCGCTGACCATGCGTCACCTTATAATCTGCAGGGAATGATGGAGCTAAGTGATTTGGCGCACAGAGTGGAACAATTGGAAAGCATTATGCCGAGATCAGAAGAGCTGACCGTGACGCTATTGAGATAACGGTACTCGAATCGAGTGACGAAGTAAAAAATAGCCCCCGTTATATTTTTATCCCTCTGTTTTTTTGTGACTTGTCTGTTTATGGCAGTAGTAGGGCAATACGGGTTCTAAAACAAACAACCGTCAGCATTTTTGTGCTGAGTCAGCACCCGAGGTCATTGCCCCCAGCATACATACATACATACATACATACATAGTGTCCGCGCCAGATTTTACATAAGAGAGCATGCCTAACCTCACAGTCACCATCTTGGAGGGGATTACCCTCACTTTAACGGCCAGTTGCCCTTCCCGACGCGGATTTTGCATTAAAGAGCGAGCCTAAATTCACAGTCGCAATCTTGGAGGGACCTAACCTCACTTTTACGGGCAGATGCCCTTCCCGACGGCAACAGTCGCCATCTTAGAAGGGCATAAGTTCACAGAGCCTACTTTTACGGAGAGATGTCTTTCCCGACGGCAACAGTATCCATTTTGGAGGTGTCTAACCCCACTTTTACAGCTAGATGCCCTTCTCGACGCCATCTTGAGTAGTAGGGCAATGGGAATTCTCGCGACGCCATCTTGAGTAATACGGCAATATGGATTCGCGTAAGAGAAATTAGAAATATAACTAAAATGAGATGAGGATCTCCAGTATCACATTGTAGTACACGAGACATCATATATCTAGACGCCTCGAATGATAAGAAATTTCTACGGCGATTGCTAGATCAAAATTGTTTTTCTGGGAAAGGGTATAAGCGGGTTACACCGTAACAACGACTACGTGCTCTTGTTTAACAGGTGTGAGGAGCGGAATTTAAATAAGAGTGCGCAACATAAGCACGTATGAGGCGGGGATTTTTTGAATAACACAACAAGCCTAACCTCACAGACGTCATCTTGGAGGGATGTAACCTCGCTCCACATGCTTTTTGTTTACTATTAAGACCACGTGCTCTTGTTTGACACAAACGAAATCATAATTTTGTTATTAATTATCAATAGAACTGAAGAGCTATCTAATGTCGATCCCGGTCTAGATTGCAAAGAATAACGGATGATAGGATCTGTTATGCTGACTATACGTCAACACGTAATCTGTCGACATGGTTATGCATGTTTAGGCTTGTTCGTTATCAAGGTTACACTCTAGTAAACTCAACCTTTATAGATAGTACTAGCAGGAGTACCCGTTCTTCGTACGGGTTATCAGAAACTGGCTTTAGTTACTCATACTATCGGTGTGACTGACTTCATTAGATATTTACACTGACTGACAGAGCAAATGCAACACCAAGAAGGAGTGGTTCGAAAGGGATGAAAGTTGGGGAAAAAACAGAGATGGCACGGACGAATAATTGATGTTTATTTCAAACCGATATGCAGGTTACACAATGCGCACGACATCGACTCAGTAGGATGTAGGACCACCGCGAGCGGCGATGCACGTAGAAACACGTCGAGGTACAGAGTCAATAAGAGTGCGGATGGTGTCCTGAGGGATGGTTCTCCATTCTCTGTCAACCATTTGCCACAGTTGGTCGTCCGTACGAGGCTGGGGCAGAGTTTGCAAACGGCGTCCAATGAGATCCCACACGTGTTCGATTGGTGAGAGATCCGGAGAGTACGCTGGCCACGGAAGCATCTGTACACCTCGTAGAGCCTGTTGGGAGATGCGAGCAGTGTGTGGGCGGGCATTATCCTGCTGAAACAGAGCATTGGGCAGCCCCTGAAGGTACGGGAGTGTCACCGGCCGCAGCACATGCTGCACGTAGCGGTGGGCATTTAACGTGCCTTGAATACGCACTAGAGGTGACGTGGAATCATACGCAATAGCACCCCAAACCATGATGCCGCGTTGTCTAGCGGTAGGGCGCTCCACAGTTACTGCCGGATTTGACCTTTCTCCACGCCGACGCCACACTCGTCTGCGGTGACTATCACTGACAGAACAGAAGCGTGACTCATCGGAGAACACGACGTTCCGCCATTCCCTCATCCAAGTCGCTCTAGCCCGGCACCATGCCAGGCGTGCACGTCTATGCTGTGGAGTCAATGGTAGTCTTCTGAGCGGACGCCGGCAGTGCAGGCCTCCTTCAACCAATCGACGGGAAATTGTTCTGGTCGATATTGGAACAGCCAGGGTGTCTTGCACATGCTGAAGAATGGCGGTTGACGTGGCGTGCGGGGCTGCCACCGCTTGGCGGCGGATGCGCCGATCCTCGCGTGCTGACGTCACTCGGGCTGCGCCTGGACCCCTCGCACGTGCCACATGTCCCTGCGCCAACCATCTTCGCCACAGGCGCTGCACCGTGGACACATCCCTATGGGTATCGGCTGCGATTTGACGAAGCGACCAACCTGCCCTTCTCAGCCCGATCACCATACCCCTCGTAAAGTCGTCTGTCTGCTGGAAATGCCTCCGTTGACGGCGGCCTGGCATTCTTAGCTATACACGTGTCCTGTGGCACACGACAACACGTTCTACAATGACTGTCGGCTGAGAAATCACGGTACGAAGTGGGCCATTCGCCAACGCCGTGTCCCATTTATCGTTCGCTACGTGCTCAGCACAGCGGCGCATTTCACATCATGAGCATACCTCACTGACGTCAGTCTAGAAGTTCTGACCACTCCTTCTTGGTGTTGCATTTGCTCTGTCAGTCAGTGTATATCACTGGTGTATTTACTTAAGTACGTAGAAATTATTTGTCATGTTTGGAATTACATTGTATCATCTTCTTCTTCTTTTCTTCATGGGGGCCTCTAAATATTAGTTCCTTATTAGAGTCGACCTCTAAGATCTTTTGCTACCATATTTTTCTTTCATTCCCACCTAAATGTATATGCTCCCTTCACAAAGCTGCATGTTTAGTGTAAGTATACTTCCGCTAGATAGTACCACAAATATAAATATTATTGAATGTATTTGTTAGATCCGACATTTCGTAACTATTACAAATGATCAAGGAAATACGCGATGCATAAAAGGAACTACTATAATTATCGAGAATTATAATTCTCAGCGCTGTCACTCATGTCGCACATCATATAATGAATCTGAGTATAAATGCTGAGAATTTTTTCAAGTCATAGGTGCACCATCTTGACAATTGTGTACAGTATATAGGTTGTTTTCATGGTTACAATGACCGTAAAAGTGGACCAAAACATCGGCACTAATAACATCAGTGATCCTACTACTCCATGATTTGACAGAAAATGCTTTAAACTATAGGTAACAGACTCCGCAAAATGCTGAAACCTAAGCCAGTACATAAAAACGGAGGCCCGTCGGCAACCGCTGGTCGCTGTAATAAGATCTCTGGGGCTATTATTTTTATACTTCACTCCCTTTCCATCCCCACCCAAAGGAGTGCTATGAGCGTCTTACCCAACAGTTTATTTTTTCCAGATAGTAAGTAATATGTGTATCGATTTTGGTTGGCAGCTATGCCCAAACGTACATGCATAATGTAGCTGCTGTAGAATCCCGGAGCTGACGTTGCCATGGTTACGGAAGTTCATTACTTTATCCGATTCCTAGAGCGGGGTTAGTGTGGTGCCAATATCTCCGTAACGGTTAGTTTTAGGGCCTTGAAACATGGTTTTCGGGCCCGTAGGGCTTACCGAGTTTTCTTATTTGCGTCAAGAGGATTAAATTGAGCTTTGTCTCGTCCTTATACGATAAATTCGATATTTTGCCTATATTAGTCTATTATTTTTATATCGCCCCCCGTGTCCCCCACCTCGAATTGTTTTGAAAATAAAATACAGCCATGTTACTCACTCGCAATGTAGCTTTCTATAGGTGAAGTAATTTTTAAAATCGGTTCAGTAGTTTTTGAGTCTATTCGTTACAAACAAACAATTTTTTCCTCTTTATAATATTAGTTTTTTTTTTGCTAGGAGCTTTACGTCGCACCGACACAGATAGGTCTTATGGCGACGATGGGATAGGAAAGGCCTAGGAGTAGGAATGAAGCGGCCGTGGCCTTAATTAAGGTATAGCCCCAGCTATAATATTAGTATAGATGAGTGTAAATATTTTCGATAGGTGTGAGGAGAAAACGGGAATGCAATAAGTAGAACATTTCGAATGTAATGAAATATTCATTGCGTAATTAATTACAAAATTAAAAAACAAACTACTAACTTAATGGTTACACAACTTTTTTTTTTGCTTTACGTCGCACTGACACAGATACGTCTTATGGCGACGATGGGACTGGAAGGGCTGGGAGTGGGAAGGAAGCGGCCGTGGCCTTAATTAAGGTACAGCCCCAGCATTTGGCTGGTGTGAAAATGGGAAACCACGGAAAACCACTTTCAGGGCTGCCGACAGTGGGGTTCGAACCTACTATCTCCCGAATACTGGATACTGGCAGCACTTAAGCGACTGCAGCTATCGAGCTTGGTACAACGGTTTTGGTTATGCTGCCGACAAGATTGTTGTACTACTTACCAGCTTACTGCGACGAGGTAGCATGCTTCCAAAATAGTAATGCTCCCTGCAAAATTCAAATTAAACAAAACATTTATTGTTTATGAAATATTTTTTAAAGTTATTACACTATGTGTGTTACGCTTTACAAAGAAGTTAATGCAGTTTATATCTTCTTGTTATTCATGCCTTTTGTTCCTTTCTAAATCATTATCAGGCACTGTAATGAAGGGAAAAAGGTTATCCATGCACTGTGTACAGTTTTGAATCTTCGAATTAGGTCCATCCCAATCATCCGATCCATTTTACCTCGATGCTCATATTGTCGTCGACAGGGTCTGCATAAAGCTACATCGATTGGCATCTTACTGTGGAAAGGAATCAATCAATCAATCAATACTGATCTGCATTTAGGGCAGTCGCCCAGGTGGCAAATTCCCTATCTGTTGTTTTCCTAGCCTTTTCCTAAATGATTTCAAAGAAATTGGAAATTTATTGAACGTCTCCCTTGGTAAGTTATTCCAGTCCCTAACTCCCCTTCCTATAAATAAATATTTGCCCCAGTTTGTCCTCTTGAATTCCAAATTTTCTTCATATTGTGATCTTTCCTACTTTTATAAACGCCACTCAAACTTATTCATCTACTAATGTCATTCCACGCCATCTCTCCGCTGAGAGCTCGGAACATACCACTTAGTCGAGCAGCTCTTCTTCTTTCTCTCAATTCTTCCCGGCCCAAACTTTGCAACATATTTGTAACGCTTCTCTTTTGTCGGAAATCACCCAGAACAAATCGAGCTGCTTTTCTTTGGATTTTTTCCAGTTCTTGAATCAGGTAATCCTGGTGAGGGTCCCATACACTGGAACCATACTCTAGTTGGGGTCTTACCAGAAACTTATATGCCCTCTCCTTTACATCCTTACTACAACCCCTAAACACCCTCATAACCACGTGCAGAGATCTGTAGGCCTACCCTTTATTTACAATCCCATTTATGTGATTACCCCAATGAAGATCTCTCCTTATATTAACACCTAGATACTTACAATGATCCCCAAAAGGAACTTTCACCCCATCAACGCAGTAATTAAAACTGAGAGGACTTTTCCTATTTGTGAAACTCACAACCTGACTTTTAACCCCGTTTATCAACATACCATTGCCTGCTGTCCACCTCACAACATTTTCGAGGTCACGTTCCAGTTGCTCACAATCTTGTAACTTATTTATTACTCTATAGAGAATAACATCATCCGCAAAAAGCCTTACCTCTGATTCCACTCCTTTACTCATATCATTTATATATATAAGAAAACATAAAGGTCTGATAATACTGCCTTGAGGAATTCCCCTCTTAATTTTTACAGGATCAGATAAAGCTTCACCTACTCTAATTCTCTGAGATCTATTTTCTAGAAATATAGCAACCCATTCAGGCACTCTTTTGTCTAGTCCAATTGCACTCCTTTTTGCCAGTAGTCTCCCATGATCCACCCTATCAAATGCTTTAGACAGGTCAAACGCAATACAGTCCATTTGACCTCCAGAATCCAAGATCTATATCTTTCTGGAATCCTACAATTGAGCTTCAGTGGAATAACCTTTCCTAAAACCGAACTGCCTTCTATCGAACCAGTTATTAATTTCACAAACATGTCTAACATAATCAGAAAGAATGCCTTCCCAAAGCTTACATACAGTACAATGCATGTCAAACTTACTGGCCTCTAATTTTCAGCTTTATGTCTATCACCCTTTCCTTTATACACAGGGGCTACTATAGCAACTATCCATTCATCTGGTATTGCTCCTCCGACCAAACAATAATCAAATAAGTACTTCAGATATGGTATTATATCCCAACCCATTGTCTTTAGTATATCCCCAGAAATCTTATCAATTCCAGCCGCTTTTCTAGTTTTCAACTTTTGTATCTTATTGTAAATGTCATTGTTATCATATGTAAATTCTAATACTTCTTTGGCATTAATCTCCTCCTCTATCTGGACATTACCCTTGTAACCAACAATCTTTACATACTGCTGACTGAATACTTCTGCCTTTTGAATATCCTCACATACACACTCCCCCTGTTCATTAATTATTCCTGGAATGTCCTTCTTGGAACCTGTTTCTGCCTTAAAATACCTATACATACCCTTCCATATTTCACTAAAATTTGTATGACTGCCAATTATGTTTGCCATCATGTTATCCTTAGCTGCCTTCTTTGCTAGATTCAATTTTCTAGTAAGTTCCTTCAATTTCTCCTTACTTTCACAGCCATTTCTACTCTATTTCTTTCCAGTCTGCACCTCCTTCTTAGTCTCTTTATTTCTCTATTGTAATAAGGTGGTCTTAACCATTCCTTACCAGCCTTAAAGGTACAAACATGTTTTCGCATTCGAAACAGACTTTCAACGTATTAGGTCGTGTTACGTACGTGTAGTACGGGTTGAAGAGATGTTAAGTACAGAACAAAAATGGCCAGCCGGACACCAGTGGGATCCGAACCCACAACCTCCCGACTTCGCGTCGGTTGCAACGTGAAATCGGGAGGTTGTGGGTTCGGATCCCACTGGTGTCCGGCTGGCCATTTTTGTTCTGTACTTAACATCTCTTCAACCCGTACTACACGTACGTAACACGACCTAATACGTTGAAAGTCTGTTTCGATTACAATGCGGTCGTGAAAATTCAATATTTATGTTTTCGCATTCCTCAACAATTTCTTTAAACCTATCCCAGAGTCTGTTTACATTTTTATTTACCGTTTCATAGTTACTTTTTAGAAACTGCCTCATGCTTGCTTTATAAGCCATATGGTACTGCCTAATAGTCCTACTTTTAAGACGTTCCTTTCTATCACATTTATTTTTAACTACGACAAAAACAGCTTCATGATCACTAATACCATCTATTACTTCAGTTTCTCTATAGCGCTCATCTGGTTTTATCAGCACCACATCCAGGATATTTTTCCCTCTGGTTGGTTCCATCACTTTCTGAATCAGCTGGCCTTCCCATGATGTCCCAAAAATCATCTACGAGAGGAGCAATGTACGTAGATACAAATCCTGGTGGTAAACATCGAATCAGATATTTTGGCATCTGATATAAGGTTCTATGTTTATAGAACATCTTAATAGCCTCACTTACTTGTGTGAGATAAATAAGATATTGCGTATTAGTTACACTGGTAGGCGAATAGGATCCACAATCACAGTTTGTTTTGTTATCAAAACGATTGCATGTAACCGTGCAGTCTTTTCCATAGTGTACCTCGTACGATGTAGAAGGACACAGTAATATTTATTATAAAAGGCTATCCATATTTATAGTCTTGTAACAATATTCGTTAGCGGATGGTAAGTGATATCACTCATATGAATAATAACACAATAGGCTGTTGTGATAGCAGGAATGTTTTCAGATGTTTCAAATTCTAAACGAATATCGACAGGAGATTCTTTTATAGATTTCTCATGATAAGAGCAGTCTATAACTACAATCGGTGCTTCATTTTCACATTCTTCAGGCGAAAATAGCAGAGGAGTTTCTTTCTGATAATACGATGACAGTAATTGACAAAACATGTCATAGAACAACCCAAATTTATTTCTTTCAAAATTAATGTCTAAGTTTTCATATGGATACGTAATTCCGTTGAGATATACTGTAGTCTAATATTACTTAATTTACACTGATCAGACTGTGAGCTATCTTTTTCACGGTTGAATTTACAATGGGTTTGAAATCCAAAAATAATATAAAAAGGCTTTTCAGTAAAACATGATGTTTTAACAGCCCAGCTATGCTTGTCTGTAGGTAGTAACACAGGATATTCATGCAGCTCCCAACTTCGAAACAGTATAAGTAATGGTGTATCATTCTCTACAATCTTGAGCAATAAAAGTTTTTCTCGATCAGATAATGTTACATGTGGAATCCTCCGCAATATACGATCAAGTGTAGTTTTCTAGTATACTGGTGTTTCTGCTGCTTTAAGAGAACTGTAATTACTTCGATCACGGATCAGAATTAGCTCTTGTTTTATGATTTTACTTCATTTTCTAAGCCTACTACACGTTCTGTCGTCGTGCAAACATCTCAAGAAGAGATGCAAGATGAAGTAGAAGATTTCAACGCTTCTTTGCTATCGAAACAAGGTAAGTTTGTACCTGGAAACGCTAATTTAGAAGCAACAACACATCAACAGTCTGCATATAGGCACAAAGTTCACAACAAGCCTTTGTTACCCCATGTAGACTTAAGATACTGTAAAGACCCCCAACGTACTCGTAAAACGTTTGCAACTGCTAAGAGCCTACCAAGATGCTGGTTATACAGAGTATAAAGCAGATATTTTGAATTAGAGCCAGAATTACGTCGTGTGGGTTATTGAGTAGTAGCTCTTCAAAGTGAACACCTTACCTGTAAGCTCTCTCTCTCGACAGTATAACAACCTAAACACCTTCCTACATTCCCAGCCCTTACCCTCACCCTCGTCATCCTTCTGTAGTATATAGTGGATCGAGTAGCTATATTGGTACAGATTATTTTCCAACATTATCCCTTCCTTAGGGTGTTAACTCCGCCTCTAGATCTGGAGCCGGTCTCAAGCCCGGATAAAGAGAGGAGAGGCACCCTAAATACTACAAAAATGTAAGCCCTTTTTCCCTTCATCCCTCATACCCTTTAGCCCATTTGCCCTTTAGACATCTATCCCTAGGAGAAGGGCGCGGTGAGGAGGAGGAGGAGGAAGAAGAAGAGTTCTTCCGTCTTTTTACTCTTCTAATAAGACGTGACCCCTGGGTTCCATTCCCTATCATGTGTGTAGCAATAAAATTTCGGTTCAGCATTTTCCAATCCTACACCGAATGAACTTTATCACTTCTAACAGATTACAAGTTAGGTTATAGCAACATTCTATGTTTATGTTCATCTCATCATTCTGATTATGCTTTTAGCTTTAAGCGATTATCCTTCCTCGAGAGCCCTAGTGCAGCTCTCCCCCAGGATTAGATCCATAAGAGCCTATGTATACGCAAGATTCCCTGCGCTACACTGATGTTAGGAAGGGTTGTGACGTACCCACTCTTGCCCACAGATGTCTGACAAAATCGTGACGTGGCAGGTCACCTTAATTTTAATATAAATAAATAATATCTCATTTTTCTCTATAAACAATATCCCATGGGCGCCAGCCTTCAAGCTTATGGCTTGAAAACGATAGTTGATAATAATAATAATAATAAAAATAATAATAATTCAAGAAGTCAAGAAAGACCTGGACCGGGCGAGTTGGCCGTGCGCGTAGAGGCGCGCGGCTGTGAGCTTGCATCCGGGAGATAGTAGGTTCGAATCCCACTATCGGCAGCCCTGAAGATGGTTTTCCGTGGTTTCCCATTTTCACACCAGGCAAATGCTGGGGCTGTACCTTAATTAAGGCCACGACTGATTCCTTCCAACTCCTAGGCCTTTCCTATCCCATCGTCGCCATAAGACCTATCTGTGTCGGTGCGACGTAAAGCCCCTAGCAAAAAAAAGACCTGGAAAGGAACAACATACGAGAAGAAGAATTATTGGAAAGAAAGATTTTTAGGAAGAAAGTCTTACAAATGGAAGGATTCCGAGGGAGGAAGGAAAAGAAAACAGGCACAAAGTGGACTGAAGACAGGAAAAAGAAACAGTGAAACAATGAAAGAATACTGGAAGAAAAGTAAAGAACAACTAAGGAGGAACAATTGAAATTGTAACGTGGTCCTTAGAAGGCCGGAACGCAAGAAGAAGAATAATAATGAAATGAAATAGCGTATGACTTTTAGTGCCGGGAGTGTCCGAGGACAAGTTCGGCTCGTCAGATGCAGGTCTTTTGATCTGACACCCGTAGGCACCTGCGCGTCATGATGTGGATGAAAGGATGATGAAGACAACACATACACCCAGCCCCCGTGCCAGCGAAATTAACCAATTAAGGTTAAAATTCCCGACCCTGCCGGGAATCGAACCCGGGACCCCTGTGGCCGAAGGCCAGCACGCTAACCATTTAGCCATGGAGCCGGACATAATAATAATAATAATAATAATACGTAATGAGACTCTAAAAACTCCCAGGGGTGGGGTGACGGAATACTAACCATTAAGTACACTAACTCGGAAGTTAAGGATCCTTAATAATAATTTCAGAAAATACAAATTAAAACAGCTATTTATTAGGATGAAAAAACGTGATGTAACGGCGTATGAACGGAATCTGAACTACGGAAGCAAAAGAAAAATTGAATGAAATAAACTCTAAGAAAATGAACTGTTACGCGAAGACTTGCAGTAATTTATGCCATTAGCTCACCATGTGTAGACTGTTATCTGGATGCAATCTATGTAGCAGCTGATGTTTGATGAACCTTTCGTACAGGCGGCGTCATCTCTTGTTGTGGATTCCAGTCCTACTTCTTCTTTGTGCATAGTACACTAGCTGTACTACGACTTTCCTGCCTTTAACACTTCCTACTGTACTCCTTACATAAAGTCGTAATGAGTCCTAATTTTAATAGCAAAACCACGATGGGTTACGTTCATACAGAGAATGCACTTGTATTCTTCCGTATTACGGAACAGTAGCGTAACTAAATTCATAACAAAATCTCTCCTGCCCTATACCAGTCAAAACAGGTCTCAATGAGAATAAATTTTGAGTAGTACACTACTCAAATGTGAAGTGAACTAAGTTAAGATCTTCTCCGATGTCAAGACGTACAGCCCTCCTCCGATGATAGATTAGAATCGTCCTTTTCAGTAGTTGTAAGTAAGAGAGTCCTCCAAGTGCCTGTCGTCGAAGTATATAGGTTCCAAAGTCTCCCTCCATCAACCATATCACATGTGCCAGTAAGATTTGATGTCTTACTCCTTCTCCTATCCAATGCTGTGAATCCATCATGTTGCTTCATTACGTCCATTCACATAGGTTAAACTTTCCCGCGGAAACAAAGCATCAGGTAGCGAGCTTCGAAAAGTAGGCGTCAACAAGGCTTTAACTGTCTCCTCAGAGTGTGGAGAGGGTAAGGTCTCTCGTAAGCTTGATGGCGTACGTTTCCTGGTAATGGGCTGAAATTAGCCTGGTGACTCCCGTCACATCACCTCGGCTATTGGAAAATTTACTGCAAGCTATTAATACGAATGATGTTGAAATACTTTACACAGTAAGTCGTTCGTTCAGAATACGTTATAGCCGCGATACGAAGAACTGAAATGATATGAAATGAATGATTAAAACCCTATATATATACATAATCATTTTAAAATGACCTACCAGTGATTAAATATATACATCTTTTCAATTAACTACACAGTTCAATAATTTAGTACATGCTGTGATGTTCCAAACATCACAGGGTATCCGGTTAGGAGGATAAAACTCCCGCATTAGCCCAATACTCGAAAAGCTCTAGCACAGCTCTCCCCAAGTTAGTGCCATAAAGCTCATGAATCACCACTTGGTCCTGTGCTAGACTCAAGTTATGAAGGGCAGCTGGTGAGAAGGATGAGCGATTGCCCAGCTCCTTAAAGTTAGTATAATATAACCAATGTACAGCGGTTATCTCTCCTAGTAGCCCCTGCCTCAGTTCCCAAAAGATAGGTAATTAAACTAATGGGTCATAAGTTACAAGTTGTGAGCCCCTGAGGCAGCTCTCTAGTTAGGTCTATACGAATAGAGTATATCCGCTATCTTACATAGCAGCCCTTGTCTCAGTTCTCGATTGTCAGGCCGATCAAACTGATAGGTTATAAGGAACAAGTTTTGAGCCCCTGAGGCAGCCCTCTAGATGAGGTCTATACGAACAGAGTATAGCAGTTATCTTGCAAAGTAGCCCTTGCCTCATTTATCGAATTTCAGGCTGATAAAACTAATAGGTTATAAGTTACAAGTAACGAGACCCTGAGGCGACCGCCTAGTAAAGGTCCATACGAATGGAGTATAGCAACCATCTTGCGTGGTAGCCCTTACCTCAGTCCCGGAAAGTTAGGCTGGTGAAACTAATAGGTCATAAGTTACAAGTTGTGAGCCCCTAAGGCAGCCTTCTAGTTAGGTCTATACGAATAGAGTATAGCAGCTATCTTGCATAGCAGCCCTTGCCTCAGTTCTCGAATGTGAGGCTGATAAATCAAATAGGTCATAAGTTACAAGTTGTAAGCCCCTCAGGCAGCTCTCTAGTTGAGGTCTATACGAATACAGTACAGCAGTCATCTTGCATACTCCTTGCCTCAGTTCTCGAATGTCAGACCGATCAAACTGGTAGGTCATAAGTTACAAGTTGTAAGCCCCTGAGGCAGCTCCGTAGAGACAGTCCTGTAAAAACAATGTGTCGCCATTAGCTCCTGGTCCATCACCTTAAAGTTAGTCTCGTATAACCAATGTATAACACCCATTATGCCTCGGGGGCCCTAGCACTAGGAAGTTGTACGCAGCCGCCATCTTGCACAATCGCCCCTAGGCCGTCTACTTAAATCCTATGTCTCCCCTAGACCCGGCTTTCTTCATAAGAGCCTATATATAGCCGCCATCTTACCCATTAGCCTCTGGGGCTAGCTTTCTCCATAAGAGCCCGTGTATAGCCGCCATCTTGCGCAATCGCCCCTAGGCCGTCTCCTTAAATCCTATGTCTCCCCTAGACCAGCTTTCTTCATAAGAGCCTATGTATAGCCGCCATCTTGCGCAACCGCCCTTAGGCCATCTCCTTAAGTCCTACGTTCCCCTAGACCACCTTTCTCCATAAGAGCCTATATATAGCCGCCATCTTGCGCAGTAGCCTCTGGACCAGCTTTCTCCATAAGAGCCCGTGTATAGCCGCCCGCCCCTAGGATGTCTCCTTAAATCCTATGTCTCCCCTAGACCAGCTTTCTTCATAAGAGCCTATGTATAGCCGCCATCTTGCGCATTAGCCTCTGGGACTAGCTTTCTCCATAAGAGCCCCTGTATAGCCGCTATCTTGCGCAATCGCCCCTAGTCCGTCTCCTTAAATCCTATGTCTCCCCTAGACCAGCTTTCTTCATAAGAGCCTATGTATAGGCGCCATCTTGCGCATTAGCCTCTGGGGCTTGCTTTCTCCATAAGAGGCCGTGTATAGCCGCCATTTTACGCAATCGCCCTTAGGCCATCTCCTTAAATCCTACGTTCCCCTAGACCACCTTTCTCCATAAGAGCCTATATATAGCCGCCATCTTGCGCAGTAGCCGCTGGATCAGCTTTCTCCATAAGAGCCCGCGTATAGCCGCCATCTGACGCAATCGCCCTTAGGCCATCTCCTTAAGTCATACGTTCCCCTAGACCACCTTCACCATAAGAGCCTATTTATAGCCGTCATCTTGCGCAGTAGCATCTGAACCAGCTTTTTCCATAAGAGGCCGTGTATAGCCGCCATCCTGCGCAATAGCCCTTAGGCCATCTCCTTAAGTCCTACGTTCCCCTAGACCACCTTTCTCCATAAGAGCCTATATATAGCCGCCATCTTGCGCAGTAGCCGCTGGATCAGCTTTCTCCATAAGAGCCCGTGTATATCCGCCATCTGACGCAATCGCCCTTAGGCCATCTCCTTAAGTCATACGTTCCCCTAGACCACCTTCGCCATAAGAGCCTATTTATAGCCGCCATTCTGCGCAGTAGCCTCTGGACCAGCTTTCTCCATAAGAGCCCGTGTATAGTCGCCATCTTGCGCAATCGCCCTTAGGCCGTCTCCTTAAATCCTATGTCTCACCTGAGCCAGCTTTCTCCATAAGAGCCTATATATAGCCGCCATCTTGCGCAGTAGCGTCTGGGCTAGCTTTCTCCATAAGAGCCCGTGTATAGCCACCATCTTGCGCAATCGCCCGTAGGCCGGCTCCTTAAGTCCCTAGTCTCCCCCTGAGCCAGCTTTCTCCATAAGAGCCTATATATAGCCGCCATCTTGCGCAGTAGCGTCTGGGCTAGCTTTCTCCATAAGAGCCTATGTATAGCCGCCATTTGCGCAGTAGCATCTGGGCTAGCTTTCTCCATAAGAGCCCGTGTATAGCCGCCATCTTGAGCAATTGTCGTCGGGAAGGACAGCCTGCTAAGGAGGAGGGAGGTTAGGCCCTTCCAAGATAGCGACTGTCCATGTCGGGAAGAGCATCTGCCTGTAAAACTGAGGTTAGACCCCCTACAAGATAGCGACTGTCCACGTCGGGAAAGGCATCCTCCCGTAAAACTGAGGTTATCCTCCTCCAAGATAGCGTCTGTGAGGTTAGGCTCGCTCTCTTATGCAAATTCGGGAATCGGCATGGGCATACTACTATACTAGGGGTCAATGTCCCCTGCCCGTGACATATACAAAATTATATATTCTTGCTCATTATATCCCCGCTTAAGCGCCTCTACGTTATGCCTGTCCGCAATCTGGACTCATTAATTTGTGGCAAACCCGAATCACACCCTTCAGGTACCCACTTGTCCGCAGTATGGACTGTTCGCAATCTGGACTCATTAATTTGTGGCAAACCCGAATCACACCCTTTAGGTACCCACTTGTCCGCAGTATGGACTGTTCGCAATCTGGACTCATTAATTTGTGGCAAACCCGAATCACACCCTTTAGGTACCCACTTGTCCGCAGTACGGACAGCTCGCAATCTGGACTCATTAATTTGTGGCAAACCCGAATCACACCCTTTAGGTACCCACTTGTCCGCAGTATGGACAGCTCGCAATCTGGACTGTTCGGAATCAGGACAACACCATGAAAATAAATTTGGAAATCAAGAGGACAAATTGGTGAAATATTTGTTTATAGGGATTGGAATAGTTTACCAAGGAAGACATTCGATCAATTTCCAAGTTCTTTGAAATTATTAAGACTAGGTAATCAACGGATACGGAATCTGCAACCTGGGGACTGCGCTAAATGCTGACCAGTGGCGAGTGATGAAAAAGTGTCATATTTCAATGCTTACCTTAAACAAGATCTTTGGCTCGAGCTTTTTGTTTTCTGTGTGTATACGATACTGATAAAAGGCCCGAGCAGAACATTTCAGAAGTGATTGACTTGGTCCGGATTTTAAATAATTTATTACAATATTAAAAACAAACAACCCGCGTATCTCACCAATTACAATATAATTTTATTTCGGTAAATGTGTTCGTTATCTTCACAGAGGGAGAGCTAGCTACGCGGTTCGAGGCGTTTAGCTGTTGGTTTGCTTTCGGGAGAATCTTTGGCAGCCCAGAAAATGGTTTTCCGTGGTTTCCCCTTTTCAGATTGTACCTTAATTAAGGCCATGATCGCTTTCCTCCCAATCCTATGCCATCGACATTATAAGACCCGTCTTGGTCTGTGTGAAAAAGCAAGTACCGTAGCAAAAAGGAAACAGCATTTCAGGACGGCACAGTTTTTATAGGTTAAATAAAATTGTTTTATTTTGTAAATGCTTGATTTCATAATCGCTTTGATTTAATGGATTGAATTTTCGAAAACTCGCTGCTTAAATGTGTGTTCTTTATTTCGTGGGGGTGGGTTCAACCCTTACAACCCCTTCTCCTACCTTGGTACGGGCTTGGAAAGAAGCATACATTACGTGATGCACTGAAGGTAGGATCGTATCGTTATCGCCTCCTGACGAGAAGACGTAGAGATAACCAACACGTTATATCGTGTTGCAACTTCTGTGGCCTGACTTTCTGATAACTCAGTAACCTTTTCCGTAATGTTGGTACCGAACTCGATAGCTGCAGTCGCTTAAATGCGGCCAGTATCCAGTATTCGGGAGATAGTAGGTTCGAACCCCACTGTTGGCAGCCCTGAAAATGGTTTTCCGTGGTTTCTCATTTTCACACCAGGCAAATGCTGGGGCTGTACCTTAATTAATGCCACGGCCGCTTCCTTCCCACTCCTAGCCCTTCCCTGCCCCATCGTCGCTATAAGACCTATCTGTGTCGGTGCGACGTAAAGCAACTAGCAAAAAAAAAAGTAATGTTGGTAACCGCTCGCTCTTACTCGGGCGTGAGAATGTTATGCCGGCAGCATTGCCACTGCCTTCGTGATATACAGGCCATACTGTAGCTCTGATGACGTCACGCTTTGGGTGGGACTCGGAGGCGATACGCATCCGCTCCGCTTGAATAACACACTCGTTTAAATTACTTAAGAAACTATTAACACTTTATAATACCAAAAACTAATCATAAATATGTGTTAGTTCTGACATACAATGCATATCCTTCTCCTTAATGTTCTATTTCTCGCGTATATCCGTTCGTTTCCGTGAGTACAGGCTAACACTTTGAGACATATTCTTGCGATTTCTATCCATTTTCTAGTCAACTGAAGCATTCACATCACACAGTAAACACTGATAGAAAACAAACAACCAATTACAAATACAATATACTACAAATGTAAATTATTTCTGTACCACCAATTCAGTACCTACAAGAAAGATTACAAGTAAGCTAACCTCCAACAATAACAAAACATTTACTGTCACTGTCATGAAATTCAGTTATTGTTTAAAAATGTAGATTTTTAATCAGAAAATAATCCCTATACAATTATTTTCGTATTCAATTTTTATGGAATAACCATGTTTCATTGCCTATGATATGAAATTTGATAGGAAAAATCTCAGCAGTGTTATTTCAGAATACATTTTTACCTAAAATGGTAAAATGCATAGATTGGGCTTGAATTTTCAGATACACCTAACTCAAATAAGCCGTAAGACTGATTACATAAAAATTTATCTAATGTTACCCATGTTTTTGACATAATAATAAATTTTAACTCACCATTTGGACGAGACACTCTTATTTGCCTCAGGATTTAGTATTCAGGAAATTGGCTGATACAACTGTATGGTGATTAACTATTAATTTCTCCCTAGGATTAACCTTCTTCCATAAACTAACTCTTTCTTCATCAGAAGGAAACAAATACTGCAGTGTACTCTCCTCCTGTAAAATTTGCTTTGCAGCCAGGCCACAGCAACTCTTAGCATGGTGATTTCTCTCACTTATAACGTTAATTCAATTATATACACATCGCGGTTGATAATAAAGCGCTGAATGCATTAACTCAATTCATTTTACACTATGGATATAATATTACACAAATAAACTACAAAATTAAAACACCGCAGAGCGATATTCTTAACCTATAGCCTCACATGAATACACGCTCACACTAAGTTTTCTTCGCTAATTGAGGACTTTTCACTTAATAACGCAGTCGATAAAGATTCAGACTGATATATATCTGAGTAAACATTCGGCCAACGTTAAAAATTTCAATAAAACAGCGAAGAAGTAACATGTAACTCGGGTATGATGCGCAAAGGTATCACCCAAATATCACTATAAAATTTGTCACAAATGGAACATAATAATTGCTTTTACACATATCAAGTGAAAAATCCCTGGCAAATTAAGAAATACCGTCGTTATTTGAGAAATATGAAAACATACTTAAGGCTTGTAGACAGGACTGGTTTATGTCGTACTACGCTGCTGGTGCCGTCTTTTGTTACTTTCTTCAGGTCCTGAGCTAGCTCCGTGGAATGGGAGGGCTATGTCTGTGGATTCTAATTATCTTTGGCCAGTACAAACAGCAAAATGGAGGTCAAAAGAAAAATAGCATGATCCCTGGACCAATAAATATTTTTATTTCTGTTCGAACGAAATCACTAGTCCACTGAGTTTTTCTTATGTACATTGGCCATATCATTTTCTCGCCTATTAAATATTGCATATCGCGATACAATTCATGAAATGATGTCATTGACAAGTGAAGAATGAAACGAAAGCAAAGAACTTCAGTGAACACAGATATCACACACGAAATTGTTCAAAGTGTAAGACAAAAGACATACGTGTGTCACTGTGAGCGCAACACCAAATGTACTTGTAAAGTAGTAAAGTACGTATTCATATTCTCCAAAAAACATATATTTCTTAATTTACCAGGGATTTTTTACTTGATATGTGTAAAAGTAATTATTATGTTCCATTTGTGACAAATTTTATAGTGATATTTAGGTGATACCAATGCGCACTATACCCTGTAACTCAAGTAACTCACGTGCTGAACTCCCCCCCTAACGATCAGCTGATTGCTTTCCCGCGCTTGCTACAGTATGGCCTGTAGTTCACGAAGGCCGTGGCATTGCCAACCGTACGGTTTGAATTGTACATTTACGGTTTTCAACCCTCTAAGTACGGTGTACGGTTCGAATGTCCAACCGTACGCGTTATATACGGTTCTGCGAAATTCCTAAATGATCATATTTTATTATTGGGAATGTTCAGATTTTGTATGGAAAATTATTTTGCTTCCTGACTGAAGACACTGTACCTCATTTCCTGGATATTTATAACGTGGTCTCCATTTCTCCAGGGGACTTCCAAGCTTTGAAATGTTGTAATTCACCCTTGAGCTGGTTTCAGATGAACCAATGAAGCACCTGAATGATCTGACACGTGGGATTTTTGTCTCATTCTGCGGCCGGGATTACCCTACTTACTGATCTCGTAGTCATGTGTTCACAGGCACACTCCTCAATGAGCCACACCGAACTCCAATAATCGTTTGTTAACCAAATTCTGTGATAGCATAATATTCTTTTTATTTATTTAATTGACCTTTGTTGTAACAACATTTGGTCATCCTCCATGTACAAAGAACACTCACCAGCACACATACAAAAATATGAATTTTCAGCGCAAAGTATATATAAGAGATAAAGACCAAATCGTCCACATTCTTCAAGTACATAAAACCACACTAAATCTATCTTCCGGGAGGAGAGGGGGAGGACAAACGAAACACTGGCAACAATGCGATGAGCACAAAGTCAAATTCTTATATCCGCGGTTCTCAAAAAGTCCATCACAATCCGCGTATCTCACCAATTAAAACATAATAATTTTCTTTCAGTAAATGTGTTCATTATCTTCACAGAGGGAGAGTTAGCTACGAAGTTCGAGGCGTTTAGCTGTTGGTTTACATTCAGGAGAATGTTGGCAGCCCAGAAAGTCGTTTCCCATGGTTTCTCATTTTCAGACTGTACATTGCAACACCAATGCAGCGCTGGTCGGGAGCGGCACTTGCAGATAGCATAATTCAGATAGAAAGCGGCTTCGAGAAGCATAATAATTCTCATACCCGAGATCACAATGCCCAAAACAATATCAGACTTCCGTCCAATAACATTACTCAACACCGATTACAAGATATATATGAAAATTCTTGCAAGTATAATGCCTTTCATGGTAAGAGTCATCAAAGAAGGCCAAACGTGTGGTAGGCCTATTCGAACTAGAAAAATAACACAATATTCAAGACATTAGGAACACGGTGTTTTTTATGCAAAAGAATACAGATATAGGTGGTGGCATTTTAAAACTGGAATTTCAGAAAGTTTTCGATCGTATACATCACGGATACTTGCTGGGAGTGATGCGACATATGGGTTTCCCCGACTCTCTCTCTCTGTAACATTATACATAATGTTTATCAGTCTGCCCACTTCAGAATTCTACTTAATGGTTTCTTTTCTCGTCTGATTCCCATTCAAACGCCATTACGACAAGGATGGCCCTTTTCTATGATCGTATATTCCTTTGAGCATAGAAACATTCGAACGTGCTGTTCATCATGTCCAAATCCAAATAATCTGTTTATCATTAGAGCTGCGAATGACGTAATTATCCATCTTCGCACCCCTCAAGTCGCTCAACAGCTAACAGGAACAATATCCACGTACGAAATAGCCTCTAACGCACTTGTAATTTACCATAAATCGGAACTTCTTCCTCTTGGTAGATGGCCGAAGGCATCAATGATAGCCGATGTACCAACCAAAGAGCGTGTTAAAATTTTAGGGATCATCTCTACCCAAAAAAATTGAAGAAATAGTCGATTTAAACTGGAATAATATTAGACAAAAGGTGTGCTCAGCACTATCGATGCACCTCAGCAGGAACCTAAACATAATACCAAAACTATGACATATCAACCAGAATGTACTGTCAAAATATTGGTACTCTGCAAAAATTTTACCAGTGCCAGAAAGAATTTCCCAACGTATACAACTTTGTATCGGATACTACTTATGGAGAGGATACACTTTTCGTATAGCCAGGCCACGACTGAGGAAACCAGATGATAAAGGGGGATTAAGCCTTATAACAGTCTCGGAAAAATGTAACGCGCTCCTGATCAGAGAATTGTGCAGTATTCGTCTTGTGACCAGGATACATCACTCCAGATTTCTCCCCTTGTGCAAAATAATCAATATTTTCGCTCGTCTTACTTTAAATCTGTTCTGCAGGCTTCGCATAATTTGCCGCTTCATGTCCACAATATCCTCGCTGTTGAACTAATTTATAATAAACTAGCTGATGTACCCGTGCTTCGCTACGGAATTCTACATTGTATACAGAATTGTAAGTTAGGTAGTGTACACGTTGTGAGCAAGACTGTATTAAATTGCATAGCTCTTAACGTTACCCTGGAAACGCGACGGAGAAATCACCAAACGTCTTTTCTCATAATTATGAAGACTGCGTTAGGGAATTTTCATTGTAATAGTACGTCCGCTTGCCTACCATCAGTCACAATCAGGCTGGGGAGTTTTCATTATAATGGCGGACAATCACTCTCCACCTGCCTTTTTACATACTCTTAGTGGTTTTCCCAACTGAAATGAACATAGGTCAATACAACGACGTCACTAGGAATGGCGCGAGTAAAAGCAATGATTTCACATGAAATACTCGATCAAAGGAATAAAAAACACATTTTCTCACTTTTAACGAAAAGTACTACGCTCCGATCTAACAGTCCAAGGTTCCATAGCTGGAATGACCAGCCGCAGACAGCTGTGATCCGTGAACACTCTTAGTCTTTTTTCGGGGGGAGGGGTTCGAATAGTGGAGTGTCCCAGGGCAAAAACTATGCCCCTTTACTAATCTGTTTCCTAGGAGTACCCGATGAGTCGGAAAATCTCAATTTACTACACTGGCGGTGGAAAAATCCATCTGACTTGGAGGCAATTTCTTCCTCCAAGCCAGAGGAGAAACCCCCTCTTCACTGCTAATTTGGAATAAAGTCAACGTAGAATTTAATAAAAGTGAAGAGGAAGAAGCTCTTTTTAAGAAACGGCTCTTTTCAGGGTTGAATTTTGAGTTATTTAGTGAATTGTGGTGCTATAATTTGGAATATGCCTAAATTGTAATTCTAGACCAGGTCATACTACTACTACTACTACTAAATTAGTTTCTGCCTTAAGAGTGCACACTGCTCATTCAAAACAGCGCGTCAGAGTAGGAGTCGAATACATGGAATACTATGATGAACCAGTGAATTACGTACCAGCAGTACAGTATCAGAAAATGTATGAACCAGAGGTATGACATTCTAAAGAAGAAAGTTTTCTAACTCCCCAACCATTTCCCGCCAATATTCAATCAGGCTATTATACTCGGTACGAAGCAGTAATCCAATCTATCGGAGTTCAGCGGCAGCATAAGAGACAGAGAACATCACCACAAACAATGGTCAATGTAATGTTATTGTTGATCAATGTTATGCGCTTTCAGTATTGTAGGCCTTCACATTTAGTTTTCTTCCGACTCTGAAATTCCACTCTTATCATAGTCGGTACGGTAAAATTTAACAAAACATAAATGGTCGGAAATTGTATTCTCTACAACTTTTGTTATGTAGTACTTTTCGATAGGACCAATAACATAGGTATTTAAAAATTAAATTTTAGGCGCCTTCCCCTAAACTACCATGTCATCCCGGGTGAATAAAATTGTTGATAACATAGACTTTAGTTTCTTATTCCCCGGCTCTATATACCGGTACCGACTTTCATTAAATTCTGTTAATCCATTTTCTCGTGGCTCGGCGTTGATAAGGACTTGGCAACAAAAATACAAATTCATGAATATCTGTGTTATCAAAGCCAGTACAGTAACAATGTATGACATAAATGATCGGAAATTTAATTCTATATAACTTTAGTTATGCAGTATTTATCGATAGAACCACTAATAATATAAATATTTGAGAATTAAATTTTAGGCCTTCCCCTAAACTACCATTTCACTCAGCGTGAGTAAAATGATTTATAGCCTAGATTGTAGTGGCTCATCCCCCGACTTCACAAACCGTTCATTAAATTCTTTTCAGCCGTTTTCTCGTGATGCGTGTACATACATACATACATACATACATACATACATACATACCGGTACATACATACATATATGCATGTTCAGTCCGTCAGCGATTCCGCTGGTGGGATCCTCAACAGCTCTGCCATCAGCTGTCATAGATGGCCTAGGCATCACTGAAGAGGCGTACTAGGGAAACGAGGAGTGAGGTAGTTTCCCGTTGCTTTCCTCACCGAGCCAGAGTTGCTATTACATATCAGTCTGCCAAGCCCACTGAAATGCATACACCAACCGACCCTATGGACAACATTTTCACACCATTCATAGCAGGGACTGGCTGCATAAGGATTGGCATTACTAGCATCGCTCATACCTCAGTCACTTTCATATTGTCAAAGCCAAGGATAAGACAGACAGATCTAGGAAAGTAACAAAATTGCTCTAGCCTATACCCGAAGACATAGTGCACTGTAAACACTACGTCCTGCCAGGAAAGACATACATACATACATACATACATACATACATACATACAGACAGACAGACAGACATTATGAAAAAGCAAAAAGTGCATTTCCTTGTTACTATGGACATGACCGATACAGAAATACCATTCTTTTCAAATTCTGAGCAATGTACAGACAAAACTTATTTTATATATATGTAGATTACTAGAGAAGCAAGATCATCTACCACACATACTGGTTAAGTACTCCATTTATAATTGGACCAATATCTGGACAACTTTCCAAATTCACTGTATCCCCTTGGAATGTAGAGTAGCTAGCTATAAGATTATAAATTAGTTACTTCCATAAGAAGAAAATAAATTCCGGAACAGGGTGACAACCGCCGCTATATAAGAAATGCTGGGTAATATTGATACTCAGTTTCACAGACTGACCAGCTGTGAAGCCGTCAAGGACGAACAGATGATCCCTTTCCATGGCCAAGTTAGGATGCGTCAATATGTGAAAGGGAAGCCCAACCCAGTTGGGATGAAAGCTTTTGTCATAGCCACACCATCTGGTATTCCAGTCGATTTGATGTTGTACCAAGGGAAGGGAAGGGAAATAGTGTCAGAGAAGACCCCTCTCCCAGAAAAACTTGATATTGGAGGTCGTGTTGTGCTCAGTCATACCGATTCACTTCCGCCAGGATCATGTGTATACATTATTTGGTATTTTACATCAGTGCCTTTGCTGGATAGTTTACTGAACCATAGAAGTATCTTGGCAAGTGCCACGATTATGGAAAGTCGCTTGCCGAAAACCACAATGTTTAGTAAGGATACTCATATGAAACGAGAGGGAAGGGGTAGTGTTGACCAAGTTGTTAGGTATATTGATAAGGTGGCGCTGATCAAGCGTATCTACCTAAGGTCGACAGAGTTTGGCCTTGAACCCGTCGAAGGCTGCAGACGCTGGTCCAACAAGGATAAGCAGTATGTTCAAGTTCCTCGACCACGTCTAGTAAAGAACTGCAATATCTATATGGTGGGGGTGGACCTGCTCAGTAGAGTGCCAAGCGAGTACACTATGAGTAGTTCGACAAAGAAGTGGACCATTAGAGTGATGCATAACTTTATTAACTTGGCAACTGCTGCATCCTGGCTTGAGTACTGCCAAGCAGCTGTACAAGCCTCGTGGACCAAGAAGAACATTCTGCCTTATTACAAATTTAAATTGGAAGTAGCAGAACATTTAATCTTTTTCGACAAGAATGCAGAAAATGATGGTGAAGAAGGTGAAATAGTGACGGAAGTTTTTATGATTACGGAAGTCCAAGACTGAAACGCCGCAGGGTTCCAGCAGCTATGCCACCACTTCAGTCCACGAATTACCACGCTTTGCACCTACCAGACAAGTAGGTCAAGATGTAGACTACCAGGCTGCAAGGGTTTCACTCAGTGCAAAATAAATCTGTGTTTTGCAGAAAACAGAAACTGTTTCTTACCATTTTGTTTTTTACAATGCTTGGTACAGCTAAAGGTTCCACCTATTCAATACATTATCATAATGGTCTGTTTAGAACATCACATATTTATTTACCTTATTGTAAAATACATCTTTGGGACCGGTTTCGGCAATCCACTATGCCATCATCAGCCATTGAAAGTTTAATAGCAAGGAACATTCAAAAAAGTAAAAGTATGCTATAGAATCAGTATAGATTGTATGCTTGGCAAACTTTTAACAGCAAGTCCTATTCTACATGAAAAACATTAAAAATAGCTAGATAACATTGACCCATTGTACTATACAAATGACATGTCTTATTTTGAAAAAATACAGTATTATTTGGTACGTCTAAAATTATTTTGTATACGATTGATAAAGTCTATGATTTGGTGTAGCTTATGTACAAGAAATGTATATAAAATTGAAAAGTGATTCTACAAAGCATTTTAAACCACAGTTCTTAAACAGCAAGTCCTATTCTACATGAAAAACATTAAAAATGGCTAGATAACATTGATCCATTGTATTATACAAGTAACATGTCTTTTTTTAATTAGTATTATTTGGTGCATCTAAAATTGTTTTTTAGGTGATTGAAAAAGTCTATAATTTGGTGTAGTTGATGTACAGGAAGTTCATATAAAATTGATAGATGATTCTAGAAAACATCTGCCACTATTAAAGCACCGTTTTTTGGTTCCTCATGATATGCGACTTATACTGTTTGATAATATATACAGGTTCTTCTTTCTTAAAAATTACTGACAAAACAGTCTATGTTTGACTAATATAAGGAGTAGCAGTTTCCTGATATGTTTAACCTTATTGAGAAGATGTCTCGTCCCAGCTACAACGCTCTGACTCTGTAGTTATCGTATACATTCTAATCTCTCCACTGCAGTTTGTAGCATACGCAACTCCATTCTATTTCACCAGACCAGTAACAAAAAACAGTAACTTCATCCCGAGGTCCTTCATACTTTCATTCACAAAATAATATCAATTTAAGTCTCACTGGCATCTCACACCGATGTTTTCACATAACATTCCAAGCTACAAGAAGTTAACTAAAAAGAAAAAGCGAAAGATTCAACCCGCAACATATTCCCAATAATACAATACCTACAAATAACTGCCATCATTGTTGCCATTCAAATGCACCGTATACTCAATGACACCCATTGAGTCTCGGTCCGCGTTGACCAGTTCACCGCACCGAACCCGGTGCTTCAACCAGACAACTTTCAGTTTGATGCCTATAGAACCTCATTTGGCTATGGAATATTTTCCCTGCCCCCTATGATTATAAACAAAGATTTTTTTTTTGCTAGGGGCTTTACGTCGCACCGACACAGATAGGTCTTATGGCGACGATGTGATAGGAAAGGCCTAGGAGTTGGAAGGAAGCGGCCGTGGCCTTAATTAAAGTACAGCCCCAGCATTTGCCTGGTGTGAAAATGGGAAACCACGGAAAACCATTTTCAGGGCTGCCGATAGTGGGATTCGAACCTACTATCTCCCGGATGCAAGCTCACAGCCGCGCGCCTAACACGCACAGCCAACTCGCCTGGTAAAACAAAGATTAAACCACTCTGCATATTTCTGATATGTCAAAGCTACAATCATCTTCCAAACGATTAAAAACACCGGGACGCATTTGGTACTAGACTTTTTATATCCTTCCTCACCAAGATGCTCTCTTGTAAATATGTATATAAACTGTAAATTCTCAACTGTTCAATTGGATAATGTAAATTTACTGTATAGTTACCAACCATTGACAGTAATTTTTGTTACAAACATTGACACAGTCAGAGTTAGTGCCCGCTATTTCTGTGTCAGATTCAGAAGAGGGACAATCCTGTAAATGTCCTGGGCGCTGTGGTACTGGTGTATCAGGGCCATGAGGAACGGGTAAAATTGCAGATCGAATATTGCTTGGATACACAATGTTACCTTTGTTGCTGCTGTTAAATCCCTTCACATTCCCAGAACATAAGTAGCAGTGAGTACTATGGTCTGGGGGTTCTCGCCACACCATTGGAATACCGAATGGCAACGCAGTTTGCTTACCGATCATCCATTGCCGTAACTGCTCTATGCAGATTCTACAAAAGCCTTATGTGGTGCCCACGGCTTGTCTTGGTCTCCAAGTTTTAAGTCAGAGTGGCATAGTAGGCCTTTCTCACGAACTCTGTTATATTGCGCCGCTGTCTCATCAGCACAAAACTTCCACATACATAGGAGAATGTATCTGGATTGTTCTTGCAGCCACATCGTGACATGTTGATAGATGTAAGTTCAATAAAAAATATTAGCCTAACACAGTACATCACTCACATATAGAACGCTTATGAAGACAAAAAAAATCTTTTCACTAGCAAGTAAAAAACAACTCAGACTGTCGTGGACGAAGCAGAACGAGAGAATGATGCCACTCAGCCAAAACTGCGCGTTACCGGCTATGTTGTACATAGTTGTCGGCTCCACACTCCGAGCATGATAATACAGGACTACGAGATGGCTGGAGGACGTTGAATTAATAAAGTAATAAAATAAATTAATAAAAGAATATGGAAATCTAAATTAAAGCAACACTCTTCCTTACAATGTAAGAAGTGCATTAGTGCATGTGATGAAATAAACGTAATATAGGATTTTTGAGAAAATGTAATGTGATGGGGAAAAATTAACACTGGATCCTGATTCAGGACGCAGAAGTCATCCTAAAAAGCCATACAGGGTGGCAGCAATGAAACCATCGCAGGACAGTGTCATCAGTGAATACATTACATAAATAGGGAAAGAAACAGTATGTATTCAGCATAGTTAAGTGTCGTGTACAGCAATAATATACAGGGTGGTCACAAACAACGTCAACCAGGTTCAAGAGCGTTATAGGGTTGGCCATACTGACATATAATTTGAATCAATATCTCGCGCCATTGTCATTTTATCAGCTGCTAAATTTAGCCAATCAGATTGCTTTGCGGGCAAATTCAATTGGGCTTTACGAGCCGGTGCACGTAGCTTAGAGCAATGCCGAGATATCAGCAACAACCACAAACCCACAGTAGGTTTATCCACCGTCACCACAGCATGATCCATTCAGCTCCGAGGTTCATCTTCAAATCCCTCCCCTTGCTAAGTTTTTTCTAAAATCGGTAGTCTTAAGCCACATGAGGATTTAACAACACCGCTTCGTAAAGCTAATTTGAATTCAGCTGCGAAGCGATATGATTGGCTAACTTGAGCAATTAATAAAATTACAACAGTGTGAGATATGTAATTATTGTTTTCAAATTATTTATTGGTACGAACAACCCTCTACAGCTCATGTACCCAGTTCATAGTGTCTCCTACCACACTGTATAGATACTCCACCCGAACTGGCAAGTCGCACAAATAAACGTTCTTCACTCGTCATTTTTGTCTTCTAACGAACCAAGGACACTACAGAAGGGAAGTTCATTTGGGAATAAATATTCATTCACCAACTTACAGACATATCTGAGTATTGCAGGAGAACTTAGAACTTTGGTTAGTTCTAGGAAACTCATTCTTTTCCCACAAAATCAAACTGTGAGTCAGCTCCTACCAAGCTGTAACGTTAGAGGAACACCATTCTTGCACCAAAAGATCCTGTGAATTTAATGCTGTATGAAACCATCACTACAGAGGGGTCCAGAAAAATGTAGACACTCGCTGACAGTCAATATTAATGGAACAAACTGACATACCGTTACCATTCTTGCACAGGGAGATGGTTATTTTGTGTGTTCAAAGTGACCCCATTAGCAGCCAAACAACACTGATGCCACTGAACTGCTGACCGAACTATGGATGTCAGTGTTGCTAGTGTGATAGCCACACAGGAAGCCGTACCTGAACATGAGGATTCTCAGGAGCCCAGTACATACACATGTGGCAGTTTACAGTACCGTTCAGTTTGAATTGCACCTCGTCAGACCAGATAACCATCCCTGCAAACCATTCATCCTCGCAAAGCGTGCCTTTAAACCACTCGCAGTATTCCATCCTTCGATGCGGCTCGTCGTCCTTCATAGCATGCAGCGATCTTGGAATGTACACTTTCCACTTTGCAGCCTTCAGAATTCATCATACAGTTGATCGGCTTACCCCGCTTTCACGTGCACCCTGATTCACAGACTTTTGAGGTGACCTAGTACAATGTTGCAACACAGCAGCGCTGGAAGCAGGACTTGTTGCTGTTTTTGGTCAGCCAGACCTTTTCTTATGCACGTCCTTAACTGTACTGTCGGCTTCAAATTTAACCCGATTACAATAAATTATGGCACGTGTTGGTGGCCGAGTTCCGTTCACATTACACCAATGCCGTTGTACCTCCATCATGTTTTCGTACTTCCAGTACCACCTCAATAAGACCTTGCGTTGCTCAAACGACAATCTTACTTCATTCACTGCTGCACTGTCATCTGATGGAAAACGCGCGCCATTCACGTGACCATCATCTGTTGAGAAAACAATGGACGACACCAGCGTGCAGGAATTACAACGATATGTCATTTTGTTCCAAAAATATCAAAGAGTGTCTACATTTTTCTGGGCCCCTCTTTATATGAATTTGAGCAAAAAATCGAACCTACCATTTTTGCAATAGATTCTTGAATTATTTACAGGATGAAAAGAAGAGCAGAGAAATAAAAGTAACAGATCTAAAAAGTAACAAACTTTATTTGGTACAAACAATACATGACTAGAACAAAACTAAATGAAACAAAACTGGACAAATGCCAGTTTTACAAGTCCAATAAACAACAAATAACAATCCAAATGAAGTATTTACCTTTTACCCTTAACAGCTGATTTTATAACAACAGATTTGATATGTCAGCATTGCAGCAGAGTTCATGAATTGGTCTCTTCTGCCTACTAAGAACCCATAATCAACAACACTGATGCACTTGGAAGACAACTGTTTAACTCATCAGCGAGTGAGAGTGTGCCTGTGATGATGAAGTCTGTTCATGTGTGCAGACATCGCCAGCGATAGAACCCAATGAATCAATATAAGGAATGGAAAGAAATAAACAAGTGTCAAATCGGGAAATACAGGAACACATGTTCTTGGTCTTTTACTACCTGCAATATTGTTTTTTTCTCTCTCTCTCTCTCTCTTCCCTTTTCTGTGCTTATCTGCCTTCCTTCTTATCCTACACTGAAGATCTATCGAGATGGACCCTCAATGAGTATTGATGCCGCTCTCTTGATGAAGCAGGGAAGCAGAAATGAACTAATCAGGGGCTAAGAATAAATGGATCTATGAGGGCCATTCAAAAAGAAAACAGTGGAGGCTATGAAATTAAAACCACTGAAAGGACTGTAATGCAATTGCCTGAAGAAGAAGAAGGTGTGGTCCCTACTAAGATATCTGAGGTCCTAAACTCGCCACTGGAGGGACATGGGTGCGTACCACATGACGACAGAGCGAGCAAAGGGGTGTAGAGCATTCCCTCACAGCAGAAGGAGCGAGGGGAACGAAAATACATCGAAGAATGGCACAAATGTACGGCGAGCAGTGCATGTCCATTGCAGGGGTCAAGGCATGGCACAAGCGATTAAGGGAAGGAGGGATATCGTTGGCCGATGATGCACGGTCTGGAATGCCACACCAAATTACCAATGCCACTGTCCAGCTGGTGGATGCCCCCATTATACAATACGGGTGAGTTACGGTAGCAGCCATTGCCGCAGAGGTCGGAGTGAGCCTCGGAAGTGATCACGCCATCATTAAGAACAGATTGAAATTTTGTTAAAAGTGTGCCCAATGGGTGCCTCACAGTATTCAACCAGCACAGGAAGCATGCCGAATTGACCTCTCTCTTGAACATATGCTGCGCTGTGCCAAAGAAGCGAATGAGTTCATCACAAGTGGTCGCCGGAGACGAGACGTGGTGTCATCACTTCGAACCCGAGTCAAAACGACAGCAGGGTCACCGCGACCCAAAAAATCCCAGGTGGATCGATTCAACACGGAGGAGTGCAAGAAGAAGAAACCTGGACTCGGACAAAATGATGCAAGATAGAGAAGTGCCATAAATGCCTTACAAGATCCCCCTTCATTGAAGTCAGCACTGTTATTTCTGATACACAGAAAGATGTCATCAAATGATCAAGCAGCACTTCCCCTCCCCTCTCCACTGAACAGAGTTACTGCTTTCTCCCCTCACCCCCACCCACACAGCAACCACGACCAGAGCAAGGGAACTGGCTTCAGTTCAAACGTAGTCATTGGAAATAAAGGACGATTAGCAGCTTAAGATAAATACGGAAAACTTTCCCTAAGTTACTAAGATGACATAATTTTGTCTTGCTTGTTCATAAAATTACCAATTCACAATCAGTGACAAGTTTATGCATTGTAAACAATACTGTACATATATATGCATGATTTCAAGTGATTTGATAGAATCTGAGGTTGATCTTGTAGAATGAAACACCTAGACTGAGAAGATACTGGAAAGTATGGCTTCCTTCTTAACAAACTTTTCATTAAGTAACTTTCAGATTCAATCAAAATTTTGTTTATTTTTCCATTAAAGAGCAGTGGAAAATGATCATGTTATCACAGACGGCACAGTTTGTGATCTGCTTCCAAAGTCGCAAGAAGCTCAAATCCTCCCTTCTGTTTGCTCAATTCTGTATCAGTGGATACAGATGATAAAAACACTACCAGAGCATTTATACTTCAGTTCTTGTGAGTTTCGACTTGACATTTGAGCGCCGCTAAGTGAATTCATAAACAGCCAAACATAGGTAGGTGATCACTTCGACAGAGCGCGTTAGACTCTAGTTCCGGTTACACGTGTTGTCGATCTGTTGTTTTCTGTAACCATATGCTATCAGCTGTGTATTGTATTGTGCTCAGTTCTTTCCGCGGTCTCTGTCAGTTCACACCGTCATTCTTGACAAAGCACCAACACTGGCGGCTAGAAATAATCAGCTGTTTGAGCAATTGAAGGAGCACAATATTTTGGTTTGCGATGACATAAGGAAGGGGGGAACTCGTGCACCTTGTGAAACAAAAAGACGTAATACATAGCTCAACAGACGACGAAAATGCTGATAGCGACTCAAAAATGAGTGGTGTATTCCTCTGTAGGGTTCCCCCCCCCTTCCTTAAGAGAAATTTAATCTACAGCAACGTGAGCTCTTCTAGATGGTAAGTAGAAATTTCATTTCATTTTCTCCTGTTTTACCTGTTTGAGCACAGATCTATTTTTATCTTATAGCTATATCCTAAATATGTTACTCATTCAATGTGAGTTATGCATTTTGCTACAAAGAATAATTGATTCTGTACTTATATTCGAGTATATACATTTCCGTTCGTGTTACGTGTCGTGAATCAGCTGTTTGTACTCGTAACACTGTGGCACCAATGTCTGACTTCCAGTTAAGTGTCAAGTCAAAACTCATAGAAATGGAACTATAAGCTTCTCCATTCTTTGCTTTGTCTGCAGTACTGAAACTTGTATTCTCTTTTCTTTGTGCTTGATAATCTGTTCAATAAGCAGACAAGTAACTTCTGAAAATGAACTTTAATGTTATAATTTTAGACATGACGTGTTGCAATTCATATTTACCTCATGAATAAAGATGTTTTATTAGCAAAGATCACAATTTGAGAAGTATGAATGGTACTTTTTTTTCTTTTCTATTTTGCTTTACGTCGCACCGACAGATATGTCTTATGGCGACGATGGGATAGGAAAGGCTTAGGAATTGGAAGGAAGCGGCCGTGGCCTTAATTAAGGTACAGCCCCGGCATTTGCCTGGTGTGAAAATGGGAAACCATGGAAAACCATCTTCAGGGCTGCCAACAGTGGGGCTCGAACCTACTATCTCCCGATTACTGGATACTGGCCGCACTTAAGCGACTGCAGCTGTCGAGCTTGGTATGAATGGTACTTGAAACAGTAATTTAAATGTAAACAATGCATTACTGTATAAAATAAATCTTGTTTAACGTTATTTTGTTGAGCTCCTAATACACAATCCTCAAATATTATTTATTATTTGTTTGTGTAATGGGAGGTAATGGCCAAGAACAACCGAGGAAAAAATTCCTTCAAGATTTGGCAGTCTTCATTATGGTTCTTATTATAAAATGAAACAAGGAGCTGAGGACAGAATAGAATGGTTGCAAAGACAAGCCTTTAGACACTGATGATGAATAGGAGGTACAAAAAGACAAATTTCAAGCTGACACATCAGAATGTCCTGAATTTTTATGTTACTAGTATGGCAATCCTTCATAGCAAAACTAATAAAGCATCTGATGACCTGTGCAACACAGATTCTTAAAAGTACTTAAAAGTACGAGGGTAAGTCAATTGAAAACCTTAAAATGTAATAAAAATTTGAAATGTTGTGCCACAATTTTGTGTTTGTGGTACTGTTACAAAGGCTTTAACAAATATCCTGAGATGGCTTCGCTGTACAGACAAGCAAATACTATAAAAGTACCAGAGAAAAAACAGCTGCCCAATTCAAATGTTCAAAAAAGAATACAGCAGTCTGTTACTCTATTTTTGAGTAGTGAAGGTGTGAAACCTAACGAAATTCATTGATGAATGTTGATTCAGGAGGGAGGGTAATAATGGAGGGTAAGAGAAGTAGAGGGAGACCAAGACGACGATGGTTAGACTCCGTTTCTAACAATTTAAAGATAAGAGGTATAGAACTAAATGAGCCACAGCACTAGCTGCAAATAGAGGATTGTGGCGAAGTTTTGTAAATACGCAGAGGCTTCCAGACTGAATGCTGAAAGGCATAACAGTCTATAATGATGATGCATGTATGTACGAGGGCAAGTCAATAAGTATCTGCAATCAAGTTGCATAATTTATTACAAAGAGAGTACACGCATTTTACTGATATCGTTTTTCAACATGGTCACCCTGCTTTTCAATGCACATGGTCCACCGTTTTGCAAGCTTTCTCATATCCTCTGCAAAAAAGGCTTTTGGTTGTGCAGTAAGCCATGTATGCACTGCTTCCTTCACCTGTTGATCGGAGCTGAATCGATGGCCACTTAAACCATTTTTAAATGGACCCAACAAATGGTAATCCGACGGGGCAAGATCGAGACTGTATGCAGGGTGCTCCAACACCTCGAAACGCAGCATCTGAAGAGTCTGAGTGGTGTGGGCAGTGGTATGTGGATGCGCATTGGCATGCAACAAAAGAACTCCTTCCGACAATCGACCACTGCACTTGTTGCGAATTGCAGGTTTCAGCTTGTTTACCAGCTTATCAGTGTAACGTTCACTGTTTACTGTTTCCCCCTTTTCCTGGTAATGTTCCATTGATTGTCCCTTGAGAGTCCCAAAACACTGTGAGCATCATTTTCCTGGAGAAGGTTGACTCTTGAATTTGTTTTTGACTGGGGATCCAGGATGTTTCCATTCCATGCTCTGATGTTTGCTCTCTGATTCAAAATGGTAAACCCATGTTTCATCTCCAGTAATGATCTGTTTCAGAAAAGTTGCACCTTCCTTAGCATGACGGTACAGTAGGTGCTGACAGATTCTCATAAGATTGCGCTTCTGCTCCTCATGGAGTTGTTTTGGAACCCATTTCGAACAGACTTTGTAAAAGTTAAGCCTGTTATGCACAATTTCATATACAGAACCATGGCTAATGTGAATATGGTTTACCTCATCATCAACAGTCACTTGTCTGTTATTCAGGATCATATGATGCACCTGTTCAACACAGGCATCAGTTACGGCTGCAGGTGGAAGTCCGGATCTTTCCTCATCCTTCAAGCTTGTGTGACCCTTTTGAACTGTTCAGTCTACTGGTAAACACTTCGCTATGGCAAAACATTGTCCCCGTATTATGCTGAAAGTCTTCTATGAATTTCCGCTCCTGGTACACTCTCAGACCACAGAAAGAGGATCACGGAACGCTGTTCTTCTTTGGCGCAAATAGAGAGTGGTGCGGCCGTCTTTATGTCGCAATAGCGCAAGCTGTACTGATCTGATAACGCTGAAACCTGCCGCAGACGTAGACAATAGTGCCATCTAGCGGCCGGTGAGCACACAACGCCATAGAGCCAACCTAAAGAAAATTAGAGCAAAATTGCTGATTACTTATTGACTTGCCTACATGTGTTGATTCTGGTTTGTCACAGCAGCGACGTGACAATGCTCAGCCCCATACCGCCCGTGCAACAGATGCGACCGTTTTGAGTATCTTCCACATCCAGATGAAGAAGAATGGAGAAGTGGCAGTACAAATGATCAAATGGTTCATCTTCTCGAGGCATCCATATACTAAGTGAGCACTGGACCACTTGTACTGAACATAACAGAGACTAAAGTTGTGTATCACTTTTCCTGAATAAAATAAATTGACCATCCGGCTGTAAAACAAGGCCAAATCCACACGTGTGATACAGTTCACCCTGCGACCCCAAAAGTGTGGAAAAAGCAGTAGAAGAAGAAAAATATACTGTATATTATGTGAAGTTTTCACTTTGTCTTACCCTTGTACATCTTCCTGAAAATTTCTCAACCATCACAAAAGAACAGACGAATGAGCACAAAAATGAACGCTTGTCATTAAAATCTAATTTTAAAATATCCTCAGTCATTCATTTATTTATCATTTCAGTACCTGAGATAAACATCCTCAATAGAACTAATTATGTCAAGAAACATAATAGTGAGAAATGAAATCATTATCGGATGATAATTTTAAGAATTCTGTACATATTCTCAACTTCACATTCCAAAATTACAATTTCAGCCTAAAAAACAGGCTACATCTGTAAAATTTCTGAAAATAGAAATATAATTTATTCATAATGTTCTCCACCAAAACAATCCACTCTGAAAGACATGGGTGGTTATAACAAGAGAGAAGCATTATTTTGGTCCCTTCCAATTTGAGAAATTCACACAGTTCCTTTATAAGGGTATTGCTTCCTCCTGCTCAGGATCTGGAAACTTTTAACAACAATCCATACTCGGGTAAAATATCAACAACATACCAAATGCACACGTAGTCCAAACACTCTTGATTAGTGGAAGTTTGAAATCACTGCAGTTTGAATGATGCACAAGTGGATACACACCAAGTTATATATCAGTTCCAAGATCAGAATCTTCAGGCTGAAACACAAAGTATATTATGCTATTATTTTTATTTTACTATATTATTCTGGGTAATCATGCAGTCTTGACCCTTGCAAAACACAGAGAACGCAGCCTATTTCAGTAACATCTTTAGAAATGACCAACATGGCTTAATAAAACTGATAAAAGAAGGCAGGTTAGTAGGGAAACAATGGTCATAGGCATAGATTATCCTGGGCACTTAACCTACCGATACTACAGTGGTTCGACATTCACAATACAGCAAGTCTAATATAGGAAACACAAAATAGGAAAATTTCCTCTATGAAAGAGACAGCACCAAAACAAGGTCTGCTTGTGCTGTTAGATAAATGCTAAGCTTGGACATTCTATCAAAATAAAACACTATTTTTGTTTGTTTCTTATGAAAGGTAGTTTTTTGATTATCTTTTTTTTTTTTTTTTTTTTTTTTTTGCTAGTTGCTTTACGTTGCACGCACAGATAGGTCTTATGGCGACGATGGGAAGGAAAGGCCTAGGAATGGGAAGGAAGCGGCCGTGGCCTTAATTAAGGTACAGCCCCAGCATTTGCCTGGTGTAAAAATGGGGAAACACAGAAAACCATCTTCAGGGCTGCCGACAGTGGGGTTCGAACCCACTATCCCCCAGATGCACGGCCAACTCGTCCGGTTTTCTGGTTATCAGCAATGAAATTGGAAAGAGAATCCAACAAGCCAATGGGTTTTTTCCACTGTGTGAGAGGTATAGTGTGGAACCGGGACATTCCAGAGAAATGCAAGAAAATTCTGTACTCAATGTATTACACACAAATTTTTACATAACACAGCAGGCATATGGACGACAAAATATGATGAAAGCTGAATCCAGGCAGCCAAGATGAAATTCTTTACAGGAATAACTGGGAAGACACAAAGGGATAAAATCAGAAACATAGAAATCAGAGAGAGAATTGGATCCCCTAAACTGTAAGACAAAGATAGAGACCAGTGAGCTGAACTGGTATGGACACAAGATGAGAATGGAAGGAGACAGAGTTCCAGAGCGAGTATTTATGGAGAAAATAATAGGAGGAAGACAATGGGGAAGGCCCAGGAAAAGGTGGATGGATACAGTGAAGAAGAGTGGAGTAAAAGTAGAAGAATTATTGGAGGAAGGAAGGGAGTGGTGAAGAGATAGAAAACTGTTGAAGTCCTTGATTCACAACCTGACACAGAGGACTGAAAATGGGAGAAGAAGAGGAAGGTTATGTAACTGTCTGTGAAAGACCCTGTGAAGCATAAAAGGATCTGAGTGTAATATAATGTTTTGAAGTGTGCAATATGGAAAGGGACACAGTCAGCAACCATGGTGCCCACTAACTTTACAAAAAACAAAACAAAAAAGGGCCTTTCCCTGATTAAAATTTCAGGTTTCCTACCCCAGCCAGTGACCTGAATGGTCTTAAGCTTGTTCAAAATGAAAGTCTATGGGCCGATGACCTTAGATGTTAGACCCCTTCAAGCAACAAGCATTATCATCAAAATGAAAGTCAGCATATATTTCTGCTGGAGTCTGATAACAAAGGCATTGGGTCTACTATGTGTAAGCTTGTCTTTATGAAATAAATATATATAGTGGCTTTATTCCAGTTACACATTTATTTCAAAGAACACATGAGGTCGGTAAAGAATGTCACTCTTTCATCCTCCACGGAGAATGCCATAAACCTGTCTGCCATAGCAGAACATTTCTGCAGTACAGACCATGAAATCCTCTTTGACCAGGCGAAGGTCATCATGCCTGTAAAAGACTTCCATGCTCGGCTGATAAGGGAAGCCACAGAGAGAGAGCTGCGCCCAAATAACATCAACAGGGAAGACGGCTTCAAGTTATCAAATACATGGAGACCTGTACTGCAGAAATACATGCTTAACACCACCATGGCACAGCAGGATGCACTCAAGAAACTGTCGACAGAGTGCGGTGAATCAGTATCTTCCCTCCCGGCCACCACAGCACAGCGCGATGATCCTTGAGTCCAGTTAGTTGGGTAGGCCGTGAATAGTACGGTCATGACCTCCACGTTCCTATGAAGAATTGCTTTGCTCACTGTCGGAGGCAGAACTTCACATGTCCTGATGAAGGCCAATGCAAATTTGGCGGAAAGCTCGGCTTTATTAAATAAATACACAATATATAGTGGCTTTAATCCAGTTACACATGTCATTCTTTGTTTAGCTCGCTGGCATACCTTGCTGCCTGCCAGGCGGCCACATGTGCAGTGACTGACCATACACAGATGCCTGGCAGGCAGTCTTCTGAGATGTAAGCTTTCTGCAACTAGTTCAAGCCTTCTGTCCATAGATGGCATGACATGCAGTATACCGTCTGAAAGTTGAGAATCTGCTCTCTCTCCTGAAGCTGGAATGAACGCAGATTGCATCACGCAGCAAGCAATCGCTCTCCAAGTAGGGTGATTACCCGCTTGATAATCAGCACAAATAGCCGGCCAAGTAAACATTGTATTACAAGGAATAAAACTGAACATATATTATGGAATAGTCAGAGTGAATTCGGCAGTGATGTAGTTTTAGAAAATTATACAATTGTATTTACTAAGCAATGAAAGTTACAGCAGCATAACAAAAAATGTCACGTGAGAGTGATGACGCATTTGAAGGTGACAATGATAATGAAGTCCATCCTGCCTACAAATACACAAAGGTCGGTGAGAATGGAGTAAAACAGGTGGTTTTATATGAAAATCTGGAATAAAATCCATCATAAACGGGACCATCCCTCCAGATCCCTCCCCACGAGACATTTCTCAACACGTGGTTCTCAACTACTTACGGGATGAGATAGCTACTGAAAGAAACGGTTTTGCCGATCACTTATTCATAGGTTATAAACTTCATGGTTCTGATCCGTATTGAACTGTAAGTACAATATAATTATTAAATTCATGTAGTAATGGTGTACCTTTCAATACTATAATATGTAATATTCTAAATTACATTAATTAGGGACTAGTTTCGACTGGGGCTGGCCATCTTCAGCCTTAATGTAAAACATCGAATAACTAAACAAATGTACATGCACACAATTGACATAAAACAGTCAGCAGTCAGTGCCAGCCACAAGATACCCTGCTGTTGCAAACAGCGACGAACTGCGCATACAGACAAAGATTCATATGCAACATGCCTGAAACCTTGAGCAAGGGTGTTTGATGTGCTTGTATAGTCCAGCATCACTGAAAGTGCAATGTCCCCACAAGGTCCTGCATGAACAAGTGCTAAGGGATAGAGTGGGGCAGGCAACTTAAAAGGAAATTATAATTAGACTATTACAGAAATGGATATTATCAAGGTTGCTAGAGTGATCCGTATTATGCAGGTGCAAGGAGATTGTTCACTATCCCATCCCCTAAGTCTGGCCTCTCGTTTGCTAATGCGACACAGCTGTTAGTTTCTTACACATCGTTCAAACTATCCTTCAAACCACTGATCGTATATCTGCTTCACTGCAGTGCACTTCTTCCAGCACGAGAACCAATTCCATTGTAGGATAATCCACAATACTGAGAGGCCACGATTCTCCCACGGTTAAAGGCACATGGTTGTTGTGTTCTTTGATGCACCATGCTAACTCTGTGCACACGAAAAGCGGGGAACTTAATGCCTCTACCTCTCAGTAGCTCCCCAACCTCCACTAACACACTACTTATCAGTGTCGTCATTGGCATACATGCTTCACTGAACAACAAATCATGCCACTGTCCTAACCTGCTCTATGCAATGCCACAATGTTGAATCATCAGGCATGTCCTTTTTGACGCTATAAGTTTAATGGCCAGCAATGTAAATATATTTTGGAGGTAGAATGATCCATCTTTAAGCCTTCGCAATGAACACACATCACTCTTCTACAAGTAATACAAGGTACAATTTACATGCCTTACTTTTCCAAATAATATAATTTTGCTGAACTGCTTATCATACTCACACGGACATAACCTATGTTGGTTTACTACAACGTCTGCATTATTGACTCTTGACAGCACATTTTACAAAATACTGTAATTTATAATATGAAATGTAAATACACTGTTAGTAGGCTACAGTTACCTCACCTCACAACGGCTTGACACTTCGTTGAGTCTTGTTCTGATGGAGTCCGTAGAGGATGATAATATGGCAGGTGTGAAGCAAGGCACTACTCAGGAAAGTCGATGGAAAAGTGTTCCAACACAGTTCAATCAGTCCTAACACACACAGACGGAACATGGTGCTGAACGGAGAAGCCCACAGGAGATATGGAAGAGTATGAAAGTACCACACATAGAACTGATAGTGTAGTGAACGGCTACATGCAATGCCAATGAAGTTTGCAGTGAAGAGAGGAAGCAGAAATAACTGTGACATAGTGTTCATGTTAACTTTCTCTTTTCTGCCTTTCAGCTGAGCTTTAACATTTCCTTCAATGCATTTTAATCGTGCATAACTCTTAAGGTATGTAACAGATGGCGCATAAAAATACAGAAGCAGTAAGGCATGGAGTACAAGGAGTCCAATATGAAAATATACACTCGTAAATATGCCTTCTGGCAAAAATCTCCAGTTTACAGTCCATTCAAAAAGAAATACACGACCAAGATTAAATGCACCCTTTATATAAGCAACAGGATTTGTCAATAAAAATGGAAGGCCTAAGATAACTTGTATGACAGCACAAATAAACAACTGTTTAATAGTTCCCATCAGTCCAAGAGAAGTAAGGTATGCCAGCAACAAAGCAGGAGCAAATAGCAAAATATTCATTTTCACGGACACTGCCAAGCTGTACATTATACTTCCCAACGTCCATCGCCCATCTAAAAAGAGATTTATAGCACTGTACAAGAAGAGCATCGCAACCGGATCATTGAACATCCTAAGAACAAATATCGAATGAATTCTATAAGATGTGCAGCACGTCAAAACCAAAACATACGGTGGTACTTTCTGGCTTTTGTAATAAATTCGAAACACCAGGATAAGAAGTATAATATAGAACGCTGCAAAAATGTACTGTGCCAATCTAATATTTTGTCCATGGCTGGTTAGGTAATATAAACATGTAAAAAAATACACAAATCCAGCTGGATAAACTAATGGCCCCGTGTCCCCTTTCAAGTTAGTATAGTCGAATGTTCCGTTAATAACTCCTTCAACTTCTTGCATATATGCCACCCAGTCTATTTCAGTGTACTTCACACGTTGGATCACCAAAATATTAACCACAATCTCTGCAGCAATCAATACACATGCAACAATTGGTAATCGACGTGGGTCAAGTATAAGAGAATATAAAAACGACTTTGTAAAGAATCTATTTTTTAACATCTGAAGATATTTGAATATTTTTTGCGAGTTGAGGTTAGACGTACTACGCTCTTTAGGAGCCATCTTCGTCAAAGTGAAGCTTTAGCAAAGATACTTCTACACCCCTATTCAAGACCTACCTCAAAGCTTAGCCTACAAGGAATACAAAGCCTGCTCACTCGCAGTCAACTTCAGAAACAGTGTCCGCCTGGCAGTGCGCATCTTGACCGCTGCCAGGCATTCAGTAGCACTGGTAACGGGAGTTAAAGCCAGCACAAATTTACCTCTACACTATACTACTCGTATATTATATACGTTACTGAGCAAAATGAAGTAGAAAATAATAAATGTTCACCTTTAATCCCTAGGAGTTCAATTCAGCTGTGGATTTTCATTTCAGATAACACACATAACTTGTCGAAATTTATGTCTGGCATTTAAAAGGATACAAGGTCTGCACTAGATATTTTAACTACCGAACCGTAGATTTTCAGTGAAAAGGACCGACTTTAACTATTTTCCTTGATATTTTCTTCTCATAAATTGTTTTTCTTCTCGAGTAGTATTTTCGGCGATACTCATCTGTCATGCCATTAACATAGTTAGTGACAGAGAAGTGCAGAAATTTCTAAAAGTATTATTCAGCTTAGTTCATCAGGATGATCACTTTTCCCACACAACAGAAAAGGATTTTTAGCAATACGTGGCAACAGTATTTCGGTTAATGTTTGTACTATTTTTGGACTGCCCAGCGTCACCGATAACATTTCGTCCATTACTTGCCCCAGTTTCATCAGCAATGAAACAAAACTAGGCTTTGGGTACTTGAGACATGAGACCACCTCTGTCTTTGATTTTTATTAATGACGTTAGTGGAGATGGACTCTGGATACTACTAATTTTATCAACACACTCTTGACATGGCATGTAGTCTTCCACAACTCTTACCAAATACCCTCCAGTATATGCCATTGCAGCAATCGACGGAGCGGTCATTGGGGTTCCATAACTTATCCTTGGTACCACTTACACAACAGAATAAGGAAATTATTATCATCAGAACAGGAGCAATAATAATAATAATAAGTAACCTCAATTTTGCCGTCTCACGGTCTGCGTATTTACTGTACCATACCTGGTCTGTTTATTGCTTTAATCCATAATTCCCTAGTTGGTTCTTGGCAAGGGAATTCATGGAAACAACTTTATTTCTAGAGCCTTTTTTCTTTTTCGCCATAAGACCTATCTGTGACAGTGCGACGTAAAGCAACTAGCAAAAAAAAAAAAAAAAAAAAAAGCCTTGTTTACAACACGGTACACAACAGTGCACCATTGTAATATGATTGACGTATTTTAAAAATACCCTTTTCCCATTTGGTCAGTGTGTGAATTAAGCCGAAAGTGTCAGGTTGCAATTCATCCTCAATTTACAAGAGTTTACCCGTTTCACATCGGATGGTAAAATTATATTCTGCGACGTTTGCAGCAAGAGGTGAGTGAAACTTGTTTTATATTTCCCCACAACGAATTATTATAAATTTAGCAAAATCAACATGGTGTTTTAAATAATGCACATTAACATACGTAAAACTGCAGCTGCCTAAAAATATTGTAGAGCCTATTTGAGAGTCTGTTTTAGGCAGCTAAAATAACATTTTAGCACCTAAAAATCTGAGGTCTAGTAATCACTATATCAACAAACACAAACACCAGTTCCCGAGCCAGAAGAATTAATTAGACGTGATTATAATCACCCATCAGGCCGGCAATCGAATCCTGGACCTTCTGAACCGAAGGCCTCAACGCTGACCATTCAGCCAAGAATTCGGACGAAACAAAATCATTATGGATTTTCATTATTTCTATCGGTATTAGCATTCAACTTTCGTAGTAAACGTCACCAGTACGCATACAACGTGTAGAAATACCGCCAAACGAGGTGTTCATATGAGGTTGAATTGCAGCGCCTCTAGTGGCAAATATAGCATCCACAGGGCGGACAGCTATGAGTGGCTATTGGGCAGGCTTTGTATTCGTTGTAGGCTAAGCTCAAAGCATTACGAGTAGAAGAGAAGTATGAGCCCTTAAGTTGTTCCCTGTAGGCTAGTCACCACCGTTTCGATCCTCCTATACTGCCTGCTCTATGCGAGCCTTTTTGCGACTACGTTGCGACAAAATTTCTCCGCTAGATGGCAGACACAGACGCACAATGTTCTAAACTTACTCTAATGACGACAGCCTACAAAACACTATGGAGAAATGTCATATGTTCACTGAAGCTCGTAACCTACATAAGTAATATTAAATATCGGCCATATTACCTGTATGAAGTCGCAGTTGGCCTCTTCATGCACAATTTAAAGATTTTCCTGGAGGAAGGCTTGGAGTGGCACCGTACTTTTTATGTTCTTGCCAACGCAATATCAAATAATAGAGGTCTTACGAACTTCGTTAGGATAATATCACTAACAGTTTGCTGATGTTCTTTGACTTCAAACTGTAACAAAACACATTCTGAAAGGTGGTTTTTGCTATTTGTTTTACGTCGCACCGACACAGATAGGTCTTATGGCGACGATGGGATAGGAAAGGCCTAGGAATGGGAAGGAAGCCGCCGTGGCCTGAATTAAGGTACAGCCCCAGCATTTGCCTGGTGTGAAAATGGGAAAACGTAGAAAACCATCTTCAGGGCTGCCGACAGTGGGGTTCGAACCCACTATTTCCCGTAAGCAAGCTCACAGCTGCGCGCTCCTAACCGTACGGCCAACTCGCCCGGTATTCTGAAAGGGAAGACGTCGCAAGTCCTCGTATTACGCTCGTACGTTTGAAGGACTTCGACAATAGGGCACAGCAGCTTAAACGAACTCCTGCAGATGTTTCACCAGAGCAACAAAACAAGGTTTTGGGTATCGAACTCCTCCTCCGTCCTGATGCATAATCAGTTCCATTTAGCGGTGTCGAAGCTCTAGGCAGTGAGATGTTGCTGAAACAAATGTCACACTCAATTCTCTCTTTAACAACACGAACCTAGTACCCGCAAATTAGAATTTGATTACTTGTTCCTAGTTTGATTGGAATATTATCGTCTGGATATATGAGGTTGTACAAAATGTCTAAACATGAACAGTTTGTTTTGTGATTGTCCGTCACAGTTCTTATCACAAGGAATCCACTATCCTCCACGGCTTTATTCACCTTCAGGAAAAAACCCGTCATTCGACCAGGTCAGGAATGTAATGAATGAAGCCCTATCTAGCAGCGAGGATAGAAACTGTGCTGGCTGCCGAAGCCTGTCGCATTCCTCCGGGGCAATGATTAATGAATGGCAGATGAAATGAAATGATACTCGAGAGTGTTGCTGGAATGAAATATAACAGGGAAAACCGGAGTATCCGAAGAAAAACATGTCGCGCCTCCGCTTTGTCCAGCACAAATCTCACATGGAGTGACCGGGATTTGAACCACAGAACCCAGCGGTGAGACGCCGGCGCGCTGCCGCCTGAGACGCGGAGGCTCCATCACCTTCTGAAATAAGTTGTAAAGGCACAGACGCGAGGGTAATCTGAGGATATCCAATTTCTTCCTTTATTAGGCCCTTGCCGAGATAAAGCTGACAGCCATTTTTCTCTTAATTCCCTTCTAGACGGTATTTCATGGTGTCGTACCTTTTCTGGCTGCGAACCACCTTGCCGAGATTGGCAAAATGGTACACAAGAGTTGAATATTTTGGGGAAAGAATCTGAAGTTTCAGTTCTACGAAAAATATGCCTTGCATGAACGGGAAGAAACAAGTACCAACACCTTAATATCACTTTTGAAATATCTATAAGCATAACATGATTAATTCATTTCACAGTTCTATACAAAACATCTCATGTACGAACGGAAGTGACCAGACACGTTTACTCATTGTACGAAATAACTCAGGTTTTCATACACATTCATGCTCCAATAACACAGTGCTACACCCCATACTGACAGCCAAGATTGTGCGTCTACTGCTGCACTCTTACGGCGACTTGGAGAAATATTGGTAGTCGCGCCTTCCTGTGTTAAACCAACACCTCCTAGATAATAAGGCCTAACAACAGCGTAGTGACGTCACGCTACGGAGGCGATGGCAATGCAGAGAAACGCGGAACATAGTTAAACACAGACATGATTTTAATATTTTTTGCCAATGGAATAATTTATTTACTAACAAATAGCGTTTCAAATTTGAAGGATATTGAATTATACTGTCGTTATTACCGTATTTTAGTGACTCTGCCATTAAAGATAAACAGCAGACAGTTGTAAAACACGACAGCATTTTGCATTGTTAACTCACTTAGGCCGAATTGCTAACATCACAACAGAATGTTACAAACATATTTCAATTTAAATAGGCATTACGTGATCTTAAAAGAAAACTAGCACGTATAATATTAGCATAGGCCTAACATCTAAGCTGATGTAGCATCACTGGCAGTATTTGCACATGAGCATACAATGTTTCCTCCCTTGAAGTTCATGTATGGTTATGAGAATTTCACCTACCATCGATGTTACTAATTTGTAATTCTGTTCGAAACCTTTATGTATTCCAGAAAGTATGTAAGTTTCTAACCTAATATTGGACTACCATTCGGACTGGAGCCTACTCTTTTAAAAGTATTGACATATTGTGGCAACATTAAATTGCTACTGTCTCATAAATTTGTAAAAATCGCACGGCGCAACAGCCTTGATCCTGCTCAGCCCGAAGGCCTGCAGATTACGAGGTGTCTTGGGTTCCGCAGGACGAATCCTTTCAGCCGTTATTCTTGGCTTTCTAGACCTGGGCCGCTATCTCACCGTCAGATAGCTCGCAAATGTAAACACGCAGGCTGAGTGGACCTCAAACCAGCCCTCAGATCTAGGTAAAAATCCCTGACTTGGCCTGGAATCGAACCGGGGCCTCTGGGTAAGAGGCAGGCATTATATCCCCTCACCACGTGGTCGGCCATAAATTTGTAAACATGAGGAGATATCAGACAGAAGGTTGAACAAATAACAAGCAAATCATGCACATACTCCTTTATGAACTAAGAAATATTTTAACTATGGCTATTAAATTAACTGTGGGGACATCATCCTCGCTGTCCAATTCACCAACTAGGACTAGAATTAACTTATTTATTGAATCTTTCTACACATTGTTACACTCATTCCTTGTGATGCAGCTATGATGTTTTGTAACTAAAGAATATACCGCATTTGTATTAGTAATTTTGTCCACATATTCATTAGAAATATTTTTTACTTTAATAAAACCCGTTTAGAATAAAGGCCATGTCTTATAAGATGATTACATATGCCATGCAGTATGGTTGCCTTGATGTATCGACGTACAGAAAAATTACTTACGTTCCCTTCATCACAGTACAACAACCATCAGGTAACAACGTGTTTATTGTACTTTTCAGCTTGTTGAAATTCTGTGTATGAGATATGTACTATCTTCAATGGCTCTCTTTATTGCTCCTTTCTATTCTACATTTTTGCCTGGTTATTTTAACTACTCCTCTTCCAAGACCATGATTGTCAGAGACAGCAGTGGCTTATATCTTTTCCAACTGCCCATCATATTTATAGTCACATTCTGGCAGGATCAGTACCAGTTACTTCCCATAAAATATCACCGACTTTGAAATGTCTGTGGCATACCTGTAAAATAATGTATCACCGTGAGCGAAATTCGTGCATTTACAGAGTGAATCGGCCTACACCAGCAGCTCCTGTAGGTGGTATGTTTTAACGCGTATAATAATAATAATAATAATAATAATAATAATAATAATAATAATAATAATAATAATAATAATAATAATAATAATAATAATAATAATAATACCGTTGAAATAATGTATCCCATGATTGTGATCTAACGTAACCTTATATCATTGAAGAGTAAATATGCCTACATATCACCAGCTGTTGCGTGTAGTTAAATACGTCATAGGCCTATACTCATTATGATTGTGTGAGAATGTAATAATAATAGTTACTCACCATTGAGTTCTTAGTAAATCTGTAGTCTTGTCTTGGAATTGCACGTAAACATATCTGCCGCATAACCTCGCCTTTCGTAAACTTAATGCATGCACTTCGTTATCACTGCCGGAATTCTCCTTAAAGTTGAGTACGCAACACATCAGTACCATTACGTACAACGGTATTAACAATTGGCACCATTAAACGAATTAAAACTCTTCTAATTTCAGCGTTACATGGCCAAACTCATTGCTGTGTTATTACTGAAAAGGTTCAAGCTTGCCTCCCGATTTTGACGTCACAGTATATTCCCAGAACAGTTGTGAGGCCTAATATATCTAGGAGGTGTTGGTTAAACTAGTGGCATAGAGCAACACCTCCTAGATAATAAGGCCTAACAACAGCGTAGTGACGTCACGCAACGGAGGCGATGGCAATGCAGAGAAACGCGGAACATAGTTAAACACAGACATGATTTTAATATTTTTTTGCCAATGGAATAATTTATTTACTAACAAATAGCGTTTCAAATTTGAAGGATATTGAATTATACTGTCGTTATTACCGTATTTTAGTGACTCTGCCATTAAAGATAAACAGCAGACAGTTGTAAAACACGACAGCATCTTGCAATGTTAACTCACTTAGGCCGAATTGCTAACATCACAACAGTATGTTACAAACATATTTCAATTTAAATAGGCATTACGTGATCTTAAAAGAGAACTAGCACGTATAATATTAGCATAGGCCTAACATCTAAGCTGATGTAGCATCACTGGCAGTATATGCACATGAGCCTACAATGTTTCCTCCCTTGGAGTTCATGTATGGTTTAATGAGAATTTCACCTACCATCGATGTTACTAATTTGTAATTCTGTTCGAAACCTTTATGTATTCCAGAAAGTATGTAAGTTTCTAACCTAATATTGGACTACCATTCGGACTGGAGCCTACTCTTTTAAAAGTATTGACATATTGTGGCAACATTAAATTGCTACTGTCTCATAAATTTGTAAAAATCGCACGGCGCAACAGCCCTGAAGGGCTTGGCCTTGATCCTGCTCAGCCCGAAGGCCTGCAGATTACGAGGTGTTTTGGGTTCCGCAGGACGAATCCTTTTAGCCGTTATTCTTTGCTTTCTAGACCTGGGCCGCTATCTCACCGTCAGATAGCTCGCAAATGTAAACACGCAGGCTGAGTGGACCTCAAACCAGCCCTCATATCTAGGTAAAAATCCCTGACTTGGCCTGGAATCGAACCGGGGCCTCCGGATAAGAGGCAGGCATTATATCCCCTCACCACGGGGTCGGCCATAACTTTGTAAACATGAGGAGATATCAGACAGAAGGTTGAACAAATAACAAGAAAATCATACACATACTCCTTTATGAACTAAGAAATATTTTAACTATGGCTATTAAATTAACTGTTGGGACATCATCGCCGGTGTTCAATTCACCAACTAGGACTAGAATTAACTTATTTATTGAATCTTTCTACACATTGTTACACTCATTCCTTGTGATGCAGCTATGATGTTTTGTAACTAAAGAATATACCGCATTTGTATTAGTAATTTTGTCCACATATTCATTAGAAATATTTTTTACTTTATTAAAACCCGTTTAGAATAAAGGCCATGTCTTATAAGATGATTACATATGCCATGCAGTATGGTTGCCTTGATGTATCGACGTACAGAAAAATTACTTACTTTCCCTTCATCACAGTACAACAACCACCAGGTAACAACGTGTTTATTGTACTTTTCAGCTGTGTTGAAATTCTGTGTATGAGATATGTACTATCTTCAATGGCTCTCTTTATTGCTCCTTTCTATTCTACATTTTTGCCTGGTTCTTTTAACTACTCCTCTTCCAAGACCATGATTGTCAGAGACAGCAGTGGCTTATATCTTTCCCAACTGCCCATCATATGTATAGTTACATTCTGGCAGGATCAGTACCAGTTACTTCCCATAAAATATCACCGACTTTGAAATGTCTGTGGCATACCTGTAAAATAATGTATCACCGTGAGCGAAATTCGTGCATTTACAGAGTGAATCGGCCTACACCAGCAGCTCCTGTAGGTGGTATGTTTTAATGCGTATAATAATAATAATAATAATAATAATAATAATAATAATAATAATGATAATAATAATAATAATATTAATAATAATAATAATAATAATAATAATAATAATAATAATAATACCGTTGAAATAATGTATCCCATGATTGTGATCTAACATAACCTTATATCATTGAAGAGTAAATATGCCTACATATCACCAGCTGTTGCGTGTAGTTAAATACGTCATAGGCCTATACTCATTATGATTGTGTGAGAATGTAATAATAATAGTTACTCACCATTGAGTTCTTAGTAAATCTGTAGTCTTGTCTTGGAATTGCACGTAAACATATCTGCCGCATAACCTCGTCTTTCGTAAACTTAATGCATGCACTTCGTTATCACTGCCGGAATTCTCCTTAAAGTTGAGTACGCAACACATCAGTACCATTGCGTACAACGGTATTAACAATTGGCACCATTAAACGAATTAAAACTCTTCTAATTTCAGCGTTACATGGCCAAACTCATTGCTGTGTTATTACTGAAAAGGTTCAAGCTTGCCTCCCGATTTTGACGTCACAGTATATTCCCAGAACAGTTGTGAGGCCTTATATATCTAGGAGGTGTTGCATAGAGCAGGCAGTATAAGAGGATCGAGACGGCGGTGAGGCTAGTATAGGGACTGTGATGAATCGTCCGCTAGGGGCAGCACCGTTACTATCTGAGGGTTGGTACCTGTCAACGAGCTAGAATAACATAGAGAGGCGGAAGCGCTGCCTGGGTGAACCTAATAGAACGAACGCCCGCCATGTTTCCTGTTGTCACACAAGCAAGGGGGCATAGCCTTTAAATGACGAAAAGTGTAGAAAATGCGCATTTTAGAATCGCTGGGGGAGAATTAAAGTCCGTTGCCGAAAGCTTGAAGCATGAAAGCGAATACCGCCACTTCATCATATTGCGGCACGAGGCCAACATCACGATCAGTTGATTGTAGTTTAGTTCGAAATCATCGCACAGTGACATACGAATAGGCCTCGAAATCGGAACAAGAGCGTTACCCTGCTTGGCTGTTGTGGTTAAGCGTAAATTAGAATAAAAACGATGGACATAAATATTTATGACAGGAAACCTTAAAATCATAGGGACCTATAATAGGTTACAACCTCATTCTGTTAATATTTTTAAAATTATTGCATCCTCATGAGTGCTGTGTTCCTTTCTTAATCTGTTTACCCTCCCGGTTTGGTTTTTCCCACGGACTCAGCGACGGATCCCACCTCTACCGCCTTAAGGACAGTGTTCTGGAGCGTGAGAGATTGGGTCGGGGGATACAACTGTGAGGGAGGGCTGCACCTGCTATGCTGAACAGGGTCCTTGTGGGGGGGAGAAGGAATCGGCCGTGGCCTTAAGTTAGGTACCATCCCGGCATTTGCCTGGAGGAGAAGTGGGAAACCACGGAAAATCACTTCGAGGATGGCTGAGGTGGGAGTCGAACCCACTTCTACTCAGTTGACCTCCCCAGGCTGATAGAATCCCGTTACAGCCCTCATGCTCCTTTTCAAATTTCGTGGCGGAGCTGGGAATCGAACCCGGGCTTCCAGGGGTGGCAGCTGCTCACGCTAACCAGTGCACCACAGAGGCGGCCCATGAATACTTTACCACAATAATCGTTTAGTGTAATTATTTATTATAATATAGGGGGGATATCATGTTTCTCCCATTACCATATCATACTGGGATTACTAGCTTGAAAGTTGTCCATTATGAAGTGTGGCATAGTTTTAAAAACCAAGGCAACAAACATCTACAATAAAGGCTGTATACATTTCAAAAATAGCAGTAAAAGGCTGTATTTATCATACTTGGTGTACGTTTAAACGAAATAAGTGATTTTTTGTGGTTACGTTTTCTTGGTGGTGGGCGTTCCATTTCCTTTATTTGTAAATGTGAATGAAAATTAAATAGGGCTGGAAATGTACAGAGCATAAGCAACTGAATTGAGTGGGATACCATTTATCTCTTTTCGCCCTCACAACGCATTGTTCAGTTAATTCCTTGTTCTTTAAACGAAATCTGAAACAAAATTCGACAAATAATTACCGTGGCTATCCGTACTTTCGCTAAGTAAACAATAAAATGGATTTAATTACAAATAGAAATTACAAAAAGGAATCTCGGCTATAATTCAGTAATACTTACTTAAAGTACGATATATCCTTGGTTTTATTACTCCGATTAGTACAACCCTGCGCTGAGCTTACGGCTGGCATTCTTGAAAGCGAGAATCTATGTTTTCACTTCTTAAAACTTAGGGAATTAAATTGGCATGCACGATCTCCCTGTCACCTCAACATATGCTCTCGCGCCAATTCGCTTTGTTTTGACAATCGTTAACATGGCTGCCCCTTATCAACTTGCTTCAAGCAGGGAGCGCTGATGTCAGGTATACAGCCCCTCTATGTTATTCTAGCACGTTGGTATCTGTAGTTGTAACAAGACCGACTCCAATCCTCAGACCGTAACATAAGAAAAACATGGCGGCCGAAGTAGCCGGATTGCTGGTATTGGTTAACACGGAAATATCACGTACATATTATATAAACGACGGTAATTTAACATGATAAATGTAACATCATAGGGAAAATCACTTTTCCACGTACGAAAACGCTTCGCCAACAAGTACGCAACACACACAATAAACTAGAATCACATATATTCTACTAGAAGAGACCAACAAGCTGATTATTTAGAAATTTCAATTCGTCAAAAAACTTTTTCTCTTAGATTCCACTTCGCTATATAGATGAAAATACATGATAAAACTGTTAAAATGAAATTTCTAACATCATTTTGGAATTTTTCAAAATAAATTAAGGTGCGAAATTCCTCGATTTATTCGCTCTCATTCGAACTATGAAACATAATTTGTCCCCTTACTTTTGAAGTGGTGGAGAGTTTCTTAAAGTTACCACCCAATGAATGGGAAGTACACCCGAAATAATAATGTAATTAGCTTTACGTCCCACTAACTACACTTTTTACGGTTTTCGGACACGTCGAAGTGCCGGAATTTAGTCCTGCAGTAGTTCTTTTACGTGCCAGTAAATCTACCGACACGAGGCTGACGTATTTGAGCACCTTCAAATACCACCGGACTGAGCCAGAATCGAATCTGCCAACTTGGGGTCAGAAGGCCAGCGCCTTAACCGTCTGAACCACTCAGCCCAAGTACACCCGAAATGATTACGTTAACGCAATGAACGGCCCTGGTAATGTTAACATAATGTTGACATATGGCATAGCAGCACTTCACACAATGATAGTAAACTTAGTAATGAAACGTTCAGACACTAAAGATATAATAGGTTTTTACCCATTAAATAACATGAGTGCAAAAGCTCTATTGACTAAACAATGATATTTAACCACATGGACGAGCTTCAGTTCGACGCAGTCTGCTTGATAACAGATAACCACAGCATGAATCGGAAGGTGTTGGTTGTGTAAAACCCTACGTTACAAACCCAGCTAATCCCTCTAAGTCACTATTTCTTCTGTGTAACAGTATACAGATTGCTCCAACTGTCACACTTGGTGTATTCCAAGATCCAGCCAAACATTTCCGCAGGCAAAGCACAGATTATTGTAAAATAAACTTGCATCTAAATCACTCGACACTTTGAAGCACATAGACACTGACGGGATAACACAATATCAATTATATTCTATCTAAATTCATATTTTACGAGGAATACGAATAGTTTGGAAGTAGAGAACTGGCGTCTCTAACCCCAGACTTATTCTCAAAATGATGTACTGTATGCACGCTACAGTTTTGTCATGGAGTTCAAAATAATCACGATGTATATTCCTAATCCATTTCTCTCTTAATGTTCTATTCCGTAGGAAACTTATGAATAGTTATATGAAAGGCATTGCCACAGTTAGACTAAAACCTGGTCCACCTACTGCACTCGTGTTTTTAATGGGTAAAAACACGATCAAAACAAGCACATTCTCACATTACTGCGCATAATTACAGATCCTATGCGTCCACTGACTCATATAAATACGCTCGCACACTTATATTCTACAAGGAAACTAACATTTATCGTCAACGTTCATAAAATTACACCGACTACATACGATAACAACAAACCAAAACAAACCCACATTTCCAACAATCCCGGCTACTCGATTCGCCATTTTTGAACGATTGAGAGTAGCATTAAGGTCTGGGGATTGGAGCAACACCTCCTAGATATATAAGGCCTCACAACTGTTCTGGGAATATACTGTGACGTCAAAATCGGGAGGCAAGCTTGAACCTTTTCAATAATAACACAGCAATGAGTTTGGCCATGTAACGCTGAAATTAGAAGAGTTTTAATTCGTTTAATGGTGCCAATTGTTAATACCGTTGTACGCAATGGTACTGATGTGTTGCGTACTCAACTTTAAGGAGAATTCCGGCAGTGATAACGAAGTGCATGCATTAAGTTTACGAAAGACGAGGTTATGCGGCAGATATGTTTACGTGCAATTCCAAGACAAGACTACAGATTTACTAAGAACTCAATGGTGAGTAACTATTATTATTACATTCTCACACAATCATAATGAGTATAGGCCTATGACGTATTTAACTACACGCAACAGCTGGTGATATGTAGGCATATTTACTCTTCAATGATATAAGGTTATGTTAGATCACAATCATGGGATACATTATTTCAACGGTATTATTATTATTATTATTATTATTATTATTATTATTATTATTATTATTATTATTATTATTATTATTATTATTATTATACGCATTAAAACATACCACCTACAGGAGCTGCTGGTGTAGGCCGATTCACTCTGTAAATGCACGAATTTCGCTCACGGTGATACATTATTTTACAGGTATGCCACAGACATTTCAAAGTCGGTGATATTTTATGGGAAGTAACTGGTACTGATCCTGCCAGAATGTAACTATAAATATGATGGGCAGTTGGGAAAGATATAAGCCACTGCTGTCTCTGACAATCATGGTCTTGGAAGAGGAGTAGTTAAAAGAACCAGGCAAAAATGTAGAATAGAAAGGAGCAATAAAGAGAGCCATTGAAGATAGTACATATCTCATACACAGAATTTCAACACAGCTGAAAAGTACAATAAACACGTTGTTACCTGGTGGTTGTTGTACTGTGATGAAGGGAAAGTAAGTAATTTTTCTGTACGTCGATACATCAAGGCAACCATACTGCATGGCATATGTAATCATCTTATAAGACATGGCCTTTATTCTAAACGGGTTTTAATAAAGTAAAAAATATTTCTAATGAATATGTGGACAAAATTACTAATACAAATGCGGTATATTCTTTAGTTACAAAACATCATAGCTGCATCACAAGGAATGAGTGTAACAATGTGTAGAAAGATTCAATAAATAAGTTAATTCTAGTCCTAGTTGGTGAATTGAACACCGGCGATGATGTCCCAACAGTTAATTTAATAGCCATAGTTAAAATATTTCTTAGTTCATAAAGGAGTATGTGTATGATTTTCTTGTTATTTGTTCAACCTTCTGTCTGATATCTCCTCATGTTTACAAAGTTATGGCCGACCCCGTGGTGAGGGGATATAATGCCTGCCTCTTATCCGGAGGCCCCGGTTCGATTCCAGGCCAAGTCAGGGATTTTTACCTAGATATGAGGGCTGGTTTGAGGTCCACTCAGCCTGCGTGTTTACATTTGCGAGCTATCTGACGGTGAGATAGCGGCCCAGGTCTAGAAAGCAAAGAATAACGGCTAAAAGGATTCGTCCTGCGGAACCCAAAACACCTCGTAATCTGCAGGCCTTCGGGCTGAGCAGGATCAAGGCCAAGCCCTTCAGGGCTGTTGCGCCGTGCGATTTTTACAAATTTATGAGACAGTAGCAATTTAATGTTGCCACAATATGTCAATACTTTTAAAAGAGTAGGCTCCAGTCCGAATGGTAGTCCAATATTAGGTTAGAAACTTACATACTTTCTGGAATACATAAAGGTTTCGAACAGAATTACAAATTAGTAACATCGATGGTAGGTGAAATTCTCATTAAACCATACATGAACTCCAAGGGAGGAAACATTGTAGGCTCATGTGCATATACTGCCAGTGATGCTACATCAGCTTAGATGTTAGGCCTATGCTAATATTATACGTGCTAGTTCTCTTTTAAGATCACGTAATGCCTATTTAAATTGAAATATGTTTGTAACATTCTGTTGTGATGTTAGCAATTCGGCCTAAGTGAGTTAACATTGCAAGATGCTGTCGTGTTTTACAACTGTCTGCTGTTTATCTTTAATGGCAGAGTCACTAAAATACGGTAATAACGACAGTATAATTCAATATCCTTCAAATTTGAAACGCTATTTGTTAGTAAATAAATTATTCCATTGGCAAAAAAATATTAAAATCATGTCTGTGTTTAACTATGTTCCGCGTTTCTCTGCATTGCCATCGCCTCCGTTGCGTGACGTCACTACGCTGTTGTTAGGCCTTATTATCTAGGAGGTGTTGATTGGAGTCGGTCTTGGTTGTAATATGGTTGTGTTCGGTAGTGTTGTTCTTTGAAGGCAAAAACTTAATTGTCGTGCATTATTGTTAAGTGAAAGTGAAGAGCGTGTGATTTGGTTATGGTATTCTTTTATTTAGTGTAAATATAGTGCTGAGTTTATAAAACTTACAAAAATACCGACGAGGAAAAAATGCCTACTTCCTTCGTTCCAGAATGTAAGTCTGGCTACAAAATTACAAAAGGTAAACACTTCTTCAAACCACCTAAAAATGAAGCAAAATTTTCAAAATGGGAAAAGGCAATTCCCAGAACGGACAAAAAGCTTTCTGATAAGTGTTATGTGTGCGATTCACATTTTTCGGATGAATTTATTGTTAAATCAGATTCATTTGTAATACAAGGCGAACAGGTAGAAATTCCTAGAGATAGATGGAAACTGAAAACTGGCGCTGTCCCTCATATATTCCCCAATTTGTCACAATATCTCACGAAACGATTAAACAAACGAAAATCACCCCGTAAAAGACAGCCTCCGAAGACGGAAAAAAGTTCAAGAACCAAATCACACAGGCCTCACCCCGAATTAAATTTCGATGCTTTTTCCGAGAGTGACAAATGAAATGAAATAGCTTCATACACAGCTAAAAAGACAATAAGTTCACTTAGAAACAAACTAAAGAGACAGGGACGTAATATAATGACTATCCGTAATAAATTGAAAATAGCTAATGCTAAGATTTTGTTGCTAGAAAAACAACTAAGAGATTCCAAATTACAGCCAAATTATTCAAGTGAGCCGACATTAAGCAGAAAGCAAAATGTGATTATTCACACCATGCTAAAAAAAATTGTCAGCTAAGAAATAAGAAAGGAATGAGATATGATAATGAATTCCTTTTAGATAGTCTCTTTATTAAAATTAAATCACCTAAGGGCTACAAGCACTGTTTAAGGCATAACATGCTTCCCCTTCCTTCGGAGGCTCACCTGCGAAAATTAGTTAAAGGTCTTAAGTGCCCTTACGGGGTGAACACCCATGCCATGTTACTGAGAACTATTACTGCGAAGAGATGAGTGAAAACAATCGCACGGGAATTCTCATATATGACGAAGTAAAACTGAGAGAAGAGGTTCAGTTTAACACCAACTCATTAAAAGTTGATGGATTCGTAAAGTTAGGAGAACACACCCAAGAACACGGGAAAAATAAACCCTCAAATCATGCGTTAGTGTTCATGCTTGTGCCCCTATTGCATAATTGGGTTCCACGCCTGGTGATATTTTTTCACGAATTTTAATCCAGGTGGTCGTACAACTGGGGCAAATTGGCGCCAGAATTAAAGGTTTCACCTCATACGGAAGTCAGTCTAATAAAAAGTTGTGGAAATGTTTAGGAATAAATGGAAAATAAGGGAAGGTCGTGTGCTCTATTTCTAATCCCTTTGATTCTAGTAGGAGACTTTGGGCCTTTTCAGATGCTGTACATATAATTAAGTGCATCAGAAATAATTTCCACGACAAAAGGCAAGTATATTGCAATAATGAAGTTGTGGACTTTAAATTTTATCGACAAGTTTTTGAAACGGATAACTGCCATAAATTTGCAGGTTTGAAAGTTTGCCACAAGCTAACGTCTGCACATATAGACCCCACTTCTTTTCAGCGCATGAACGTGAGACTTTCTGTTCAGTTATTTAGTAATTCTGTTGCAAATGGCATAAAGTTCTTTAGACAGATAAACTCGGAGGGATTTGAAGACAGCGAACCGACAGAAACGTTCACAAGGGAATTAAACATCCTAATAGATATATTAAATACTTCTAAACCGGCAGGGGCTCTTTATAAAGATTCAATAGGGCATCAAACCTTAATAAAATGGAGAGTTAACTTCAATGGGAAGAATAATACTTTTGCTTCAGAAAGAACTCTTGAACCCCTAAGAGTAACAATTGAGAGCACCATACAGGTGTCCTAGTATTTATGGAATAATGGATTCCGACATGTGCTCACAGCCAAATTTAATCAAGATCCACTAGAACGGCACTTTGGTATATTACGCTCATTAAGTTGTGACGACCACCCTTCAACAATAGATTTTGTGAATTTACACATGTTGCAATCTATTTATATCCCAACCAAACTTGCCCTGTCATCGGGTAGTAATTGTGAGCCCAGATTTGAACTGACATTGACATCATTCGTCAATCAAATTAGATTACTGGCTAAGAAGACAGGAGAGACAAATGAGGCTGTAGTAGAAAATGCACAAAAGAAAATAAGACGAGCACTAGACTTCACTGAGAACATGGATGACCTCTTACCGGACTAGGAGAATAATTTAGGTCTAATTAACAGTGATAGCCGCAGTCTTGCGAAGGAGTGTTTGATTTATTATCTAGGAGGATACATAGTACGCAATGTATCCAAGGTCACAAAATGTCATAAATGTGTCAGCCTGCTTCACGGAAAGCCTACAGAAGAAATACTTGCCGCAGCCTCCACATTTATTAGGGACTATAGCAATAAATACAGCACTGACAGCACTTTCCTCACCCATCCCTCAAGAGCACTTTATAATGTGTTCGTGCAAGTTGAAAGTGTAGTGGAACAAAAACTCTCCTGTGAACATAGGGGCAATGCATTTTATGAGTGTTTGGACAGTTTGCACAGTATCACAATTAATTCGAAAGAATTAGGATGCTGCGATGACCATGTTGCGGATATTATCCCTAAACTTGTGTTACATTATATGAAATGTCGATTTTATTTTGTAACAAGACAGATGAGAAAGGAACTGAAATCTTCTAAGACCACAAAGTCTACCCGGAAGCTATCTAAACTATCTGACAACTGACTTCTTGCATGGTAAGCAAAAGTATAATATTTTGCATGCAATAATTGTATTTTATTCGTATGCTGACTTGTAAGCTCAAGCTGAAATACTGCTGGGAGAGCGGCCTAGCGGATGAACCGATGAACTAGGGGTGTGATCACACTTCTTCCTTCTACTCGCTATGCTGAAAGTTTGGCTCGTTGCCTACGTTCTTGTTCTTCCTACACTTCTGGAAAGGGATGGTTGTACTCATGTGTTATTGTCCGGTTATTTAAGTCGACACTTACACTTGCATCACACACAATTAACAGGAGTAGTGCAGTAGTCAGAAAAACACTCCACATGAATCACACGAGACATGATGACCTCACATAGTAACGGGAGTAAGGAGATCTATATCCCACCAAAGATTATGATAAACATTTTGCAATGGAAAAGAAAAGATGGTACAAAAAGGTTGGCAAAAGTATATAATACGACTAGCTGATGTACCCGACGAGAAACTGTGGATTTTAACAAGTTCATATAGGCTACCCCAACTTATAATTTGATTTAAACCATAGCATATTAAACACATGCATCCTAAAGCAATAATTAGGATTAAAAATTAACCTAAATTGTACTAAGTAAAATGTTTATTCGTTGTTATGAGTAAAAGAGTTTGCCCATTCGTGACATTTCAAATTAACCTAAATTGTACTAAGATGTATATTCGTTGTTATGAGTTAAAAGACTGCCCATTAGTGACTTTTGCATATTGGCATCACGCCATAAACGTTATAATTAAAACTGAGAGGAGTTTTCCTATTTGTGAAACTCACAACTTCACTTTTTAGATCGGGTTGTTGCATTTTCAGATTAAAGCTCGCAAATCAGCTGTTTTCAATCAGTAATGGCTACCATATCCCACTATACCCAATCCCTCCTTCAACGCCAACGCCCCTTCCTCCCCCCCCCACCAACAACCGAACACTGCTGAACCTTACCCCCACCACTACCATGTGTGAAGCCCACCAGGGATAAGACTGTATTGATAGTTAATAGATGAACCGTGCTTCGCTACATAATTCTATATTGCATACAGAATTTTAGGTTACGTAGAGTACACGTTGTGAGCAAGACTGTATTAAATTGCATAGCTCTTAACGTTACCCTGTAAACGTGACGGAGAAATCACCAAAGGTCTTTCCTCATATGAAGACTGCATTAGGGGATTTTCATTCTAATGGTAGGCCCGCTTGCCTACCATCAGTCACAATCAGGTAGGGGAATTTCATTATAATCAGTGGGGTGACACTTCGTAGGGAGCGCCCCAAGTAGTACAGAGAGGGGTCCCTCAATCTCCGCCAACTAGTGAAAACTAAAATTCCCTTTTGGGGGGTTAATTTAGAAGGCAGTGGTTGGCATTACACATGCAGTTGCGCGGTACAGCAAATTCATAAAACAACACCGTTAACGTTGCACGCGAAGGGAACATGGTCGTACGGCAAATAATAGTGCTTGTTAGACGAAAATTTGTTAGATTCTTTCGCATTGAAGGTAGGTTAGCCAATAAACTACCCTGCATTTTGTTCAAGGGACTCTCTACATCTTATAGAATACCGGTGTCTTTCTATTTCACTTCATCCGTTACGGACTCACAACTTGCAAAATTAACCTTGGATGCGTTAAACGCTGCTGAAGAGTGTGGTTTCAGAGTGATCAGAATTGTGACCGACAATTCCAAGGTAAATGTTTCGATGTTCGAAACATTATGCGGAGGATGCGTTACGTATGAGATACGACATCCAGCTGATTAAACTAGGCCTCTGTTCCTAAGTTTTGATACCAGTCACGTCATAAAAAACGTTCGACCCCAACATTTGCCACGAGACTTTTTTGTAAACAATGTTACCGTGACCGGCGATCATTAGAGAGGTCCTTTCAAGTTTCAGAAATCTGCAATTATCAAGCCGGTGAGGAAACAAACCAGAAAAGTAGTTTACCCGATAAAATTTGGAGAAAACGAATGTAGCAAGAGTCAAGATTGTATTTTCCCTAAAACAATCGCTGGTGTTAAAAGTATGGAGGTGGTTTGTCCCGAGAGTATTAAAGCCAGGGACAGTTTAAAAGAAACAACTTGTTTCATGGAGAATTTTATGAAGTGGTTCGATGCGCATGATGTCTGCAACACCTCGTATGGGACATATTCCACGAATGAGAAAAAACTGGCATTTTTCAGCACTGAAGATGAACGCCTCAGTTGGTTAATACGGCTATCATAATGAGACTCATAACATGTAATGTTTATAACGTCCAAAAATTATTATATGAGTTAGAAAAGAACAATAATTATATTACACTGTTTTGGATATCTGGCCATACCGGTATTTTAGGCAATACAAAAGCAGACCAATTGGCGAAGGAAGCGGCTTCAGGTACAGAACCCATAATTAATATCACTACCCCCTTAATTAAACAACACAGCCATCAGCAGTGGAATGATTATTAGCAATCATCATCCAGAAGAAGAAAGGAAGATATTATTATAATATTCAATCCTATGTATGCCCTAAACCATGATATTTCAAGGTAATTATACACAAAGACGTATAACAAATATTATATGCTTAAGATTTAATCATGCACTAACTCCACAATATAAACAAAGATTTCATCTTCAAGACTCCTCTACGTGTATATGTGGTGATATAGAGAGTGACGCAAATAATGTTTCCTTTTCAATGTAAATTTTACTTTCTCGTAAAATGTATTACACATTCCATTTCCATCAAGTACCTCTTGCTTAGTACTGTATATCAGCCTACTACAGCAATAAATAATGTAATCAATATTTTTTTAATCAAGCTAATCTTATAATTTAGCAATATAACTTGTCAAAATATGAAACAGAAAGAACAGGTCATTTTCAGCAATAGCTTTTATTTCATATCTGTGTGTATTCGCTACCGTATGAGAAGAATTGTTTGTGGGCCGACTGCAGAAACGGTATTTAGACGATGTCTATGGTTAAATAATGCCTAAGCATGGCTGCCTGGCTGTCGCATTGCAGAGACGTTATTTATCACTTAGACACTGTCTAAAACCGATGTTCAACAGGTCATGTTTAAACACTGCCGAGAGCACTGTTTAACCTCAAATGGGAGGAGTGAATCACAATCAGAAGTTATGTACCATGAAATATGTAATTTGTATTATCATGCTGAGACGATTCCGGGAAGAAAGGTTAGTCCGACGGCCTCTCTGTGAGTCGCCCGCTGCGAAATCGCAGCAATTCTTTTGACATGCACGGGGAGATAATCATAAAATAAGGTTTCACTTTACGAGAGACTAGTTTCTTGAGACTGACAAAGTGGCATTCCGGTAACTGTCAACTTGAATACAATTCTTGGCAACCGATACATTTTATTATGTACATGGGGTAATTTCCATGAAATTATAGGTCGCTTCGACTACATACATATCAGAATTACGTGTCCCGATCGTCTGAGGGCTGTCACATACATCAACCGGGAGAGATTCACTTATATTTACTGCAAAGTAAACACACATAATAGTGAAAACTAAAAAGTAGGTTGTATGGGATTTTAATATATATAATCGTATAAGTTTTCAGCAACTATCAGATAGGAAAAGGCAAGTGGTGGTGATTATTGTTTAAAGAGGGCTGGGGCGGAAGAGCCGTGGCCATCCATAATAACAGCCCTAGTATTTGCCTGGTGTAAAAATAGAGGAACTACGAAAAAATAATCTTCACGGCTGCCGACGGTGCGTCTCGAACCTACGATCTCCAGAATGCAAGCTACATCTATATGGCCCGTACAACACACTCGGTTACACACACTGATATCTATACATAGATGGCTGGTAGCTTGGGTAGCAGTAAGCCGAATAGAAGATGACTGGCGTAGTAAGATGGAAGCGAGCGCACGGTGCAGTAGACCACGAGGGTCGCCCTTGCTTTGTTTATGCTTAGTTCAGTGATGCCAAGCCTCCTGATTGTACTCAAATACAGTTGAGAAAATACGCGACACTTACGGATTTAGCCTTGCTAAAATGGGAGACAATTCGACGATGGCGCTCCTAGTGACTTGACCTGAAAATCGCGCTAAATTCAAATATCAATGGAAATGTACATACGGAAATGGATGAATAAATTACGTCTAGAAAGAAAGTGTTATTGAGATATTAACTTCGAAGTTGCTAAAGCAATTCTGGATAAATGAATGAAGAATTATTTAAAAGGTTATTATTCAAAGACTCAAATTAGACATACAAATAAGAAGTGAAATGGACTGGTGTGAAATGTCTAGATCTTTCATTTATGCATTACTTTTTTAGTTTTAGCATTCCTGCCTGAACTCTTACGGTTGGATTTGTCTTTTTTCTCATTTAAAAACATTGTATCATCACATTAAGACACTTGTCAATAAAAATATCGTCACATTCCTTACACATATGATGCAATGAATTAACATTTAATAGCTGGACAATTTTCCTCTTAACATGAAGTCCACTAACAGAAAGATAATCTATAAAATCCCGGCTTTAATCTGAGAAGAGGGATAAAAGAAAGAAAAGTGTGAAAATGTTGTCGATAGTGATGCTTTGAGGAATATTTACGTACAATTAGAGTTAAAATGTAACATACCCTTGGATTTTTAAAGTCGCTGGCCTGGAAATGATCTGAACAGATCTTATAATCCTTACATAAGCGTAACGCCCCTTCTTGTACACCTTATCCAAATCACTTCTGTGACATTTCAAAACCCACAGATCACACCTACAACAACACATCAGTATTGAAGGTTAACTGGTGCACTATACAATAAAATATGCGGATTACATTTTAAGCCAGTTAAAATATGGGCCGAGCAGGTCAGAAGATTATGAAGTACTATAAAAATCTCTGTCACTGGAAGAATATATATGCAAACACAATATTACTTACATTTTCTTGTCACGAGGGAACCTGAAGAACGACCGCGCATTCTTCTCTACTTCATAGTTACTGCAGCCAAACACAACACATACCTTTCACCTCATGTTCAGAGGATATATCAAGGAATGGCACACGCTACTATTTAATTATGTCAACTCACTGAAAATGCATAAATAACACCAAAAACTTCACACAAAAATACACGTACTCTTATGACAGAATCAGTAGTTTTCAGGTCTACTCGCTAGAGAGAGCTCCTATAGCTGTCCCTCGATATCTCGCCCAATGTCGCGTATTGTCTCTACTGTATTTGTTGTAGTTCCACGGGTTTTCTGTGCTGTGTTATTGCAATACCCCACACATTTAAAAAGGAATTAAGATGAAATATATGAATGAAAAATCACTAGTTTAGATATTTCACTCGCTGAATTGAAACCACGTGTTACTTCTGTATGTTAGTAAAATATAAGCAAACAAGGGAGTCATGCTTATACTACTGCCATTAACACTAATACGAATTCCTAACTGTAAATAATACAAATACATCATATATTTAAACTACCAAAGTATACATGTGTGGCAGATATAAATTGAGTACTATTTGGAAGAGGCACAACATTCTCTCCGTCAGTTCAATTTACAATATTTCCTAACATAACGTAATTGTATTGATTACGTAGTAAACAAGTGACTGTCAGCATGCCGAAGTGTACTTCTACGGCAAATCAACACCTCCTAGATAATAAGGCCTAACAACAGCGTAGTGACGTCACGCTACGGAGGCGATGGCAATGCAGAGAAACGCGGAACATAGTTAAACACAGACATGAATTTAATATTTTTTGCCAATGGAATAATTTATTTACTAACAAATAGCGTTTCAAATTTGAAGGATATTGAATTATACTGTCGTTATTACCGTATTTTAGTGACTCTGCCATTAAAGATAAACAGCAAACAGTTGTAAAACACGACAGCATTTTGCAATGTTAACTCACTTAGGCCGAATTGCTAACATCACAACAGAATGTTACAAACATATTTCAATTTAAATAGGCATTACATGATCTTAAAAGAAAACTAGCACGTATAATATTAGCATAGGCCTAACATCTAAGCTGATGTAGCATCACTGGCAGTATTTGCACATGAGCCTACAATGTTTCCTCTCTTGAAGTTCATGTATGGTTTAATGAGAATTTCACCTACCATCGATGTTACTAATTTGTAATTCTGTTCGAAACCTTTATGTATTCCAGAAAGTATGTAAGTTTCTAACCTAATATTGGACTACCATTCGGACTGGAGCCTACTCTTTTAAAAGTATTGACATATTGTGGAAACATTAAATTGCTACTGTCTCATAAATTTGTAAAAATCGCACGGAGCAACAGCCCTGAAGGGCTTGGCCTTGATCCTGTTCAGCCCGAAGGCCTGCAGATTACGAGGTGTCTTGGGTTCCGCATGACGAATCCTTTCAGCCGTTATTCTTGGCTTTCTAGACCTGGGCCGCTATCTCACCGTCAGATAGCTCGCAAATGTAAACACGCAGGCTGAGTGGACATCAAACCAGCCCTCAGATCTAGGTAAAAATCCCTGACTTGGCCTGGAATCGAACCGGGGCCTCCGGGTAAGAGGCAGGCATTATATCCCCTCACCACGGGGTCGGCCATAAATTTGTAAACATGAGGAGATATCAGACAGAAGGTTGAACAAATAACAAGAAAATCATGCACATACTCCTTTATGAACTAAGAAATGTTTTAACTATGGCTATTAAAGTAACTGTGGGGACATCATCCTCGGTGTCCAATTCACCAACTAGGACTAGAATTAACTTATTTATTGAATCTTTCTACACATTGTTACACTCATTCCTTGTGATGCAGCTATGATGTTTTGTAACTAAAGAATATACCGCATTTATATTAGTAATTTTGTCCACATATACATTAGAAATATTTTTACTTTAATAAAACCCGTTTAGAATAAAGGCCATGTCTTATAAGATGATTACATATGCCATGCAGTATGGTTGCCTTGATGTATCGACGTACAGAAAAATTACTTACGTTCCCTTCATCACAGTACAACAACCATCAGGTAACAACGTGTTTATTGTACGTTTCAGCTGTGTTGAAATTCTGTGTGTGAGATATGTACTATCTTCAATGGCTCTGTTTATTGCTCCTTTCTATTCTACATTTTTGCCTGGTTCTTTTAACTACTCCTCTTCCAATACCATGATTGTCAGAGACAGCAGTGGCTTATATCTTTTCCAACTGCCCGTCATATTTATAGTCACATTCTGGCAGGATCAGTACCAGTTACTTCCCATAAAATATCACCGACTTTGAAATGTCTGTGGCATACCTATAAAATAATGTATCATCGTGAGCGAAATTCGTGCATTTACAGAGTGAATCGGCCTACACCAGCAGCTCCTGTAGGTGGTATGTTTTAATGCGTATAATAATAATAATAATAATAATAATAATAATAATAATAATAATAATAATAATAATAATAATAATAATAATAATAATAATAATAATAATAATAATAATAATAATAATAATAATAATACCGTTGAAATAATGTATCCCATGATTGTGATCTAACATAACCTTATATCATTGAAGAGTAAATATGCCTACATATCACCAGCTGTTGCGTGTAGTTAAATACGTCAAAGGCCTATACCCATTATGATTGTGTGAGAATGTAATAATAATAGTTACTCACCATTGAGTTATTAGTAAATCTGTAGTCTTGTCTTGGAATTGCACGTAAACATATCTGCCGCATAACCTCGTCTTTCGTAAACTTAATGCATGCACTTCGTTATCACTGCCGGAATTCTCCTTAAAGTTGAGTACGCAACACATCAGTACCATTACGTACAACGGTATTAACAATTGGCACCATTAAACGAATTAAAACTCTTCTAATTTCAGCGTTACATGGCCAAACTCATTGCTGTGTTATTACTGAAAAGGTTCAAGCTTGCCTCCCGATTTTGACGTCACAGTATATTCCCAGAACAGTTGTGAGGCCTTATATATCTAGGAGGTGTTGGGCAAATACGCCGCGAAATACTTTAATATGCAGCGAAAAACACACAGTAAACTATCATTATGCCGTTACAGGAGAAGTGGTTGTTGTTCTGGGCTTTTAAATGTCCTGCGGCCTCGTATTAAATGGCTTCTACAAGCTTTAAACAAGCCGGAATTACTAAAATAAAAACATTTTTTAAAAGGGGAAGAATAGAGCCATTTGTGTATGAATAAATATAAAAATCGAGTTTTTGGCTCAAAATACGAAAACTTCAGTCATACCTCCCCGTAAGAATGCATAATTTCGTGGCATGCATGTATAAAATTTACATTAATGTTTCCCGAAACTGTTTTTCACTCGTATTGTATTGCCGATCGCTAACTGCATGTATTCAACACTTAAGTTAATATTTGTCTGCCGTTATTATTCACTCATTTTTATTGCTATCCCGGAGATTTACTGACCTCGGAATGACGTGTCGGTGTTCCCAATGTCCTTATGCTTTGAGTGAACATGTCTCTATATTTTTAATTATTCCAATGCGCCATTAATTGCGATTTAAAACTTATTATATTATCATTGCTTCCCCATAAGGAGAGCTCTTGGATGGGTACACCAACATGGCGGACTGCGCGCTCACTTTGGCGTACTTTCTCCTGCAGCGGAGAGCTGCCATCAGCTATCCATGTATAGAGATCAGTGGTTACACATTACTATTGCTTCATCTTCCCTTCGTCGAAGCTACCGCATTTATGAGTAGATTACACTCACTGTAACAACGCTATAATGAAAGCTACACTTCCCCGTACGGTGGCGTGTCGCTTTGCTGTCGATAATATTATGGGATTAATTTCCACCGAAAGCGATACTCTTATCTGTGGGCAAGTCATGCTCAGCCATATTTGAGTAATGTGTAGGAAGATAAACAGCTGACTGACGTTCGGCGCGCGCACCGACGAATTTCATTGGTTGCGACAAGCAAAGAGTTACATGAAAGATACTTCTGTCTCCATTTTCAAACCAAAATTGAAACTTTAAGGGATGTCTCTTTAAACATCGACTGAACATTGTTTATGCAATGGAAGATAGTGAACGATTTATACGTTGTTTAGGTAGACGATGTCTAAGGCTTAAAACTAGTCATCGTTTCTGCAATCGGCCCTTATTATAACCTTAACTTAAAATATAACAAGATATAAAGGCTACACTAATGGGAAAAATATGGAATGAGCCCACTCAATAATGAAAAAGAAGAATTTCTGTAATGTCTATGGTTAAAAGTAACAGTCGGGGCTAGTGGTATCTGAAGCTGATATCACATTTATATAGCTTTCAGAAATAAGAAGAAACTATTATCGTTAAGTAATGAACTACATTCCTACTAAAACTGCAATATATCTGGCAATTACAACCCAGGAATAAGAGGCTAATTATACACTGTAACTACAATTGCTCTTAATATTAATGTTATTGGCTTTACGTCCCACTAACGACTTTTTACGGTTTTCGGAGACGCCGAGGTGCCGGAGTTCTTTTACATGCCAGTAAATGTGACACGAGGCTGACGTATTTGAGCACTTTCAAATACCACCGAACTGAGCCAGGATCGAACCTGCCACATTGGGGTCAGAAGGCCAGCGCCTCAACCGTCTGAGCCACTCATCCTGGCACAGTTACTTTTCCCTCACTTGAAATGAAAATTTGCGTCCTATTTTCCATTGAAACAAAATGTTGGTAATATTGTGGGTGGTCTGGTATGGCATGGAAAAGAAATAACCCAGCAAGTTGGCCGTACGGTTAGGGTCGCGTAGCTGTGAGCTTGTATTCGGAGTATAGTGAGTTCGAACACTACTATCGGAAACACTGAAGATGGTTTTTCACAGTTTCCAATTTTCACATCAGGCAATGCCACGGACGCTTCATTCCGACTGCTAGCCCTTTCCTATCCCATCGTCGCCGTACGACATATCTGCGTCAGTGCAACGTAAATGAAACTTGTAAATTTAAAAAATGGAGGAAAGTAGGAATGAAGTAATCTCCGTAGAGTGGCGCAATCTAACGGGGACATTTGGAACTGTTTCTTGGTAAGGAACTTGCTAGTCTCGTGCAACTCCCTGTGACCGATACTGGCGGATATGCTACCTGATTCTTCCGGATTTTACAGTGCCTATCCCCGTTGTCTTATATTGCCTCTTCAACTGTTTTTGTGGGGACTCGTTCTTTAATTTCTTTCTTACCTATGCATTGTTTTTTCGTTTTATTCGGCTGATGATGACCCGGATTGGGGTCGGAACCGGTACCGCTTCCGCTTATAATTAAATAGGAATGTAACACTAGATTTCTTATTTATTTGTATTGAATAGGTTGAACTACGTTTTTTATTATTTCAATTTAATTGTAATTTCAACCATCTGAGCCACTCAGCCCGGCTATCTATGGTTGTTCCTATAGTTTATATTAATATTTGTTTTATTTAACCAGGATAATCCGTAATAGTGCTGGTAATGGAGCGTTGTATGCGTGTTCTCAGTCGGAAACTCCAGTCTATAGTGCCCCGTAGCACGATAATTTCCAGTTCTCCAACCGATACATAAAAATGGATGGGCTGTGCTGGAGGCACAGCTGCAAGTTGTATGGCCTAGAATACGTCTTTCTAAGAAAAATGAAGTAAATCGAATTATTCTCCGGACCACCTATCGAGCAGACTAAAGCGGAAGTGACGTCATTGTCTCGCCACACTCGCCGTGGTTGCCAAATGAGCTGGCGTGCGATTCAAAGTTGTACTCCACCACTATAATACAGCACAGCTCACGGATTGAACCTTGAAATAATTTAAAATAGTTAATACATTAACGTATGCGTGTTAGAATCCCATACAGTGTTTTAACGGCTTACATCTTTAAACAATAAATTTACTGACATTTTTAATGTGAAAACCTACAATCAATTTTCCAGTCAATGACCGGGTCAGGGATGGAATAAATGAAGCCCCACCTTGCGCCGAGGACAGGAATTGAGCCGGCTGCCGAAGCCTGTTTCACTCCTCTGGGGCAATGATTAATGACTGATAGATGAAATTAAATGATACTGGAGAGTGATGCTGGAATGAAAGATTACAGGGAAAACCGGAGTACCCGGAGAAAAACCTGTCCCGCCTCCGTTTTGTCCAGCACAAATCTCACATGGAGTGACCGGGATTTGAACCACGGAACCCAGCGTTGAGAGGCCGACGCGCTGCCACCTGAGCCACGGAGGCTTTCACAATTTTAATGTACTAACTACAATTTCACAGTACAATTTCAATAAATTAGTTATTACAAATATATTTTTATAAAAATATTCTTCTTCTTCTTAATCTGTTTAGCCTCCAAGGGTTGGCTTCTCCCTCGGACTCAGCGAGGGATCTCACCTCTACCGCCTCAAGGGCAGTGTCCCGGAGTTTTAGACTTTGGGTCGGGGGATACAACTGGGGAGAATGACCAGTACCTCGCCCAGGCGACCCCTCCTGCTATGCTGAACAGGGGCCTTGTGGAGGGATGGGAAGATTGGATGGGATAGATAAGGAAGAGGGAAAAAGGTGGCCGTGGCCTTAAGTGAGGTACCATCCCGGCATTTGCCTGGAGGAGAAGTGAGAAACCACGGAAAACCACTTCGAGGATGGCTGAGGTGGGAATCGAACCCACCTCTACTCAGTTGACCTCTCGAGGCTGAGTGGACCCCGTTCCAGCACTCGGACCATTTTTCAAATTTCGTGGCAGAGCCGGGAATCGAACCCGGACCTCCGGGGGTGGCAGCTAATCACGCTAACCACTACACCACAGAGGCGGACTATAAAATATTATTACATACTATTATTATTATCATTATCAATAAACAGTATATATATTTTTTTATTATTCACTATTATTATCTAAATATATGGCCTGATTTCTGATAGAAATGAGCTGCTACTCACGGGTGATTTATGAAAAAGGGAGAGAAGTAAAAATGAAATGGCGTATGGCTTTTAGTGCCGGGAGTGTCCGAGGACATGTTCGGCTCGCCAGGTGCAGGTCTTTCGATTTGACATCCGAAGGTGACCTGCGTGTCGTGATGAGGATGAAATGATGATGAAGACGACACATACACCCAGTCCCAGTGCCAGTGAAATTAACCAATGATAGTTAAAATTCCCGACCCTGCCGGGAATCGAACCCGGGACCCCTGTGACCAAAGCTCAGCACGCTAACCATTTAGCCATGGAGCCGGACGGGAGAGAAGTGAGGATTACGTATGGGCCTACTCGTACTGGAATTAACTTGGAACTGACAGATGAAATTGGGGATCCAGGCGAAAACCTGTCCCACCTCCGCTTTGTCCAGTACAATTTCAATAAATTCGTTATTACAAATATATTTTTATAAAAATATTACGATATATTATTATTATTATTATTATGCAGGAGGTTTCAGCGTCACCTTACCTTGTGCCGCAGTAATTAATCGGTGTCACTATCGAGTGGCTGCACACCCAAGTCGGAATCAGAACCGAGGTCAGCAGACGAGGTAAACTAATCCCGCCGTCGGAAATGCTTATAAACAGACGGAATCATATTTCTCTCGCCGGAAGTAAAAATCTTGTGTTTCTTCTTCAACTGATAACAGTCTGGTGAATTTTTGTTTGAATCCATTGCACAATAATATCCAATAACGAGTAAAAAGAAACCTACAAACGTACAAGAGACTACAAGAATTATGAATTAGCACACAATGCGCACATACACTGTTTTTTTTAAAGCGAAGCACACTGATAAAATTCTCTCACTGTTTTTTTTAAACAGACTGTGATTGAAACTGTACCCACGTGTTCAAGACATCCACTGAGTGAGTAAGTATGGCAGCTCCGCATTGATTGCACCATTGCCAAAACTCACTCTGAGTAGCGCACCCCCCTTGCCCGCACACCTACCGTGTGACAACACCGAAGGCGCTGCCCCTGTCGCCCGCGCCATCCCCTGGTCTATACACTCACTTCCGCTTTAGTCTGCTCAAAAGGTGGTCCGGAGAATAGATGTGGCAACAAGTCCAGTCAAACCCGGTTGCCCAACATCCTCCATGAAAAAAAAAATGAAATGGCGTATGACTTTTAGTGCCGGGAGTGTCCGAGGAGAAGTTAGGCTCGCCAGATGCAGTTCTTTTTATTTGATGCCCGTAGGCGACCTGCACGTCATGATGAGGATGAAGTGATGATGAATAGGACACATACACCCAGTCCCCGTGCCAGCGAAATTAACCAATTATGGTCAAAATTCCCGACCCTGCCAGGAATCGAACCCGGGACCCCTGGTCAACACGCTAACCATTTAGCCATGGAGCCAGGCATCCTCCATGAAATGTTGGTGGTTAGGAATGGTCTGCGAGAGGTCCCGAGCGACTGCTGTATCTCTGCATTAGACTCCCAGTCCACATGCTCAACATACTTGGTAAAAATGCTGGGCTGTACATCCCGTTGCGCAGACATCCTCACTTTCTTGCACTACCGTTCTGCTGCAGACTTCTTGGGCTCACTTGATTCTTCAGATTTTTCTCTATTCTCCTGAATGTGATTACCATAAATTCAGGTTCATTTAAATAGAAGATACCGGTATTCAAATATTTTGTAAATTCAGCACAGGAGTTATCGTGTTGAAAGGAACGTATGATGACCAACAAATGGATGATAAATCCTGAGAGATTATCTGGCAGTGAATGGAGGGACTCGCCAAAATCATTGCTAACACTGATTTATTTATTTAAATTTCTTTCTGCCACTGCGATTGCCATATGACAAAGAATACCAGCTTGAATTTAAAATAACCTAAGTTAATAATTATTTATATGCTAAACTGCTTCTTAAATCTACATCTACTCCTAGTTGTTAATAATTAACAATACAAATGATTCCACAGAATTTGTACTGAACTTCTCACTGTGAGAACCTTGATTACTGACACCCTGAGGGAACACAGGGGTAGGCTATATGAGGAAGTACACAATTTAGTTCCATTCAATGGATGTCCTAAGTGGATAGATATGACAGCCATTCCAACAGGCTTGACTCACCATTAGAAGTGAGCTACCGAAACTCAGCCAGCGGATGTTTATAAAGAAAAAAGTGCACTAATGAACTAACAATTCCATACTACTACAAAAAAACATGTTAACATCTATACAAGTAGTGGGTCGTATGATTGGAGTTGGAGCCACATTTGCAAAATTCTGTAAGCTGTTTGTCAGGTGCTCTAACATGGTACAAGACATGACAATTTGCCACCAGGTCATCATAAAACACCACATTTTAGCACCAATTTAAAAAATGCAAAATTTTGGCATACAACCTTTTGCACTTTTAGTGTTGATATCATTCTATTCATTATATATGGGTGCGAGTTGTTTTTACTTCTTTTTTATTTTCTTTATGTAGCACCGATACAGATAGTTCTTACGGCGACGATATGAAAGGGCTAGAAGTGGGAAGGAGTCTGTGGCCTTTATGAAGGTACAGCCCCAGCATTTGCCTGATGTAAAAATGGGAAACCATGGAAAACTATCTTCAGGACTTAGGTTTGAACCCACCATCTCCTGAATGCAAGCTCACAGCTGTGCAACCCTATCCGCATGGCTAACTCTCTGAGTGAGGCAGCAAAATTAACCATAAACTGATTAACTGTTAATGTAAAGTCTAGATTCTTACTTTGTATGAGAGCTTTATTGAAACTATTAAGCATTCTCTCAAATGGTGGATTGTGGGAGAAAGCTGATGCCTTTTCAGTTCTGAACACAGTCTATATTCTTGAGTTCAGGTGAGATATGCAGTGGTTTAGTAATGACAAAAATTATTTAGGCTACTCAACGATTTTGTAGATATATTTAGCATCATTATTTTTCTACAACTTTTCAAATTAACTATATTAACATTCTCAAATAATTGTAAGTAGGGGACCAAAAGTGAATATCTAGCAAACCTCCCAGTCTGAAGTTAAGGTCTAGATTTTACTATTTATTCAACATCTACCCTCTGGTATAGTCTCACATCTGCAGCTCGTTATGTATGGCTAACACACACAACCAACCATAAAAATGTTAAAATAGATTTTATCAAGAAATTGAAATTTGCTTGAGCTCTCGTGATTTGTTGACAATTTGCACTTTCATTAGTTTGCCAGAGGGTATAAATGTCAGTTACTTTGGAATAAATACATACACACATACTTTGGAATGTAGAAATGTGACAAAATGTTTCTGAACTTTCCCAGTTAACATGATGTATTTTTTACACTTCAGATTCCATATTCTAATTTTGTATTTATGAGAAGGTATCAAAAAATTTATGTTTGTATGTATAGCCCTTGTCCCTTTTCTGTAAGGTGTCAGGTATGAAGTGAGATGAATCTTTGTAGCAAGCTTCTACAACCAGATGCCCTTCTTGATGTCAACCTCATCAGAGGAATTAATGAGATGAAATGAATTATGTGATATATGATAGTAGGAAGGGAGAGGGTGAAACCCACAGCTGGGACTTACTGTAGCCTACTCCTGTCGAATAGCACTAACTCCGCTCAAGGCTTTATGTTCCCATCCGCCAGGCGAATCAATATCAACAGCATCATATGCCCTCACTCCACATGAGCACTACAGAGAGGCTCTTTGACATGCAGTCTAGTGATTATAAATTGTATACCATCACCTCTATTCTGCTGGCCAACATTCTGATGGTGAAAATATTTTGGTTGTTCTTAAGAATTTTCTTAAAAGTTGTTGAAATCAAATCTGTTTTTCTGTTCACAACAAAGTTTTGAAGAGGAACTGGTTGGTCTAGAGATTATCAAGGATGAACTGGAGAAAATTTTAGACCAAGCAAAATCTAGCAAAGCCACTGGACCAAACCAAATAAATGCAGAACTACTCAAACCGATGGATAATAACAATGACTTCCTTTTGAACCACATCTACAGCACTGGAAACATCCCAGTTTACTGCCTGAAATCCACCTTCACCAGCCAACCAAAGAAACCAAATTCTAACCGATGCAGTGATTGCAGGCTAACAGGTCTACAGAGTCATGCTCTGGAAGTGAATATGGAGAAAAGGAGATGAAAACATTAGTGAAACTCAGTTTGGATTAATAGTTATATTAATTATATAGTTATATTAATAGTTATATATAAAATATACACAGATCCTCGGTGGCTCAGACGGCAGCACACCGGCCGCTCACCGCTGGGTTCCGTGGTTCAAATCCCGGTCACTCCGTGTGAGATTTGTGGTGAACAAAGGAGACAGGACAGGTTTTTCTCCGAGTACTCCGGTTTTCCCTGTCATATTTCATTCTAGCAACACTCTCCAATATCATTTCATTTCATCCGTCATTCAGTAGTCATTGCCCCAGAGGAGTGCGACAGGCTTTGGCAGCCGGCGCAATTCCTATCTTTGCCGCTAGATGGGGATTGCATTCATTCCATTCCTGACCCGGTCGAATGACTGGAAACAGGCTGTGGATTTTCATTTTCATAAAATATACACATTATTTACATAAAATTGTCCATCACTTCTTGCAATTTTTTTTAACATTGAAGGTTTTTTTTTTTTGCAAGTAGTGATGGACAATTTTATGTAAATAATGTGCATATTGGGTGGACCATTAAACCTAACATTAGTTCTTAATTCCAATGGTGATACTTGCCGACAATTTAGAAGACCTATAATTCCTTTTGAACAGCATCAGTAACGAAAGCAAGGAGTTAGGTCTCCAAATAAAATATTCAGAAAACAAAATTAGTGGTAATGAGCAAGCTGAAAATCACCGAAGCTATTGCTGGTAACACCCAGGCCGAAAACATGATTGGAAGGTTCTCACATTTCAAGTACCTAGAATGCTGGCTAACACATGACTGGGATTTGGATGTAGAATTTAAAACCAAAATCAACAATGCAAGAAATGTTTCTGATATGAAAACATCTTGTATACAACCGCGACCTCCGATTCGCAACTCATTCAGTGTTGTGAAGTGCTGTGTGTTACCGGTACTGCTTTACGGTGTCGTAGGTATGACATTAAAAGCTTTACAGAATATTAGAATCATTCCATATTGACAGTTTTCACTTTACAAAGGAATAAATTAAATGTATCCTCCTAATTCAATACAAAACATAATTCCATCATTAGATGGAGCAATAAAATTAAAAAATGTTTCGACTCGTTTGAGCCATCTTCAGTGAAATAAGGGCGGGGGGGGGGGGGTTAAAGTAATCTACATAATACAAGCTAGATGAGTGCTGAAAACAAAATGAAGGAACAAATGAAAAGCAAAGGAGATATGACGGAAATAAAAACAAACGAGTCAAAACGTTTGAATTTTATTGCCCCATCTAATTATGGAATTTTTGTATTGAATTAGGAGGATAAATTAATTTTTTCCTTTGTAAAGCTAAAAGCTTTGTCAATGAAACAACTGCAGACCTCTGAAATGCAGATGTATCACAGATTGTTCAAGATACCATGGGTAGACGATGTCACCACTGAGGAGGTACTCTGTCATACGAGGAAATCATGTCACATCATAATCATCACAAAACACAGAAAAGCAGCCTTTTTCGGGCACATCTGAAATTGTAAATACAGCCTAGTACAAGTGATCATAGAAGACAATACAGAAGGGAAACATGGATGTGTGTGGAAAAGATTATCCTGGATGCAGAAGAACCTCCAACAGAGTTTTGACATCCATGATACAGCACCTCTGATATGGGGAATACAAACAGGAAAAAATATTTCATTACGATCACCAACCTTCTGCGAGGAGACAGAAACAAGAACTTTTTTTTCTTTAATAAAACATTAAATTTTATTATTAATTTCCCTTGCCCTAAAGGATGGGCTGTTACAGTAGTCCATCTTCAGATGTACATGCAGGTTGCCTTGAACTTCCTAATTAACTGTTCAAGAATGTCCTTTGAACCTTTAGGAAGACAAGGTTTTCCCAGCTCAGTGTGACAGTCCAGAGTAGTGGTGCTGCTGCTGCTGGTCCAACGCTAGCTTATGTGACATTCTGATCCTCCTATTCCATGTCAGCTCAGGAAAACGCATTGAGTTGTCTTTCTGGAAATAAATGGATTTCAGAACAACCCACATACTGGGTTGTCTCAAAGCTGATTAAATGCAAATATGGATCTGCATACAACAAAAGTTTGAATATATTGAAACTTTTTTGTTCTTCTATCTTTACTGATTTTCTCGTTTCTCTTAAAGGTTTCTGGTTTAATAGTAATGGGAACAGTGAACCACATTATGTAATTTAACTCTATTATTTGATCAAAATGGTATAGTATTTACATGATTACATAGAATTCCAATTTTAAACAAATTTGCTATAAAATGTTAAATCACAAAAGCTTTAATATTACAAAATACTATCTTTAACATGCTATAAACCACAAACTCTGATTATACTGCAAGATTTTTTTGTTTTACACAGATGTCATATAACAATGTATTAGCATGCAGTGAAAGACACCTCAAATACATTTCTCTTTATTTTGTTGCTGAAATGAATATAATGTAATAAAACATTTTTACGACTGATAGTTTTTAAGATTTTATTGTTAAGAAATAGTGTACAGCATTACAACAGCAATCTATAAATGTTGCCTACTTACAGTATTTCTTTAAGCATGCATTTTTAACTCTAATACAATACAAACTCAGTCTGACATATTCAAATACAAGAACGAACATTCAAAAGAAATTACAAAGAAAATGAAAAATATATGAAATAATCCACATACAAAAATAAAATAGAAAATGCAGACAAGCAATTTGTTTTGCTTAACGTCTTAATTCTGCTTATAATCTCATAACATTGTTAGGAGGGATAAAAAGGAGAAGAAATTAATAGTGTTGACAATATTTGATGTTTTTATTTAAATTATTTTATAAATTAAAAGCTTTCACATTAACCACCAAGAGAATTCTATTGTTACACAGTCACCATATTATAACTGATTATCAAATATTCTCAGAGTTAAGTTAATCCACCTGGCGACTATGCAAATTGCAACACCATGAAGGAGTGGATGTGATGACAGGTTTTGGTTCATCTCTGGTCATGTTGTTGTTGTTAAGTCATCAGTCCATAGACTGGTTTGATGCAGCCTCCATGTCACCATATCCTGCACTAACTTTTGATTTCTACGTAACTATTGCATTCTACATCTGCTCTAATCTTCTTGTCATATTCATACCTTGGTCTACCCCCACCGTTCTTGCTACCTACGCTTCTTTCAAAAACCAAATGAACAAGTCCTGGGTGTCTTAAGATGTGTCCTACCATTCTACAACCTGTGACAATAAAGTTCTGTGAATAGTCCTGTACTATCAACATAGATGAACAATTCACGACAGTGACCTTACTGTCCTTCGAAATAGTCCTCTCCCATAACTATGCACTGCTGAGATCGGCGATACATGTCCTGGAAACTTTGCAAGAAGGCTTCCTTTGGGATGGCGTTCAAAAGCCTCGTCACGTTTCATTGGATGTCAGGAATATCGTCAAATCTCTTTCTTTCAAAGCAAGTTTGAGTCGTGGGAATAGGAGTCTGGAGAATTGAGATCTTGCGAGTGTGGGGATGTTCAAGTTGCAACACCCCCTTTTTTGCCATGAACTGTTTGACGATATTGGCTGTGTGTGGGTGAGCATTGTCAAGGACAAAAAACCATGAACCTTGTTGTGCATACTGAGATCATACCCTGCGTAGACGTTTCATGAAACGTGTCAAAATGTCAATATACAGTGCAACAATCAACGTTGTTTCCTCAGGTAGAAATTCCTTGTGGATAATGTCTTGACTATCAAAAAAAGTGATGAGCATCGTTTTGATGCGTGACTTTTCGGCTCTGACCTTTTTCTGACAAGGAGATCACGGAGAACGCCATTCCATGCTTTGCCATGTCGTTTCAGGGTCGTACCTGAGACACCAGGTTTCATCCTCAGTGACAATACAGTCCAAGAAATTTAGTGTCGCATCCGCCGTTTCAACAAAATCCTGTGAAGACACTAAACGTGCCTGCTTCTGATCGTCAGTCAAGTGATGTGGCACAAGAAGAGAACACGTTTTCCTCTTCCCTAACTTCTGAGTAATGATTTGTCGCATGGATTCATGGTTAATCCGCAGTTCATCCGCTATCATGCGCACAGTTAATCGCCGATCGTTCGTGATTTATGTTCTCACCTTTTCAATGTTTTCATCACTGATGGCGGTTGCCATTCTTCCACTACGGAGGTTGTCAGAAATAATTTCCCAGCCTCCTCGAAAACGGGCGAGCCACTCGTACACACACTTCAAGGACAGTGCTTGATCTTCATAAACACGAACAAGCATCGCATGCGTTTCTTTCGGTGTCTTGCCAAGCTTAAAACAAAACTGTGCATTGATCTTTTGGTCGTTCATGTTCCTGTTTGCAGTTCAGAACCAACGCACTAAACACGCACTGTGTCAAACAGGTCTTACACGGCACACACACGATGCTCAACTGAACAACATTGGGAGCAGGTGGTCAAAACCTGCTGCTACGCAGGTGCAGCATTGTGTGTCACCAGTGTTGCAGGATTGACAGTTCTGACTTCATTCACTAAACTTTATTGTCACAGGTTGTATCTCTTCTTCTCATCAAATTTAGCCAAAAATCGATCTCCTCTCACCAATTTGATTCAGTATCTCTTCATTCATGATTCAATCGATCCATCTCACCTTCAGCATTCTTCTGTAAAACCACATTTCAAAAGCTTCTATTCTCTTTCTTTCTGAGCTAGTTATTGTCCATGTTTCACTTCCATACAATGCCACGCTCCACACAAAAGTCTTCAAAAACATCTTTCTAATTCCTATATCAACGTATGAAGTGAGCAGATTTCTTTTCTTAAGAAAGCTCTTCCTTGCTTGTGCTAGTCTGCATTTTATGTCCTCCTTACTTCTGCCATCATTAGTTATTTTACTACCCAAGTAACAATATTTATCTACTTCCTTTAAGACTTCATTTCCTAATCTAAGATTTCCTGCATCACCTGCCTTTGTTCGACTTCACTCCATTACTTTTGTTTTGGACTTATTTATTTTCATCTTGTACTCCTTACCTAAGACTTCGTCCGTATCATTCAGCAGCTTCTCGAGATCTTCTGCAGACTCAGATAAAATAACAATATCATCGGCAAATCTCAAGGTTTTGATTTCCTCCCTTTAGATTGTGATTCCCTTTCCAAATTCCTCTTTGATTTCCTGTACTGCCTTTTCTATGTGAACACTGAAAAGGAGGGGGGACAGACTGCAGCTTTGCCTCACTCTTTTCTGGATTGCTGCTTCTTTTTCAAAGCCCTCGATTCTTACCACTGCAGACCGATTTTTATACAGATTGTAAATAATTCTTTGTTCTCGGTATCTGATCCTATTCACCTTCAGAATCTTAAATAGCTTGGTCCAATCAACATTATTGAATGCCTTTTCTAGATCTACAAACGCCATGTACGTGGGCTTGTTCATCTTAATTTGATGTGACGTCAGGATTGCTTCAAGTGTTCCTACATTTCTTCTGAAGCCAAACTGATCTTCTCCCAACTCAGCTTCAACTTGTCTTTCCATTCTTCTGTAAATAATACGTGTTCAAATTTTGCAGGCATGAGATACTAAACTAATGGTGCGGTAATTTTCACACCTGTCAGCATCGGCTTTCTTGGGAATAGGTATAACAACATTCTGCCGAAAATCGGATGGAACTTCTCCTGTCTCATACAGTTTACACACAAAATTGAATAATCTTGCCATGCTGGTTTCTCCTTAAGTCAGTCAGTAATTCAGAGGGAATGTCATCAATTCCAGGTGCCTTGTTCCTATTTAGGCCGCTCACAGGTCTGTCAAACTCTGACTTCAAAATTGGTTCTCCCATTTCAACAGCATCAACAGCCTCTTCTTGTTCCAGAACCAAATTATCTACATCTTTACCTTGATACAACTGTTGGATATGTTCCTGCCATCTTTCTGCTTTGTCTTCTTTCCCTAGAAGTGGCTTTCCATCTGAGCTCTTAATATTCATACAACTAGATTTCCTTTGTCCAAAGGCTTCCTTGATTTTCCTGTATGCAACATCTACATTTCCGAGGACCATACAACCTTTGACATCCGTGCACTTCTTCTTCAGCCATTCTTCCTTAGCTACCTTGCACTTTTGATCCACTTCATTCTTTAGTCGCCCGTATTCTTTTCTGTCCTCTTCATTTCTAGCATTCTTGTATTTTTGTCGTTCATCAATCAGGTCTAGTATCTCCTGAGTTATCCACTGATTCTTAGTTGATCTTTTCTTCCTTCCAAACATTTCTTCAGCAGCCTTACTGACTTCATTTTTCATGATTATCCACTCTTTCTCTATTGTGTTTCCTTCAGCCTTTTCATTTAGTCCTTGTGCAACATATTCCTTGAAACAATCCCTCACACTCTTTTCTTTCAACTTGTCTAGATCCCATTTTTTTGCATTCTTTCCTTTCTTCAATTTCTTCAACTTCAGATGGCATTTCATGATCAAAAAGTTGTGGTCAGAATCCACGTCTGCTCCTGGGAAAGTTTTGCAATCCAACACCTGGTTTCTGAATCTCTGCCTAATCATAACAAAGTCTATTTGATACCTCCCAGTGTCTCCAGGTCTCGTCCACGTATACAGCTGTCGTTTTTGATTTTTAAACCAAGTATTGGCAAGGACTAAATTATGATCAGTACAGAATTCAACCAGTCGACTTCCTCTTTCGTTCCTTTGTGCCAATCTGAATTCTCCTATGTATTATCTTCTCTTCCTTGGCCTACCACTGCATTCCAGTCTCCCATCACAATTAGATTCTCGTCACCTTTTACATACTGTATTAAATCTTCTATCTCTTCATATATTCTTCCGATTTCCTCATCATCCGCGGAACCAGTAGGCATATAGACCTGCACTATTGTGGTGGGCATTGGTTTGGTGCCTATCTTGACGACAATAATTCTTTCACTATGCTGGCCATAGTAGCTTACCCGCTGCCCTATTTTCTTATTCATTATTAAACCAACTCCTGCATTTGCCCTGTTTGATTTTGTGCTGATAATTCGGTAGTTACCTGACCAAAAATCCTGTTCTTCCTCCCAACGTACTTCACTTATACCAACTACATCTAACTTTAGTCTATCCATCTCCCTTTTCAGATTCTCTAACCTATCACAACGATTCAAACTTCTAACATTCCACGCTCTGACTCGCAGAATGTCAGTATCCATCTTCCTGATGATGGCCCCCTCTCGTGAAGTCCCCACCCGGAGATCCGAATGGGGGACTAATTTACCTCCGGAATATTTTACCCGGGAGGAAGCCATCATCAGTACATCATTCATACAGAGAGAGCTGCATGTCCTCGGGAGTTAGTTACAGCTGTAGTTTCCCGTTGCTTTCAGCCGTGTAGCAGTATCATTACAGCTAAGCCATGTTGAGTATTATTACAAGGCCATATCAGTCATCTAGACTGCCGCCCTTGCAACCTCCGAAAGGCTGTTAATCCCCTTTCGATGAACCATTCGTTAGTCTGGTCTCTCAACGCATACCCATCCGATATGGTTGTACCTGCTGCTCGGCTATCTGCTTCATTGGGACACGCAAGTCTCCCCACCGCGGCAAGGTCACATGGTTAGCAGGGGAGGCTCTGGTCACATCCAGATGAAATTTGGTACAAGGAGGGAACAACATGAGCGAAGTTTTACAAGGCTCACTGTTCATGGTACAAGTTAAAAGTCTTTCATCATTTTGTGTCCTTTGACTAGAGAAGGCAATGATCTCACTCAAAACTGATGTTACAGATCTTGAGAATCTCGTAATGTAAAAAAGAACACTAGCGGGACAAAATTCCGTCATTATGGCAACACACTGCCTGAGTTCTGAATTGTTGTTCAACAATATATAAGCATAAAATAATTCTTCCTTTAAATGGAATGTTTTATATTTTCCACCACTCAATATTTACTGTAGATATCAGTATATGTTTCAGTCTGTGAGACCTCCTTCAGCTAAATGAATTAATTTGATACTCATCAATTGCAATATTTGGTTTTTTTTGCTAGGGGCTTTACGTCGCACCGACACAGATAGGTCTTATGGCGACGATGGGATGGGAAAGGCCTAGGAGTTGGAAGGAAGCGGCCATGGCCTTAATTAAGGTACAGCCCCAGCATTTGCCTGGTGTGAAAATGGGAAACCACGGATAACCATCTTCAGGGCTGCCGATAGTGAATTGCAATATATAACCATGCACAAAATTTAGAACTGCTGACAAACTATTACAATATGATGGCATGTTACATCAAACAAAGCATCTCAAATAGACAAATTCTATACTTATGAAATAATTAAAACTATTACCAGTTACAATTTTCATCAGGTGGTAATGGAGCAGAGTCTCTGAAAGGCGTTGTAGAGTTAATATTTAATATAAAAAAAGTGACTGATAACAGTTTTAATTATTTCATATGAATTAATTCACAGTCACGGGCAAGGTCACATATAAACATGGTTATGTTTAAAATTCTATACTCTCTGCTCGTGTACATGCTTAAGTAAAAAATAAACCAATGAACATTTGAGATTGGCTTCTTTCATCATTACAATGCTAATAATGTCATGTAGTTTGTAAAATATGTAGTTTATGACTTAGTTTGCTGTGATGATCTCATTTTGTGAGATGAATGAACCCAAAAGTCACATACTGTATATGAAGAACAGAGATCAAACCAAGTACCATGAACGGTTTAAAACACAAACAACCACAGACAATTGCTAAAACCACCAACATGGCCTCTAGTCAGTCAACACAACGTCTTTACCCCAAGAGTTTTAAGACATAAATCACAAGTTTACTGCAGCATACACTGTCACAAAGCATATCCTTTACAGATTATGTAACACCTCATCAATAACAGGTAACATGTGTTTATGGAATGGGGAAGACAAAGCAGGAAGAAAGTTCGAGATCTCTTAATATCTCTCGTGAGCTACAAGTCATTATGCAAATCTTGAGAAACCTCGGGATCCTATCTCAGACTGAACATCACTACCTCTGACAACCACCAATTTGTGAAATGTAACTCATATCTGCTATAAATCACCTTCAAAGATTAGCTTCCCATAATTTTCTGGTGGAGAAAATTGATATTGCATATATGAACTACCGTAGATGTTTTGTGATGCTTTCAATGACCTTGATATGGAAAAAGTTTCTTTAAGTTGTATTGTGCTCCAAATACTGGAAGCAGTTTGTCTGAGACCAATCCAAGTAGCCTGAAACTGGCACAATTTATGTACCTACATGGTACCAACATCAGTACAACTATTCCTTCTTGGTGCTCATATTTCCATTTTGAGTAGTATACAAATTAAACTTTCCAGCCTAATTCATTTCAAAATACACAGCTTACATTCACAGCTGGAAATACAAAGCATATTTTAATTCACTTAGAAACCTTAAACTTATAAAGAAATACAGAGATGACACTTTTTCCCTAAGAATGCACTACAATATTTCAAAATTTATAGCAGTCCTCTCCATTGAATTTTAAACATGCAGTAATGAACGCTTATCAGAATTAACAGAGAACAAATCATTTGATCAAAAATACCCAGATACCCACTCAAAATTGTAATCAGACTGACCCGGAGATACACAACTGGACTAAAAAAGTTCAGAAACAAGATATCCAGAAGATGAGAGAACTAAGAACATAATTAGAAAATGATAACAGGACAAGAAGTAGAGGAGCAGAGAGATGAGGGTAATAAGAATGAGTGAAAAAAGGGGCTAGATGACTATAAACATACCAGAAAAAAAGGAACTAAAGAGAAGAAAAGCAGGAAAGTGAGAAGTTAAATATGGAATACAGGAATAGAAGAAAAAAGGTATTTTTCCACAAAAGTGTGGAAAGAGAATGTTTCCCTCGAGAGAACTGCCACTGAAAATTTGTTCTCCTGTGGAAATTTTTTACCATACTCATTTTTGGCATACTTCCTAACTGAAAAAAGACAACAAACCTGACTCAGAAAAATGTGGAAAGGAAGACTCATTCTCACTTATATAAAAGTTTCTTTGATTTGTTCAATTAGTTCACTTTCACAGAAAATAAGTATGTAAACTTTCATAGAAAATAAAGTACGTAATACATTTACAACTAAATGACAATTGCAAAACTCATAGAACTCATTCTGTTTTTGTATTACAACATAAAGTGCTTTCTAATTAAAACGCTGACAGCCATAGAGACCTCCTGGTGGGTGAGATCCTACCAGTGGTTATAGCAAGTTGTCTCGGTACAGACTGTTTTTGGAAGTGATTGTACTATACAAACTACTGTACTACTACAAATTCAGTACTGTAGATACAGATAAGTGACATGCTTACCTTGCAGAAGGTGACGGAAATGACGCCCTTTTTTCCCCTAATTAAAGATCCCAATGCTTAAACACATTCTGAAAACATTGTTGGAGCTCTGCTAGAGAACTACTTTCAATCTTGCACTGAATGTTAAGTTTTAGTTCTTCTAATGTGTAAGGGTGTACATTTTATTTTATAGATTTCCCCACAAGTAAAAAATCAAACACTGTAAGAACAGGGCTTCGAGTGGGACACAAACCTTCACTCATCAGCCTGTCTTCAAACACTTCACTCATTACAGTAAAAGAATTAGCTGCTGTACGAGGTATTGCTGAATCTTGTTGAAACCAAGCATAATCTCATTCCTCACCAGTTAGCTCAGTACTATTTGAATATGGTTTTAATCAATATTTCTACTACAGTGAAACTCCGTTAGTGCGTTCCTCATTAACACGTTTTCACGCTTAGAACGTCGTAAATACAAAGTCCCGATTCTCATCGTATTAAATCTATATAAAAATACCTCACGAATTTTCGCTATTACCGCTTAGTACGACCACATTTTTCCTAGCCCTGAAAATGTTGTCATCCCTTTTGAAATTTCCAACTCGGGTAAGATCCGTCGCCACAGTTGTATGATAATGGAAAAAGGCCTTAAATTCCTGAACTTCACGGGTAAGTTGCACGTTTTGGGAGCAAGCTGGTAGCCTCAGGAATGTTCAATTTTGCTTGCCGGTTAGCAAGAAGATTGCTGAATAACACAGCGAGTCTATTTGTGCTTGTATTTCACATTCCATTCAGAAGTTAGAAATTTATTTTGTGTTGAGTAGTACAGTGAAGTTTTTTCGCGTGATATGGTACCGGTAGCCTATATTTGGATCAGGAACATACGTGTGAAATTGACTAGTGTGATAGCCTAGGTATGGATACGGAAAAACGTGAAATTCTTTTCTAAGGAAGACAACATTAAAATCTTTCAGACTGGCATCCGCATCTTTAAGTGTGCAGAGGTCGCGAATGTTGAACTCGCACCTTCGCATTTCGACTCGATCAATTCGACCTGGTCGAATGGCAGCCAAAATCATTCTGTCGCATTGAACTATACGTATTACCTTACAGTTCAATGTTTTGTCCAAGTCGCACATGGCTGAATATAACCTCCAATTCACTGTCTAAGACTGCAACGAGAAAATAATGTTTTATAACCCACTGCTCTGAAATAAAAGACTTCTGCTAACATTTGTTTTAGAAAAGTGGGATCTGCAATAATACTTGGATATTTTTAATGGCCCCCGTGCATATGTTTTCAGATTTGTTGTTTGGTGTTTTTTACACCATTCAGTGCACTATTATTTTATAATCCCCAGCAGAAAAGGTTTTTCATATTTGTTCACTCGTGTTCTTCACACCTTTTAATACTTTCCTCCCATCTTGAGAAATGGTAGATATAGTTTTTACTGTACTCTCGGATACACGACTTAAAATGCCTTCTTGTCGGAAAAAATCATATCTAGTGTTTCCATATCCCTGCTGGATAGTTTTTATTCGTACATTCAGTAGTACGTTTTCTCGCTTAACACGTTCATTTTTGTTGTCCTCTGTTTACTGTATTTGTCTATGAAGGTCTGTTTTATGAACCAATCTTTCACATTTGGTAAACAGATTAAGCTCTTAATTTGAACACAACTCTAGTCCTACACTTCACAAAAATTAACATTTACTGGCATAATCCTGCAACAATTTTACAATTTCTTTGTATCCATACTTCTCTGCAATAGACAATGGAGTGTCACCATTTCTATTTTTTACATTCATGTTTACTCCTTTCTCTAACAGGAGTTCTACTATTCTGTAATTTTTCTTCTCAACAGCAATATGTAAAGGTGTGTCACCGACATTATTAGCAATCAAAACACAACTTTTGTCCCTCCCAAGTAACTGTGCTATAACAGCAGCAGCATGTTCGTTGGACCTATTTCTGAAACCAATAGCAACATGCAATGGAGTATCTCCATCTTTATTTACAGCACCTGTTTTTGCTCCACACTTCAGCAACAATTCCACTGTCCTTGGATTGCTGTATTTGGCAGCTATGTGTAAGGGAGTATCTTGCTCCTTATTGACATCAGTAGCAGAAGCCTTATTTTTCAGTAACAGTTCCACAATATCTGAATCAAGTTCCTTGACAGCTTCATGCAATGGGGTCTCCCCATTATTGTTCCGGACTGTAGTTGATGCACGTCTGTCAAGCAGGAGTTGAACCACATCTAACTTACTGTATCTGACAGCTACATGTAAAGGTGTGTTTCCATACTTATTCTTCACATTAGCCCGTGCTCTATTTTGGAATAATAGTTTTATTACACTTACAGTTTCCTTTTTTTGTTCCCTGGCCGCTACATGCAATGGAGTGTCTCCATGTTTGTTCGTCGCGCTTATGGATGCTTTATACTGCAATAATGTCCACACCATTCTTAAATTGTGCTTCTTTATGGCAATATGTAGAGGAGTATCTCCATTTTTGTTTACCGCCGCAGTGACTGCACCACTGTTTAACAGTAATTTAACGATGAGTTCATTTTCGGAACCGTTCCGACTGACTGCTAAATGTAAAGGAGTGTTACCATCCTTATTTTGAACCCTTACATCTGCTTCATGTGTCAACAGCAGCATTACAAGGTTTTCATTTCCATACCTCACTCCATCATGAAGTGGTGTATCCCCATCCTGGTTTTTTACATTGGTCTCTGCACCACGATTCAAAAGCAATTCTACTATACTGGTATTGCTTTTGTGTCCTAATCTCACTGTCATATGCAAGGGAGTATCACCGAACTTATTTGCTGCGGTGAAACAAGCTCCTTTGTCCAATAGCAGTTTTACTGCTGTTGTCCTTCCCTTGCTAGCAGCATCATGCAAAGGAGTGTTCCCATTAACATCTCTCATTTCAACTTTTGCTCTACTTTCTAACAGCATTTTGATGCAATCTTCAGATCCAGAGACTGCTGCTAAATGGAGAATTGTTTTATATTCAACAAAAATGGGCCAGTTTATTTCAAACTCTAAATCTAAATAAGTGGTGAATCTAGAGTTCTTAAACCTCACTCTCTCTTTGAGATCTGCCACATATGAATATTCTGAAATACTGTTCTCCACATGGGCTCCGTGCTGCAGTAATAACCTCACTCCATCCCACATTTCAGCTTTAACTGCATAATAAAGAGGAGTAGAGTTCAGAAGTTTGTCTCTGATTTCTAGCTTTGGTTGGTAGTGCAAAATTTCCTCCATCATTTTAACTGATACTTTGTCATCGCTCAAACTAGCCAGATGAAGAGGCGTGCGTCCACCACCATCCTTGCTGTCCAAATCAGGGTTTTTTAATCTCTCACATAAATCCGAAATATCATTGTCTAAAACAGCAAGATGAATTGGACAATTTTCTGCCAGCAATCGATTGAATACGGCACGTAGCACATTCTGATGAGTGTCAAAAATAATTTTACCAATATACTTCAAATTACTATCTTTGTTTTTTACCAGCCACAATGCCGCAAAATATTCTGCAAAAGTTCGATGAACAAACCGTGGCCGATCATCCTCAGAAAGCCCATCAATAATACCAGTTTTCTCATGGCCTCCTCGAACAATCTCCCTGTAATTGTTAAAAAAATCCTTGAGGATGTTGTTTCTCTGCTCCTCTTGCAATTCATTTAAAATATCCAATGCAATTATTGAACAAATCATGTGCGATTCTATGAATACCTTAGCATAGATGTGTCTCATGTGCACATGTGTGTCCTTCACTGTATTATCCAGGTATTTCTCTAACTTGATGTTTATAAAACTTCTGTACATTTCATAGAGATTCAACAGCTTGCCATTAGTTGGAAATCCACCCGAGTCAATCAAATCACAGATCATCATCAAATGCAGAGGGTAACTACTCACAGGATTTGTTCCATCACAAGTACTTTTCTGAATAAATTCAATTATCTTATTAGCATCATCCCATCCCAAAATATCACGAAGGTATCTCAATGATTCATCTTTGGTGAAGGGCTCAAGGGAAAATGCCTTTGCTTGAAGACAATTTTCTAGCTTATCAACTGCAGCCTGTCTGGATGATACCCATAATCCACTTAATTTGGTTTCCAAGATGGTATTAAAAACTTCAAGCACTAATTCAGAATATTTTGGGTATATTTCATCAAATCCATCACATAGAATGAATATTTTACCACTGTTCTCAATAGCTTCTTCAAGAAATGTCTTTTCAACAGGAGATTCCTGAACATCTGTAGCAGATGTCAGCATTCTGAATACACTCTCCTTGTTAACAATGCAATTTTCTTTCTCATTCATGTACTTAGCTACATCTTCCAAATTTAAAGGTATAACCCAAAAAGCTGGATATAAGTCTTTCAATTTATGAGCAATATGCAGAAAGAGGTCAGATTTCCCTATGCCAGGTTCACCTGCAACTATTACTTTTCTCATTCCAGCTGTCACTAGAACATCTTCTTTAGGATTTGAAGTCTTACAGTTTTCTATGAAACGTTTAACATCTTCTATCTCCCCTTGAGTAACATTCAAGAACTCGTACAGATAGCCTGGATCTCCAGATGAACATCTCCAATAAAGCATGTCATCTTTCATTTCTAATGTATGAATGGGATCCACTGAATGTTGGCTACGAATACCAGCATTAGCAACAGACTTAACCTTAGTAGGTTCCTGGAAGTTACCTAAATCTTTTGACATTCTAACTTTGTTAATCTCACTTCTCAATTTTTCATCTGTTACACCCTCAACACATACCTCATTAGGAATTTCTGCCACTCCTAGAATATCTTTTTTGATAGCAACTTGTTTACACAGAGTTCTAGGAATGTAACGTTTACAAGGAAATTCAAGTTTGCGACCCAACTGAATGTTTCCACAGTTCAAAAATGACATCAAACTTTCACTAAGAAGCTCCTTCCTAACTCCTAAATCAGACAATTTTACTTCTATTCCTTGTAAATTTATTGGCTGATTAAGCACAGTTTCCTGAAATGAATTATCTAGTTGTGAAAATGAGAAAGCCTCATCCAGATCATACCAACGGTCAACTAGCCTGTCAGTAAAAATATCAGAGATACTCCTTCTGCCATCAGAAATAAGAATCAGTTTTTTCTGCTTCTTTAGAAATATGTTCTCATCAATTTCTAGCTTATATGTACAGTTGCTACTATTCCAACCTATTGTGAGAATATCATATGAATTACTTTCCCACAACTTTAACACAATGTTCAGATTTTCCTTCTGTTCATCAGTGCTGGTGAAGAGATGTCTTTGGTTCCTAAGTTTGACAAGGGCTTGATTCACTTTCATACTTGTCAGCAAGACACTAGAATCACGACACACAACATGAATTTTCTGATGGTTTGAATCAAGCAATTTCTGAGCCAGAGTGTTCAATATTTGTTCATCAAATCTAATATGTGGTAACAAGATATTGTTTCCAGTAAGCAGATGTTGAATTGAACTCCATTTCCCCCAATCTTCTGTCAAATAAGGTACCTTTCCTGTCATATCCCAATATGTCTCTATGTTATCAAGATAAACTATCTCTAAATTTCTGTAATTTGGAATTATTCTGAAGGTGAATTTAATAAACTCTTGTTTAATGATTTCATCTAGATGATCAACATCAACTTGTGAACTAAAAATAAAGAAATTCCTCACAAATTCTGTTGCTCCAGGTTGTTCTTTAAAAGTGGTGCAAACTTCATCATTTATGTTCACTTCCAGGACAGAATCAGTGTCTGATGTGCACAGTAAGTCAGTCACAAGGGGGTCTATGTTACTGGCACGTTGGGAGGTTCCCAGATTAACAGCTGTGTTTGTAAACAATATGCAGACTGTGTCTTTGGGGGCAGGAGTAGGAGGAATAAATCTGCTCTTGACAGAGGAGAACATTTCATTTAAGCTTAATTTTCCACTTTTAGAAGCTAGTGCAGCTTTGGCAACATTTCTATCAAGATGTTTCAATTGCATTAGCAGTTCATATTTCTTGGAACCACTGTTAAAAGTAAGAACTATATCGTCAAAATCACCAGCCAGAGCATCGTTAATGCTGATTGCAAAAGATTTCAAGAGTCTTTTAGCCCGCAAGTACACAAGTGCTGCCATCTTGATTTCAAACTTTGTACCCTTCTGGGTACACGCTCCAGATCTCCGCTTGTATTTCCTGAAACCAAGAAACATCTCTCGTGAATATACAACAATTACATGGGGCAGCAATTTAACCCAAGAACCAGTAATGTTAACTACTTTTGCAACAATATTGTTAGGAAATTTACTTCATTTTAAGCTATAACATACATTATTGCATGGCATTATATATCACTGCCAAGCTAGAGACTTTCTGATTACTAACCTAGTGGAACGTTTTAACTCCAAAATAGTATAAATCAAATGTGAAAAACAGAAGAATTAATATTTTGGAATGAAAATTTTAATTCATGTTCCTTATTATACAAATTGAAACAAGGAAAGACAAACTCCAATATACATTTTAAAAAAAAAGGGAATATTATACTAAATAATAATTGCATGGCCTCAGCTACCATGTGCAGACAGTTCAATTTGATGCCATCTGGCTTAGTTTTTAATGAACTTTGACGCATAAACACCAAATGTGTTATCAGAGATCCTTGAAATGCCAACACTGTACAACATAGAGTGTCGCATGGACTTCAAAAATCCAACTACCTCTGCCAGGTTTGAACCTGCTATGTTCGGATCTGGAGGCTGACACTCTACCACCGATCAACAGAAGCAGCTAAAGGGAATATATCTCCATATTATACAGCAAAAATTGAACATGGTACATTATGTTCCTTACAGAACTGTTGAAGATTGTCTACTTGCATCTACACAGCATACTGTGCACCAGCAGTAGCCAAGACTTGCGCTCCTCACATGCTGGCACAGCCCAGGAGCACAGTCACGTCTGGCCAGCGCTACTTCTATCTCACACCTCTCTGATATTCAGTGAAAATGTGCAAGAGAGACAGATATAAATGCTGTCAGCCATGGCAGGCAGGGGTATGCGGAAGGTGTTCCTGTGTTGAAATCAGACAAGTAAAGCAAAAGACATAATCACAGCCTTCACAATCAAACATAATACATTGGCAGAAAAAGATCCCAACACCAAGAAGGAGTTGTGTTAGATAATCAAAATTCAGGAGTTGTGTTTGCATATCTGAAAGATAATACCTATTGCTATTCAACGAGAGTGTTGCTAGCAGCAAACTATGACCTTGCAAAGCAAGTTTGCTTCATGAGCATTAGTCATTGTCTGGTGTTGACATTGTGGATAAGTGTGGGTCAAACCTGCCTTTAAGGAGACAAAGAAGATAGTATCAAAGATAGTATCAGCAGCTTACTGGGTTTGAACGAGGCCGTGTAATAGGGGTACGAGACGATGGATGGCAGGGATGTATCCACAGTGCATCAGTGTTGGCAACAATTGTCACGAGAAGGCACTGTCTCAAGAAGACCGGGTTCCAACAGCACACCGGTTACTACGGAGAGGGAAGACCGCCATTTTTGCTGCATGGCTGTAGTGAATTGTACTACATCTGCAGCAGCCATTAGAGTTTCAGCTGGCACCAGAGTGACAGAGCTAACTGTAACAAATGAATTACTTAAGGAAAATCTCCGAGACAAAACGTCCAGTAGCATTCATGCCACTAATTAAGAATCACTGCCATCTGCAACTTCAGTTATGTCAAGCTAGAGCTCATTGAAGGGCTGAGTGGAAATCTGTTGTGTTCTCTGATGAGAGCCATTTCTGTCTTGGAGCCAGTGATGGCCATAGGTTGGGAAGGAGGAGGCCAGGTAAGCACTTGGAACCAAGCTGTCTGCAGCATGAACACACTGGACCTACACCAGGAGTTACGGTCTGAGGAGCAACTTCTTTTGACAACAAGAGCACTTGCATCATTATCCCAAGAACCTTGACAACAGATGTACATCAGACTGGTGATTGAACCGGTTGTGCTGCCATTCATTTGGAGTATTCAAGGGGGTGTTTTTCAACAGGATAACGCTTGTCCTCATACCGCTGCCGTCACCCAACGTGCTCTACAGAGTATCGACCAGTTGCATTGGCCTGCAAGATCACCAGATCTTTCACCCATTGAGCACGTTGGGACATTACTGGACGACAAATCCAATACAATATTAACCGTTGTTGATTTAGCTGATAAGTGCAACAGGCGTGGAACTCCATCCCACAAAATGATATACAGCACCTGTACAACACAATGCATGCATGTTTGCATGCTTGCATTCAAACTCGTGGCGACTGTAGTGGTTATCACTGTAACACCATGTTGCATGTCTTCTCGTGCAAACTGGAATCTTAAATCAAATAAATGTTACTTAGAAAACTGCTTAGCCTAAACTGCGTTCATCTAAACTAAATGTTGTCTTGGTGTTGGGATTTCATTTCTGCCAGTGTATGATGGCAAATAAATACTATGTAATTTACGAAAACAAAACTTTGCATACACGCAATGTAATCACTCTTTTAAACAAAAAGAACACTGTGACCTGAGATGGGATGTGTATTAGTTTATTTACATTTTAACTGTATAATTTGTACTATGTTTGGAACAAGGGTTTGGAATGCAGTCAACTGAACGGATGCGCAGGTTTAAGTCTGTTAAACTCGGATGTTGCCACGACTTGGTCAGTTTCATAACAGAAAGGATAAACACACTCATACATAGATGGAACTAAACAATGAAACAACATTAGGAGCTTGCCTGTTCAGTTGAGATGTTGTTTACATTAGTTAAAGGAAGAGGAGTCCACTTATTCAATACAATTGATATTCAAAAAGAAAATATTATAAAATCTTTTAACATTTAAGTACATGTTTCATCCCCTAGTTAGGGACATCCTCAGCTGATGAAGACAAAATACAAGACATCCAATATTCACAGACATGCATTAAAACTGGCCATAAGAAATACAAAAGTAATTTCAAAAATAAGGTCTTCTATTTTTTTATAAATACATAGACCTGTTTATTTCTACAATGGTTTACATCGTTTTACAGCTTGAACATTTAGCTATTTTTCTACACAACCACCATTTCGGTCGATGCATTTTTGTAGACGCTGTGACAGTTTTTGTATGCCCATTTCATACCAGCTCGCCACCATAAAGTTGAATAAAATTTACCGTGTCCACCTATTCAATACAATTATATTTTGTAGTGATTAAAATCTACATGTATTATAAACACTAGTTAGGGAAATGTTTTGCCCTAGTTTTGGGCATCTTCAGCCTAATACTAATTTTAAGGTCAAGTATAAAAACATTGGAACTTAAGTTTGGAAATAGAGCTGAATTACATAAGGCAGTTAGCTCAGTTCAACGGCTTTAAATGTAATCAATCGGTTAATTAACAAGATCAAAACTAGGCTATCCTCCAACCTAATCCCAGAGAAATCAAAGAAAAACAGCTACGCCACAATTACGTATAACAACCCGGCTATCCATCAGATCACTAATGTTTTAAAAAAACACAAGGTCAACATAGCCTTCAGGACAGTTAATAATAACCAGAACATATTCCTCACCCACAATAGAGTCAATAATAATAACAACGTTTACTCAGGGTCTGGTGTTTATAGGTTAAAATGTGCACAATGTGAGTCACAAATTTTGGTCGCACAGGGAGGAGCTTTTACACAAAGTATCTGGAACATTACAATGCTTCCAAACATAACAAGTATTCGGCCATGAGCCAGCATATGAGTGAAACAGGCCATAAATTCACCTCAAATGAGAAAGATTTGACGATTGTTAGAAAGCCTAGGTAAGGGGAAGTTACTGAACGAGACGGAAAACTTGTACATTTATTTAGAGCAAACTTATAATAAAAATAATAATCTTAACGACGTCATTGACAACAAAAATCCGTTATACGAGGCAACTCCGAGGTTAATCCAGGCCGTAAATCAGAATAAAATCCCTAGTTTGTTTAAATCACAGCACGCATGCGCTCCAATAGCCACGAACTAAAGCTGGGCCCGCCCAATCCAATTCGAGTAACGCCTCTCAAGCAACAACACAGACGCACAAATTAAAACTCACTCCCCCTTCCCCTCTACGCTCCACCCCTCCGTTACCGCATCAATACTTCACTAGGAATAGTAAAGTTAGTCTTCAGACGCAACCGGAACAAGTAGTTCCAGCTAACATCAACAAGACAAGTAAGTTTGTCCACTTTTATGCGGTAAACACTTTCATTTTACAATTATTATATTGGGCTCTACATTCATCATTCTAAATTCCTTTTTTCTCTTACTCAGTTACAGACAATTCATAATTCCTCCCAAGGTTGAACAATGCACCAATGGGAACGTTAATCGACAAGAATGACACAAAACTTTTATCAGATGAGCACCAATGAACAATACCAACAATATTTTTCCAACATACATGCTTTAACCTATTAAACATTACCGTCCAACCATGCTTCTTTCTAAAGGAATATTCAAAACCAACTTGATTGACTTCAACCACGGTTCCGGTTTTGTAACAATATACTTACGATAGTGACCATAACCACCTTTGAATGAACCAGCTGTAAAACCTTCAACCTAAGGTTCATCCATAAGGTTGATAAGCCCCAATTCACGCTGTGATCTATCTCTATCCAATATGTACACTTTTACATATACCTTCATCCATAAAATAGGATAAATCTGATCTACACTTAGGACGTTTTCTAGTCATTGTAAAATAAAATATTTTATTTGATTCCTTGTTCACAAATTATGGCTTTTAGTTAATGTACATATTGTAAACTATGTAAATATCACAACTTTGTAATAAGCTTAAGACCATTGCATTTAGTATTTGGTATTAATTTAAGTTTAGTATTAAGTTCCAATGTTAATAGTTTTTATACTTGACCTTAAGATTAGTATTAGGCTGAATATGCCCAAAACTAGGGCAAAACATGTCCCTAACTAGTGTTTATAATACATGTAGATTTTAATCACTACAAAATATAATTGTATTGAATAGGTGGACACAGTAATTTTATTCAAGAAAGAATTTTACTTATTGTATCTTCAATGAGATTAGTTACTTGTAACCATAAAGTTGACCAACAATACCCCTTCCCTTTTCAATCCCAAAACACAGTTGTCATGACTTTACCGGCAGACTGTGTTTGCTTGAATTCCCGCGGCTTTGGCGAAGAGGGATGTCGCCACTGGTGTGATTGTTGCTTGGTCTCAGGTGTAAAGTGGAACGCCCAGGTTTCGTCACCCGTGACAACTGAGTCCAAAAAGTTGTCCTGTTCGACTGCAAAGCATGACTCACCATACACTACCATCATTTGGCAAGGGATTTCAATCAGTTAAGTACCTTTTGTGTCCAAAAACCGAATAACTGCGCGCACTTCTCACTTGGTGGTACCATCCAAAGGTAGCTCCATTCTCAACAGCTGCCAAGCCAAGACTGAGTGCCTCAGTGCGGCATGCACGTTTATATGCGAGCATAGGGAACACTCTTCACAATATTATGACTAACAGCCACACGAACAGTTCTGAATTTATAAACAAAATAGGAGACCTTATTTTTGGGATTACCCTCGTATAAAATGAGGCATGCACAATAATAGGAACACTGTAGGGCTTTTTGAGGCCTTTTTGTCTAATCCAACTCTATATGGAGCAACCAGTATTGTAAATAATTGACAATATACATTAAAATAGGCTAAAATAACAAGTCCACAAACCTACTATGCTGGCATAGCAGGGCAAGAAGTGATACTCCCACGTAGCACGTCTCAGGTGGCGGATAGTGGGTTCCTAACCGGCTTGCCGGCGGCCTTGAGCGAAATAAAATACCTCTCGCGGCCAAACACACAACCCCGTGGGTGGGGGATGCAGACAAAGAATGCACCCACAGTATCCGCTGCATGTCGTAAGGGACGACCAACGGATGATCGAATTAGAACCACGAGACTACTTGTAATCAGTACTATCATGCAGGAAACACCATGGGTCGCTTTTACTTGCGTGTAGTACCACTACGTTAGGTACACAATAGGTTTGTGATTAGTAGCGACAGTGTGTGCTTCCGGCTGAGTTTTTACAGTATCTGTGACTAGTACCATTATATGAGCGACACCATGGTTCTGCCTTGCCTATGATTAGTACCCACTATGTGAGGAACACCACGGGATAGTACGAGTCACTGAGGTTAGTACACTTATGTGAGGAACACCACACGTTTGCGTCGCCTGTAAATGGCGTCGCAATGTGAGAAACACCATAGGTCTGCGTTACATGTGCGCATTACATTACCTGTGAGTAGCACCATAGTACTTTTGAACTGTCGTTACATTTCGTCTCATTTTGTACTATAGGGGCCAATGACCTAGGTGTTAGGCCCCTTTAAACAACAAGCATCATCATCGTCATCTAGCAGCAAAATAATAAGTCTGAAGAAAACACATTAAAAGTAATCTTGACGTCTTCAGTATGAGGTGTTGTATGTATGTTGGGTATTCAGCCCGAAGGCTGGTTTGATCCTCTGCAGCTCCGCCAACAGCTGTCATAAATAGCCTAGGCGTCACTGAAGAGGCGTACTAGGGAAATGAGGAGTGAGGTAGTTTCCCGTTGCTTTCCTCACCGAGCCAGCCGCCGCTGCTGCTGCTGCTGATGCTGCTGCTACTACATATCAGTCTGCCAAGCCCACTGAAATGCATGCACCAACCGACCCTATGAGCGATATCTTTACACCATTCATAACAGGGACTGGCTGTATAAGCAATGGTATTATTAGCATCACTCATACCTCAGTCACTTTCATATTGTCAAAGCCAAGGGTGAGACTGAGACAGATCAATGAAAGTAACAAATTTGATATAGCCCATACCAGAAGACACAGTGCACTGTAAACACTACATCTCGCCAGCAAAGGCATATGAGGTGTTATATAACTGTAATAATTTCTTTGGCAGTCTGAAAATTACATTATATTGAATGTTAGTAAAGATATGGGAATTCCTTTTCCTAAAAACGAGGACACAAGTTTGTCTCAAAAGCACTGCATTGGTAATGAGCAGGAATAACATAAAAACATAAAGCAAGTCCAATGGATGTTTATACAAGTTCTCCTGTGTGAGCTGAGGGAGTTACCCACCTGGCTGAATATTGGCGGGAAGTAGCTGGGGAGTTATATAACTTTCTTTTTAACACTTTGACTACCAGGAAATTGCCAGGGCAGTTAAACCTCCAGCCCAGCCATTTTTAAAAGGTCCCTGCCTGCCATTCCTACCTTCTGCACTGTGGAACAAAAATATTTACTACTTCTACATTACGCTTTAAAATAAGGTGAAAATTAGAACATACCTGAGGAAGGAATTCTAGTATAATTTTAAGGTGTGATGTCTAGTGTCACATGCTCCAGGGGTGCAGAGGGATGCGCACGTCCTGCAGTACCTTTTTTTTCTATTTTTTTTTTTTTTAATGTTGCACCGACACAGATAGGTCTTATGGCGATGATGGGATGGGAAAGGCCTAGGAATGGATAGAAGGTGGCCGTGGTCTTAATTAAGGTACAGCCTGGTGTGAAAATGGGAAATTACGGAAAACCATCTTCAGGGCTGCCGACAGTGGGATTCGAACCCACTATCTCCCGGATGCAAGCTCACAGCTGCGCGCCCCTAACCGCACGGCCAACTCGCCTGGTCCTACAGTACCATCTTGTGTCAGATACTTTTTCTTTCCTTCAGATAAACTCTGTATCTTCTTGTCCGGTAGGGGTCAGTTTTCAGTGGTGGGAATTTTAGCAAAACGTATTAGAATTGAAGAGGCTACACTGTAGTAAACAGAAGAAATCTCTTCTTGGCCATTTACAAGTTTTCCTCATGAAGGGGTATAGAAGAAGGTATTGGTCAGGTGTGTCTGTTCCATGCATGTGGTGATTGTATTCTCCTATGGACAGGGGTTTCATTGTTTTTCTGCTGAACTTCGAAGTGACTTCAACCATTTCAGCAGAATGCATTGTACCGTTTTCATCGTCCTAATGTCGGAATGAAGGTCGTCATACGAAGTTATAAATTTGCCATGCACGGTAATGATCGCGAATATTACGTAATTGGGCCATACGTCACAAAGGAATGCATATATTAAGTAAATTAGGCCGTGATTTCGAAGTGTATACATTTTACGAGCGTGTATATATTCAAGAAGGCCGTGCACGTGACGGCAAAGATATTTATTTGATGAATTAAAGATGCCTAGATCACGGACCGAGACGGAAAATTGTCAAGGATCCATGCGGCCGTGATAAAATAATAGAAGGTTTTTCAATATTGTTAAAACAAGATCAAGAAGCTGAACAATAAAAAAAATCCGCAACGTAAAATCGAAATAAAGTTATCCTCAAGAAAAATAGCCAGTCTTCGTGTGAATAGAAAGGAGATATTATACAAGTTACCGAGTGGAGAACTCGCGAAGTGAGAGAATAAATTGGAAAACAGACATTCACAAAGGAATATCGTGAAGAGAGTTAGGAAATACCCTAACAGTAGTCGAAGTGGATATTCAAGTCCGTACAAGCAACCAAGTTAAATATTACGAAGTATAAATTGATTAGCCGAACAGAAAAGAGAATATTTACAGAAATAATTTGCAATAATTTAACTGTCAAATATCTACTAAAGATTAATATTGAAGTATTGTTTTAAAAACCTGACATTAATTACAAGCCTGATATTTATTCCTGAGAGTATGGATATGAAACTAATTCATGGTTTGGAAATGTTTCTTTCTGTTATGATTGACTGCAACATCATGATGCAAGGCTAAACTGGATATGGAGCCGGCTGTCTGACGGATACCGCCCAGCTGTCACTACTATTCCGAGTCCCGAGTCACAACCTGACGGTGACATAGCAGAGGATGAAGCTGTTCGACGCAATCCCTAGATGACAACATCCAGTCCGAAGCCGACCATCTAACGTCAGTGATCACAAGATAAGTTCCAAAGAGATATTTTATTTTCTTGAAATTGATATGGGTAGAAATTCAGTAAGGGTTACATTACATTTATAGCATTCTAAGGATGCAATATGTTGGAAATGTTAAGTAGAATACCTTGTGGAGGAGCGATGTGTTCACTACGACAGTTAAGAACCCACCCACCATCCCCCAGAAGTAGTTTTGCTTTTATAACCTAATAGAAGTTATCACGCGCCATTGTACATCGCCTAACTACGTACCAGCATTTCCATTGGGTGAGACACTGTGGGATATGACGTCACTCCTAGCAATGAAGTAAGTGAATTTCGTTACCAACCCGCGCACAAGAAATACACAACTGAATGCAATCTGTAAAGAAAGAATTCTATTTAACTCACCTTAATGTAGGGGAGGGTACAGCACGCTTGCAGCTTTAAAAAACTCGTGCACCCTCGTCTCAGCAGGGAAGTTCGTCTTAAACAAGAACTCTGCCAAGTAGCCGGCAAAGTGCGCTTTCCTTCTCCCGAAGCCAGGAATGGAGTACGACCCGTGCTTGAGGTGCCTCCACCTGTTCTCGATATTTTGCGTGTGTACCGGCGGTCTATTCCTTGGCATCACCCTCCTATTACCCCTGTTCACATGACCACTTCTCCTGCTATCAATGAATTGAATTGAATGGTTGACACGAAGGTGCACGAATCCTTCGTGTTCCAGACAGTCGTAGGACTTCCAACAGTCCGAAATGATGATAGTACCTGGCAATACCCACTCTTTAATTACTGCGAGTAATGTCTCCTTATCCCTTCTCTCGACAGGAGCAACGAAAAAGTTTTTGTGGTTCTCTCTCTCTACACCTCCAAATAACCACTGTCCTTCCGTACGCCTTCCTCTATTGTACTTCGATTTCCCGAATTTGCTTTCGTCTATCTCTATTACAACGTCAGGACCACCAATTTTTTTTTTATTAGCGTCCACCCACGCCACACAAACTTCTCTACAAAAGTTACACCAATCTACGAAAGTAGCTTGGGAAAAACCTAACTCCAACTTGATAGTCGGGCCCAGAGGTTTAGGCAGTATGCACCACAGAACACAGAAGTAACCGATTTCAAACAGGGATAACTTCGACTCAGAAAAGTACGTATTTTTACGCGCACTCACGTGCCAAGAGCACTTGGCACCCTCTTCGTTCTTCCGACGACAGCTGAAAACTATCTGATTGTTTCTCTTAAGTACAGACAATTTAACGTCACGACCACACTTCTCACACACTCTCTCCCTAGAAAGCAAGTCGTGCTGCTGATAAAATTCGAGTAAATCACTAAATTTCTCGTAATAATTGCACGCAAAAGCACGAATACTAACGACACATCCACCGCACGAAGCCATAACAATAACAACGGAGTTAGTGACAAAATAATCGACAGTCATTGGCGGGCTGACGTCACCATCTTTGTCACTGACCAATGGCCTAACCAATCCAGACCAATGGCTTTGTCACGCGGGACACTAGAGGCCTAGGGCCGCTTCGCGGCTTCTAACCTGGGGGCTTACGCCCCCAGACCCCCTTTGCTTGATCCAGACCAATGGTCTAACCAGTCCAGACCAATGGCATTGTCACTGACCAATGGTCTAACCAATCCAGACCAATGGCTTTGTCACTGACCATTGGTCTAACCTATCCAAACCAATAGCTTTGTCACGCGGGATACTAGAGGCCTAGGGCCGCTTCGCGGCTTCTAACCTGGGGGCTTACGCCCCCAGACCCCCTTTGCTTGATCCAGACCAATGGTCTAACCAGTCCAGACCAATGGCTTTGTCACTGACCAATGGTCTAACCAATCCAGACCAATGGCTTTGTCACGCGGGATACTACAGGCCTAGGGCCGCTTCGCGGCTTCTAACCTGGGGGCTTACGCCCCCAGACCCCCTTTGCTTCATCCAGCCCAATGGCCTAACCAATCCAGACCAATGGCTTCGAGGTTCGTAAATTCAAACGTAGCGCCGCTCCACTAGGACTAGTTCTATATATGAACAGTTGGCAGCAATGTCCACCGCACGATCAAGTCCTTCGCGAGAAGCGAGCGAGAGACAAACAAATGACAGTGCAATCGCGCCTCGCTAGAAAATGTAACCTGTTCTGAACTTTTGCCTTGATATGTAGTAAATTTGTAATGATATTATACTGTATATTTGGTACGTTGTTTAACCTAGTTCTTCGTGATAAAATCACAGACGTTGTTATCTTCGAAATGAAATTGTCCATGTTGAGCTATTATTACTAACAGGGGAATAGGTACTTCTTCCAGATTCTACAATCTATGCCATAATATAGGAATGCGTAAAACTAAACCAGGAGAGTTTTGGAATGTAATTTCTAACCAGTATGGGATAAAAACTTCGTATTTAAAGTGACGTAACCTTAAATATATTCTTGAAGAAGATAGTTGGTTTACGAATAACCTGAATGTGTTTACCGATACGACGCAATGAAATGTGAGTAGATATTAACTTATTTGATTTATATATGCATTTCATTTTTAAGCTAGCGTGTTTACGCGTATGATATATGAATTTTAACCCAAAAGAGTACCATTGTAGTAAAGTAATGTGATGTTGGAATGATTTGCCGTCATGTTGGTGATGATATATGTTTACAGAGAGAATTTATGATTTGAACGGCATGTTTATGTGCAAATGTGAATAATTATTCGTCGTGATATGTTTATGAGATTGAATTATATGATATGATGGTAATTAATCGTAGTAGACGGAGAGATAGATATATTTATGAGTAATTTTGGCGGTAAATACGACGTAATATGGGCCGATGGTGATGATTACCATTTGCGGCATAATAATAAAATGGTTATGAGTGGTATATAGGGTTAATGGTACACGCGTACGATGTAATACACCGCATATTTCGTATATTTAGGTTACCATACACTGTCTTCGGAAGAAATATCCAAATAGGAAATAAATGAAGGGAAACTTGTCGTCTTCATAGTTAATTTTACCAACGTTGTACTAAATATTACTGGAAGTTTGTTGTCAAGAATGAATTTGATTCAAATAATAATCCCATAATTTAAAATCTTTACCGCAATTACATATAAGAGTTAACCAAATGCATTCCTACGGAATCAGTGATACCCGATTAATTAATGCTAAACCCTAAAACATGTTTGGTACAATTTCTATTAGAAATACAATGATAATTAAACTTTGAACGATACCTACATTTATTTAAGATGTTATTTGAATATTTTAATCTAATGATACTTTCGAGGAGACCAATATTTTTCATTTTAAGAACAAAATATATTTGAAATAGCCATTTTTGGGCCAAAATAATTTGGAACTTACTTGTGATTACTAACGTTGAGACGCCGAAAAGAGTGAATAATGAAATAATGTTGAAATGAAAATGACGAAAATAAGCATTTTTTTTTTCAAATCATTTTTCTTTATTATTTTTTTTAATTACCAGTTGATTATGTATAAAAGTAACAAGAAATGTTGGACTTAGACTAAATAATCTTATTAAGAAATTTAATTAGGATTAGGGACTCAGACTTATTTTTCAACCAAAAGATTTCTTTATTATAGAAGAAGAAGAAGAAGATAATTGATAATGATAAATATTATTTTCCTTTGTGATTCCGGAATCAAGAAATAAAATATAGATTTTCTAATTTAGAGGTTATTATTTTAGGAGATAGGCTGATATTATTAAGATTTAGGTAATTTTTCAATTAATCCATTAAAAATATATTTTTTTTTTCACTTATATTCGGATGACTGGACTTGGAAAACATAATAATGATTTTGGATGATGAATGGTACCGAGAATAATTTGTTGATATGGAAATGTGGTGCTTCAGTTGACCTCACGTTAAAATAGTATTTTTCGAAAAAGTAATTTAATTATCCCTGAGAGGTGTCACGAGGCAAAGTAAGGATTACCACATTATATATTCTGATGGGAGAATTCTAAGTTACGATCTCGCTAGAATTTTATGAGGCGATAACTGCGTATTTGATGAATATTTAAAGCGAACTTAGCCAACGACACTTTGCATCAAATTTATTATGCATTCATCCATTAAATGAACTATTAGAGTGATGGGAGATTGAGGGGAAAATAGCCGGAGCAATCGTTACCCAAGTTAATCTTCATATTAAAAATGATCGTCCAATATGGTGCAAGGATGAAACTACCCCTCAGGATGGTGCATATTAAAAATGGCGCCCAACTTCGGAGCAAAACTGAGGACACCCAGGCCATATTAAAAATGACGTGTAATTTCGTAGCAGAACTGAGGATACCATTTATGGCGCATATTAAAAATAAAATAACGCCAAACGTTGGAACAAAAAAATTGAGGATACTCAGAGGTAGTGACAAGGTAATTGCAGGATACAGTAAATTGATGCCCAGTAATAAAGTAAGATTGAAGATACCTTAGCCCAAATGTTGAGTTGGCAATTCGCCGTTGAAACATGATTGAGGATACTCGATATGGGAGTATGGGAGAAAATAATGAAGGAGGATGGCTAAAAAAGATAATAATCAGCAGTGAAGTGAAAAATAGATGATTATCTGAGACCGGATATTTTCAGAGGATACCAAGAAGGAAAGAAGGAGTTGAGAGAAAGATAAACAATCCAAGGATATGGAAGAAAGGCGGAAGAGGAGATGGATAAAAATTATTAAAATAGATTGCATTAATAATTTAAATAATTAATTGGTTAAGATAATTTATAATATTGTTTTCAATCATTATATTGTATTATGTTTAGATAGCAATAGATAATAGGGTAGTAATGTAAAAAAAATGCTTATTTTCAATATTTTGGATGACTGGGATGGTAGGACGGCTGATTAGCGGGGGAAGTCAGATAGTCGGTTTTCCATATTGATTGAGCAATTGAGATAATCTTTAGTGAATTTAAGTCATAATTTAGAGAATTTGGAATTTTAAGAAGGTTGGATAATAGTAAATGCAAATATGACGAGTTTGAACCAACTTCGTTTACAATTAGAGGAATATCAGAAGGAGCAGGGAGAGAAACTGCAAGGACAGGATGAGGAGATAAATAGAATGATAGAGGATGCAGAAAAGGCAAAAAGAGAACAGGAACAGAAATTTAAGGAGAAGGATGAGCAGATAAACCAGATAACCGAAAAGTTAGACAAGACAAAAGACGAACAGAAGGGAATAATGGAAATGTTAAAAGAAATGATGGTGGAGATGAGAAATATGAAAGAAGAGCAAAAAGAACATAATCATAAACAAGAAGAGAAACAGCAAGAAATGATGAGGAAACAAGAAGAAAAACAGCAAGAAATGATGAGGAAGCAAGAAGTGAGACAGAAAGAGCAATTGGAAGAAATATTTGGAAGATTTCGAGAAGAATACCGACAGAAACAAGAAGAGTGTAATCAGAAACAAGAGGAATACCAAATAAAACAAGAAGAAAGGCATCGAAGCCAGATTGAGGAGATGAGAAGGATGGAGAAGAGGCAAGAGGAGATGATTAGAACAGGAATTGGCAAGATTGAAGAAGAAGTTTCCCACATGAAAAACGGGATAAGCGAACTTCGAACTGAAATGATGGAAAAGATGGAGGATAAGAACAAAGAGATCCATAATGAAATGGATAAAATTAGAGGAGAATTAGCCGAAAATAGAAATTATATCCAGGAATTAAAAGAGGATGAAATTAAGAAGCTAACGGAAAACATGGAGTCGATGAGGGTAGATTCCCAAGAAAAATGGAATCAATATGAAGAGAAGTTAAAAGACATAAATGAGAACGTAATAACAGCAAATAAAACGCTGGGAGATAATTTTATATTAGCACGTGACCATATTGGAGATGAGATGAAAATTTTAAATGAAGAAATGAAGAAGAACAAAAATGAAACGGAGAAGAGAATGATTAGAACGGAGCAGGGAATTGACGAGATGAAGAAAGAAATTCAGAATATAAGGGGTGAAATTCAAACTACAAAATTACAGATGTCAAAACAATTGAATGAACAGAGAATCGTAGATATAAATATAAATGACAGGGAAGGAACACCGACAATTTCGGGCGAAACTGATCAGAGCAGTAAGGACGTTATAGTTGGAAATATTGGAAATGGAAGCCCAGCCATTATAAATATTGTAAAAACGTACGATGACAGGCCCAAAAATTTTAGTAATACCGCGGCAATGTCACCAAAGAGGTTCTTGCGAGAAATGGAGGAATATTTTAAAGAAAATAGAATACCTGACGAAAAGAAACTTAGGATAGTAGAAAAACACTTAGATGCAAATCCGAATTTGTGGTATCAGGCATTTAAGTACACTTTCCACGATTACGATGAGTTCAAGGTCGCATTTCTCAAACGATTTTGGAATCCGGAGATTCAACAAAACCTTAGATTGGAGTTGTATTCAAAAAGATATTCGTCGGTAGGACCAACGAGATTTAGTGACTACTTCTCGTACCAGTTTCATAGGTTCCAGGACCTAGATTCTGCACCCAGCGAATTAGAGGCGATAAAGACAATTCAAAAGCAGTTTCCTCCAGAAACTCAAAGATTATTAGCTGCTGCAAATGTGACTTCCGCAATCGAAATGGAAAGCATTTTAAGGCAGCTGGATATGACGTCGAGTCATCCGACAGCAAGAATCCATAGGAATACAAACAATCAAGAAGAAGTGAACGTAATAAATTGGGAAAATACTCAGAAGAAATCGGTATCCGAGAAAAGAGAAAACGATAGAAGCTCAAGGAAGAGAGAACTTAGTGATGATGATGAGAGGACAGGTGATCGGAACCGATGCAGATGCAGGCAGAATGGGCATGATAGTGGAAGGCAGAATGAAGAGAGACGATTTTTGCCATATCATCGACAGCCTAGCCGATTTAGAAATGAAAGAGAAAGAGGAAGTTACAGACAGAAGCCAATGTATCATGGAGCACCGATGAACAGGTACAATAATAGGGAGAATAGGAACAGACAGTATATACAGGAATTGAGAAAAGAAACTAGAGAAAAGAAAAGATGGGAAGAAGCGATTAGGGATCGAGATATCAACGGAGACATAGAGGGAGCCGAGAGTCTAGAGCTTCAGGAATACAAAAGAAAAGATAGAGAAGGGCAAAAACTGAATCCGGAAGCTCAATCGTATCAGACAGACTCTCAGAGTAAAAAAAAAACGCCAATTTCGATGTAGAGAGTAAGGAAGATGATATTTTGGAAAAATTGGGCAACAAAATTAAGAGTTGGTATGTACTACAAATTGAGGCTTGGGATATCGATCCGGATGAATTACTAGATGAGACACAAGAAATTCACAAAGAAAATAAATCGTACTTACCCATTATTACTGCACGAATAAATGGCCTGAAAACACATTGTTTGGTTGATTCAGGAGCAAGTATAAGTGTTATATCGAAGGCGTTATTTGTTGAGGTAAATCAAGAAGGAAAGTTGCCAATTATACCAGTTGCACAAATGAAAATAAGAGGAATTATACCAGATAAATCTGTTGAATGTAAAATACAAACTTATTTAAATATCAGGATTGGTAGATTTATATTTGAACACCCATTCATAATTATGAACAAAATTAAGTACAATGTGATTCTTGGGGTGGATTTTATAGTAACAACGGAGATGATAATAGACTTGAAAAATCAGGAAATAAGATTCCCAATCGTTAAGGAAAGTGGAAAATTAATCAAGGAAAGGATAGAATTAGAGGGAAAGGCAGAAAACACGGAGCATATGAAATTTGAAGCTATTGAAACTGAAAAGTTAATGGAAGAGGAAATACCGTTAAATGAGACTGAGGAAATGGAAGAAATTATACATAGCTTGGAGAAGATATTGATAAAAGATGAAGAAAAAGAAGAGTCAGACATTTGGAGAAAGATCGCAGAAACGAAATTGAGTCCTAAAGAGAAACAGAAATTATATTCGATAATAGAAAAGTATTCAGGAATATTTAAGGATAAACCGGGAAAGATTCCGAATTTTAAATATAAAATCATCGTAAATGACTGGATACCATACAAAGGAATGTTATATGACGTACCTGAAAAATATTTCCAGGAAGTAAGAAAGATCATCCAAGAGATGGTAGCTGATGGTATAATCATAAGGACTATTACACCTTATTTGAATCCATTAGTAATTGTAAAGAAAAGTAACGGAAAACTAAGAATTTGCCTTGATTGTAGAAAGTTAAATGAGAAATTAATACCAGAATATAATCAGGTTCCAAAAATTAAGAAGATAATAAAGAAATTTAAGGGCAAGAAGTATTTTTCGAGTTTAGACTTTACATCTTCGTTTCATCATATAGTTTTAGAAGAAAAATCTAGACTTCTAACCGGATTCATGTTTGACAGTCAAACATATGCTTATTGTAGGTTGCCTTTCGGATTAAAGAACAGTTGTGCCGTATTAATAAGAGCATTAGATAGGAACCTGTTACCTGACGTGAAAGAATATGTGACATGCTATGTGGATGACATGGTTTTTGCAACAGAGACATTTGACGAACATTGTAGTAAGCTAAAGCAATTATTAGATAATTTGGAAACTACAGGATTCAAAATTAACCTGGCCAAATCAAAATTTTGTCAAAATGAGATATTATTTGTCGGACATGTAATTGACGGAAACGGGGTGAAACCTAATCCGGTTAAAATTCAAGCAATTTGCGAATTTCCTAGACCAACGTGCATAAAGCAAGTTAGGCAATTTTTGGGAATGACCCAATTCTTTGCAAATCACTGTAAAGGGTATACAGAAATCGCAGCGCCATTGCAGGATTTGTTAAAATTAAACAACAAATGGAAATGGAATACTCAAACAGAAGAAGCTTTCCTGGCAATGAAAAGATTAATGGCAAATAGTATCAAGTTAGGATATCCGGATCATACTAAAGAATTTATCATACAAACGGATGCATCAAATGTCGGTATAGGAGCATACTTATACCAAGAGGCACCAGAAAATGATGAGGATCGAATATACTTGGCATTTGCAAGCCGCAAGTTACGCAGCCATGAAGTAAACTATACAACAACTGAGCAGGAGTTACTAGCAATTATTTATGCTCTGCAACAGTGGAAAAAGATTGTATATGGATTTCCAGTTACTATCCGTACAGACCACAAAGCTTTGGAGTTCGGTCTTAAGGCAGCGATGCTAAGTGAAAGAGTCACACGATGGATTTTATTCGCCCAACAGTTTAATATCAGAATTGAGCATTGTAGTGGGAAGGACAATATCCTCGCGGATGCATTAAGCAGAAATCCTGTGGAAAAAGAAGAAACTATAAATCAGATCGAATTAGTAAGACAGGACGAAGAATTTTTAGAAAAACTAAGGGATATATCAGCATGGCAAAGAGCAGATGAGAAATTAATGTTAGAAATAACAAGGATTGAACAAAGTGATTTCGATGACGACAGGGAAAATAATAGAGATGGTAAATATATAATGGAACATGGAATATTGAAGCAGTATGTCGGCAAGGATTCGAGAAGGACCAAAATAGTAGTACCCAGATCTTTGCAAAAAGGGATAATTTGGCATTCCCATAGGATAATTGGACATGGGGGAATAGAAAAGGTGGTGAGGACGATAATGGAAAGATTTACATGGACAGGAATGAGACAAACAATTAGAGATGTAATCAAGACCTGTGATACATGCCAAAGGACAAAATATACCCCTTTCCTTACCAAGCAGGAACCAATTGCAATAATACCAACAGCTCCTCGTGAGATCTTTGCAACAGATTTATATGGAAGGTTACCAACAGCTGTTAAAGGAAATAAGTACATAGTTGTCACAATGGACATTTTTTTCAAAATTCACAGTCCTACAGCCTATACAGAGAGCAACAACAAAACAAATATTGAGAGTTATAAACAAAAACGTTATACCTCAGATGGGAAAACCGAAAAGAATCTTAACTGATAGAGGAACACAGTTTACGTCGGGTGAATTCCAGGATGCAATGCAAATTTTAGGAATTAAACATGTCTATTGTTCAGTAAGACACCCGTCAGCCAATCCAGTGGAGCGATGCATGCGAGAAATTTCTAAATATTGTAGGATATATTGCTCCCAAAGTCATTGGAAATGGATTGAAGTGATAAAAATAATCGAGGCATGTATGAACGACACTGTCCATGAATCAACGAGCCAGATACCGAGACTCGTACATTTGAACGAACGACCAGCTCGACCATGGGATGAGATTATAGGAAAAGATGAAGAACCAAAACCCACTTGCGAAGAGATTAATCAAATAGTAAGTGCCAAATTAGAAGAACAGGCAAACAAACGCCGAAGAAGAGTCCGAAATAAGAAATTCCAACCACCATTCCGGGTTGATGACTTGGTAATGATAAAGAAAGTACCAATCTCTAACGTTTCAGAAAGAATATTCGCCAAATTCGTTCATTTATATGATGGTCCATATGTGGCAAAGAAGGTTTATGGAAACAACGCCTATATGATAGAAAGTCTGGATGGGACATATCAAAACGTATACAACGCATCAAACATGAAACCATATTATAAAGAAGATCAAGAATAGAGTACTAACTAAAATCTGAAACACATGATATAAATGGGCGAAGTCAGGCCGATGAAAAGCTACATCAATTTAGAATAATAAAAATTGAAATAAATATACTGCGAGCAGCATATTTATTTATCTATGGCAGGAGGATAAATGTACCGTTTTCATCGTCCTAATGTCGGAATGAAGGTCGTCATACGAAGTTATAAATTTGCCATGCACGGTAATGATCGCGAATATTACGTAATTGGGCCATACGTCACAAAGGAATGCATATATTAAGTAAATTAGGCCGTGATTTCGAAGTGTATACATTTTACGAGCGTGTATATATTCAAGAAGGCCGTGCACGTGACGGCAAAGATATTTATTTGATGAATTAAAGATGCCTAGATCACGGACCGAGACGGAAAATTGTCAAGGATCCATGCGGCCGTGATAAAATAATAGAAGGTTTTTCAATATTGTTAAAACAAGATCAAGAAGCTGAACAATAAAAAAAATCCGCAACGTAAAATCGAAATAAAGTTATCCTCAAGAAAAATAGCCAGTCTTCGTGTGAATAGAAAGGAGATATTATACAAGTTACCGAGTGGAGAACTCGCGAAGTGAGAGAATAAATTGGAAAACAGACATTCACAAAGGAATATCGTGAAGAGAGTTAGGAAATACCCTAACAGTAGTCGAAGTGGATATTCAAGTCCGTACAAGCAACCAAGTTAAATATTACGAAGTATAAATTGATTAGCCGAACAGAAAAGAGAATATTTACAGAAATAATTTGCAATAATTTAACTGTCAAATATCTACTAAAGATTAATATTGAAGTATTGTTTTAAAAACCTGACATTAATTACAAGCCTGATATTTATTCCTGAGAGTATGGATATGAAACTAATTCATGGTTTGGAAATGTTTCTTTCTGTTATGATTGACTGCAACATCATGATGCAAGGCTAAACTGGATATGGAGCCGGCTGTCTGACGGATACCGCCCAGCTGTCACTACTATTCCGAGTCCCGAGTCACAACCTGACGGTGACATAGCAGAGGATGAAGCTGTTCGACGCAATCCCTAGATGACAACATCCAGTCCGAAGCCGACCATCTAACGTCAGTGATCACAAGATAAGTTCCAAAGAGATATTTTATTTTCTTGAAATTGATATGTAGTAAATTTGTAATGATATTATAGTGTATATTTGGTACGTTGTTTAACCTAGTTCTTCGTGATAAAATCACAGACGTTGTTATCTTCGAAATGAAATTGTCCATGTTGAGCTATTATTACTAACAGGGGAATAGGTACTTCTTCCAGATTCTACAATCTATGCCATAATATAGGAATGCGTAAAACTAAACCAGGAGAGTTTTGGAATGTAATTTCTAACCAGTATGGGATAAAAACTTCGTATTTAAAGTGACGTAACCTTAAATATATTCTTGAAGAAGATAGTTGGTTTACGAATAACCTGAATGTGTTTACCGATACGACGCAATGAAATGTGAGTAGATATTAACTTATTTGATTTATATATGCATTTCATTTTTAAGCTAGCGTGTTTACGCGTATGATATATGAATTTTAACCCAAAAGAGTACCATTGTAGTAAAGTAATGTGATGTTGGAATGATTTGCCGTCATGTTGGTGATGATATATGTTTACAGAGAGAATTTATGATTTGAACGGCATGTTTATGTGCAAATGTGAATAATTATTCGTCGTGATATGTTTATGAGATTGAATTATATGATATGATGGTAATTAATCGTAGTAGACGGAGAGATAGATATATTTATGAGTAATTTTGGCGGTAAATACGACGTAATATGGGCCGATGGTGATGATTACCATTTGCGGCATAATAATAAAATGGTTATGAGTGGTATATAGGGTTAATGGTACACGCGTACGATGTAATACACCGCATATTTCGTATATTTAGGTTACCATACACTGTCTTCGGAAGAAATATCCAAATAGGAAATAAATGAAGGGAAACTTGTCGTCTTCATAGTTAATTTTACCAACGTTGTACTAAATATTACTGGAAGTTTGTTGTCAAGAATGAATTTGATTCAAATAATAATCCCATAATTTAAAATCTTTACCGCAATTACATATAAGAGTTAACCAAATGCATTCCTACGGAATCAGTGATACCCGATTAATTAATGCTAAACCCTAAAACATGTTTGGTACAATTTCTATTAGAAATACAATGATAATTAAACTTTGAACGATACCTACATTTATTTAAGATGTTATTTGAATATTTTAATCTAATGATACTTTCGAGGAGACCAATATTTTTCATTTTAAGAACAAAATATATTTGAAATAGCCATTTTTGGGCCAAAATAATTTGGAACTTACTTGTGATTACTAACGTTGAGACGCCGAAAAGAGTGAATAATGAAATAATGTTGAAATGAAAATGACGAAAATAAGCATTTTTTTTTCAAATCATTTTTCTTTATTATTTTTTTTAATTACCAGTTGATTATGTATAAAAGTAACAAGAAATGTTGGACTTAGACTAAATAATCTTATTAAGAAATTTAATTAGGATTAGGGACTCAGACTTATTTTTCAACCAAAAGATTTCTTTATTATAGAAGAAGAAGAAGAAGAAGATAATTGATAATGATAAATATTATTTTCCTTTGTGATTCCGGAATCAAGAAATAAAATATAGATTTTCTAATTTAGAGGTTATTATTTTAGGAGATAGGCTGATATTATTAAGATTTAGGTAATTTTTCAATTAATCCATTAAAAATATATTTTTTTTTTTTCACTTATATTCGGATGACTGGACTTGGAAAACATAATAATGATTTTGGATGATGAATGGTACCGAGAATAATTTGTTGATATGGAAATGTGGTGCTTCAGTTGACCTCACGTTAAAATAGTATTTTTCGAAAAAGTAATTTAATTATCCCTGAGAGGTGTCACGAGGCAAAGTAAGGATTACCACATCATATATTCTGATGGGAGAATTCTAAGTTACGATCTCGCTAGAATTTTATGAGGCGATAACTGCGTATTTGATGAATATTTAAAGCGAACTTAGCCAACGACACTTTGCATCAAATTTATTATGCATTCATCCATTAAATGAACTATTAGAGTGATGGGAGATTGAGGGGAAAATAGCCGGAGCAATCGTTACCCAAGTTAATCTTCATATTAAAAATGATCGTCCAATATGGTGCAAGGATGAAACTACCCCTCAGGATGGTGCAGCATAGATGAAATCATGGTGATTATTTTCTTGTTCATCCAAGAGACTAGAAGAATTTCCCCATCACGTTTGAATGTCATTTCCCCTCTTTTCAAGGATTTTTGGCAGTCCCTAAAATCCTTTGGTACTCCTATTTTGCCTGATTGTCCCACAAATCATAATATTCTGTTCACATAGAGCTTTTGTAAGAGCAACACTGTTGTAGTAGTTATTCATGTAAACAGAATACCCTAGGCCTAAGTATGGATTAAGAAGTTCGAAGACAGTACTATTGCAGCTATTCCACTTGCGTCGTAAATTAGCAATTTGCACAATGTATCCAGTTTTAGATTCACAAACCACCCTAACTATAATTCCAAACTTAGTTATTTTAGATGGATTGTACATTCGAAAACACAACCTCCCTCTCCAAGCAAGCATGCCTTCATCTAAAGTAAACTTTAGGCCGGGACTGTAAACGACTGAAAACTGATCTGAAAGTTTTTCTAATATTAGCCTGATTTTATAGAGCCTGTCTGCACTGTTTCCACAGTTACTACTGTCATGGCAGTTCGACAAAGTGCAGCTAAATAGCATTGAGGCAACAATCATCGCTCATCAACTGAGATGGGTAGGACATGTTCACCGCATGAGTGATACCAGGCTTCCCGCCAAATTCTTCATGGTGAACTTTGCTCTGGCAGCAGACCTCGTGGAGCCCCTCTTAAGCGTTTTAAGGACCAGCTGAAACACATCATGAAGACAACTGGTATAAATATACAGACATGGGAAGAATGTGCTGTGGACCATTCACTGTGACGGAACACTACATCCACCACTGTCAACTTGTTTGAAAGAGAACACCGCAGACATCAAGAGGCCTAGTGACAAGCAAGTAAGCTCCATCAATTACAACCCCGCCCTGTGTTGTGGACCATTCACTGTGGCGGAACACTACATCCACCACCGTCAACTTGTTTGAAAGAGAACACCGCAGACATCAAGAGGCCTAGCGACAAGCAAGAAAGCATGTAATTACATGTAACTAATCTCATGATTAGACCCGTATTGAAATTTGCTATAAATGCTTACAATATAGTGATTATTTTAATCCACCTATTCAATACAAATTGGTTTTGTGTTGCTAGTTCATAATACTACAACACGAATTTACAGGGACATGTTTCGCTTTATGTACAAGCATGCTCAGCCTACATAATTGTCTCAAGGTTAAGACCTGTCATTTTTGGATTGTTTTTACAAATTTTTTTGCTTGAGTATAAATCCATGTTTAGTAATAATGTAAAAAACATAGGAATTATGTACACATTAAAAGTATGACAATATGAATTACAATGTTGAATTGAAGTAACCCTTAATTCTAAAATACATTGACATCCAAAGGCAACTACAATTTAAAAATTTTTGGTTAAAATTGTTTTCACAATTACAATGTTGAATTGGAGTAACCCTTAATTCTAAAATACATTGACGTCCAAAACATAGTAACTACAATTTAAAAATTTTTGGCTAAAAATTGTTTTCACAATGCTGTGGTTGATTGAATTAACTGTAATATGGCTTTAAATTTGAGTCATAAATATAAACTGAAGGTTAAAATATAGGAGCCATTTTTTCTAAAATCCATTGATTTCTGGAACACAGTAACTTCCGATATTGAGAATTTGGTTAATAATTGTGATCTCCAATGCAATTATTTAAAAACAACTATGATCTGACTCCATGTGTAATTTGAGTCGAAATGATATTCTAAAATTTAAAATCTTGAAACCGTTGGAGACCAGCTTCTAGAATTTTCGAGGCTTGCTGCAGTTTGGTGATTTGATCAGTGAAAGTCTTAGAATAATTAGTTCTTGTTTATTGCGACTTGAATATCCATTGGTAGCAGATTGTATTAATGTAGTTGTAGTTAAAAGGGGGGCTTCTATCCAAAACTTGAGTAGCTGTTTATGTTTCTTTCAAGGTAATAGAATGAGTGAAGCTTCTGGAACAAATGGAAATTAACTTGAAGTACTGTTATGTGTTGTTGTGCTTGTAATGTGAGTTAGATGTTATATTTTTTCACTTACCCCTTTGACTGCTGCTACAAAGTCTTGTGGTCTTTCTTACGTTACTGTGACTAATGTCTGTTGTGGTTCTACTCCTTGTTATGTACGTGTGGAGGGGCTGTTGTGAGGGGCAAGTAGGGGGTTGAGGGGGATAGATGTTGGGTGGGGCATTTGCTATTGGCGTACCATGTGGTGGGGAGTTCTTATCTGTTGTCGACGGGGGGGGGTAGGAGACGATCCTGCGGGCGGGACGTTAAGCTTTGGCGTGTTATGTAGAGGGGGATTCGTTGTCGAAATACTTTCTGTTGTGAGTGTTTTTAGATTAAATATCTTAAAGAATTTGCTTTTATCTGATTTGAAAGTTTGTAACAATGTTGGCAACTGTTCTATTAACGGGCTTTTTATTTCGGCCGCGTCGTTCAAATTTTTTTCTTTATTAAAATACTGATCCAAATAAATATATAAGTTTTCAAACTCTGTCATTAGTTTCCCCTTTTTGATCCTTTTGATTATTGTAAGGTCTTTGTCTACTGAGGTATAATGATGGCCGGTTTCTTTCATATGATTACTCATTGCGGAGTATTTATTATGCTTTAAGGCGTTAAAGTGTTCCATGTACCTGGTTAGGAAACTGCGGCCAGTTTGGCCAACATATGAAGATTTACACTGTGTGCATGTTAATCTATATATTCCGGAACTTTGAAATTTGTTATTGTAGGAATTTACTGTGTTATGATTAAAAAATAAGTTTTTATTAGTGTTATATGTTTTAAAGGCTACTTGCATATCCCGCTTTTTGAGTGGGTTTGCTATTTGGTGGATCGTTGAAATGGTGTAAGTAAAGGTTGCGTATTTTGAATTTTTTTGTTTTTTCCGGTACAAGATTTGTGGCTAATTTGAGCTTTACTTTGTTGATGATTCAATTCACCATCTCTGCTTTATATCCGTTGACAAGTGCTAGTTCTTTTATAAAATTTATTTCTTTCGTGAAATTCGCGGGTGATAAGGGTATTAAAGCCATATTACGGTTAATTCAATCAACCACAGCATTGTGAAAACAATTTTTAGCCAAAAATTTTTAAATTGTAGTTACTATGTTTTGGACGTCAATGTATTTTAGAATTAAGGGTTACTCCAATTCAACATTGTAATTGTGAAAACGTTTTGGACGTCAATGTATTTTAGAATTAAGGGTTACTTCAATTCAACATTGTAATTCATATTGTCATACTTTTAATGTGTACATAATTCCTATGTTTTTTGCATTATTACTAAACATGGATTTATACTCAAGCAAAAAATTTGTAAAAACAATCCAAAAATGACAGGTCTTAACCTTGAGACAATTATGTAAGCTGAGGATGCTTGTAAATAAAGCGAAATATGTCCCTGTAAATTCGTGTTGTAGTATTATGAACTAGCAACACAAAACCAATTTGTATTGAATAGGTGGATTAAAATAATCACTATATTGTAAGCATTTAAAGCAAGAAAGCTCCGTCAATTACAACCCCACCCTTCTGCATCCATTCAGTGTGATTTGTGTGGGCGTATGTTTTATGCCGTGATTGGTCTGTTTAGTCATCGCAAACACATCCAATAAACTGAGTTGATCTGTTCACCTTATGCAGGAAAAAGTTATATATACTCGGATCGAGTTACAGGCGACCACTGTCACTAAAATGCAAAAAACATCATAATACTTTCGAACCTGTTCCCGGACACTGTCATTGAAAATACAGGTGTTGGAAACATAGGATCATCTGTCCAGTGCATTTTTAGATCCAGTTTCTGTATAATTCCAGTAACTAACATCAAACCAATAAACTGTTTCATTTAGGTCACTTTCAGAGGTTTCCAAGTTTGATAAATTGAATATTTTGTGAATGGACATGGTGCACTACTGATAACCTGCTCTGCATATAAGTTAGTCTGCTCACAAACATACTCAAAAACACTCTAATAAAAGTATTTACAAAAGACATTATTTCCTCACTGTTTGGAACCTCTACATTTAGACCTACATTTCCTAAAAACTAAGGTATTGGGGGAGAATAGTATGGATGGGTGTCGGAGAGAGGAGCACTGTCTCATATTTCACCATTATTACGCACTGTTGTTTCATCCTCATCCTGTCTAAATCTGGGATGAGTTCATCTCCAGAATCATCATTATAAATCATTTCAACAGCTTTTTCAACAGATATAAACTCACTACTCACCACACTGCGTCTTGTTTGTGGCACTAACACAACTACTCTGAAGTCAAGACCACGGGCTTGGTATGTGCCGGGAAAGAAAAATATATATGCTAGATGAGTTAAGGCGGGAATTACTATTTAGACATGTGTTAACGAAGGTCAGAACGTTCATCTAGCTGCCATCTATGAAAGAATGAAATAATTATGATCCGTAGCACGGCTTTGAACTTGAAATTTTCGTGCGAGTTCTTATCTGCCTTAAGAGGATACAGGAGTTTACACTGGTGAAATGTTATCCGCCTTAAGGCGCCTATGGGAGTTAATGTGTTAATATGCCATTCCTCTGGTTCATATACCGGTATGTTCTGATATAATATTCCCACTATTCGATCCTTTCTCTGAGGAGCTGATAGGAATGAGGAGTGTGCATACTTAATGGAGAACAGCAGAGTAGTGTCACCCTGCTGTCTGTGGCCAGATCATTCCACTACTGAAACTTGACACAGTTATAACACCAGCACAGTTTCAACAGTGGCTATACAGGATGATGCGGGTAGTGTGGAATGAGAAAGAAGTACCAGAAGATTGAAAGAACGGTGTAATATTACCCATCTTTAAGAACGGAGACAGAAAAACATGTCAGAACTACCGTGGTATGACCCTGATGTGTCACTGTGACAAGATATATGAAAAAGTCGTAGAAAAGCGAACAATAAAAGCAGTGAAAGAAGAATTCAGAGAAGAACAGTATGGCTTTAGACAAGGAAGGTCAACTAAACTATTGACCTCATATTCACAGTGAGACGGCTAAAAGTAGGGTACTATGTGTATGGGGAAGATTTGGTGATGGCCTTTATGGACATAAAGAAGACATATGACAGTGTCCGTAGAAACAAGATCTGGGAAGCTATGAGAGTAAAAGTAGTAAATGAGCAGATAGTGACAAGGGTGAAAAATAAGTATGATGGAAGCGAAAGCAGTGTTAAATGATATAGATGTTGATTCCCATAGGGAATCTGAAATATTTGTTCCGAATGAGTAAATTTATAATACCAATATAAATGGTCCGTTATTGGACATTATAAATTTTCCAGCTAACTCATTCCTGGTTGCCAGCGTTTCGCCCTCGTGTGCTTCGTCTTGGTAGGTGTGCTAGGTACCAACTGATGAGCCCAGCCTAGCACACGAGGGCGAAACGCTGGCAACCAGGAATGAGTTAGCTGGAAAATTTATAATGTCCAATAACGGACCATGTATATTGGTATTATAAATTTACTCATTCGGAACAAATATTTCAGATTCCCTATGGGAATCAACATCTATATCATCTGATGGCCAGGCAGGCATCAATTTTTGATAATAGGACAAAGTGTCTCATAGTGCATTGGCACTGCCGGTGGCTACAATTAGCCTATGCAGTGGCCTCCACGGTATGCACTAGCCAGCGTCTTGGTAGGTGTGCTAGGTACCAACTGATGAGCCCAGCCTAGCACACGAGGGCGAAACGCTGGCAACCAGGAATGAGTTAGCTGGAAAATTTATAATGTCCAATAACGGACCATTTATATTGGTATTATAAATTTACTCATTCGGAACAAATATTTCAGATTCCCTATGGGAATCAACATCTATATCATCTGATGGCCAAGCAGGCATCAATTTTTGATAATGGGACAAAGTGTCTCATAGTACATTGGCACTGCCGGTGGCTACAATTAGCCTACGCAGTGGCCTCCACGGTATGCACTAGCCAGCGTCTTGGTAGGTGTGCTAGGTACCAACTGATGAGCCCAGCCTAGCACACGAGGGCGAAACGCTGGCAACCAGGAATGAGTTAGCTGGAAAATTTATAATGTCCAGCAGTGTTAAAGTCGGAACCGAAAGAACTGGATGATTTAAGTTAACAAACAATTTAAAGCAAGGCAGTGCCCTCTCACCTCTACTATTAGTATTGGTGATGGATGATATAATACAGAAGGCAGCACAGACCAGTGGGGAGAGAAGAATGAAAGCAGTGTTGTTTTCAGATGATTTTCTAATATGGGGAAACAGTAAGAGTGAAGTGCAGGAAGTACAGGAGGCAGTTGTGTCATCTTATGGAATGAAGCTCTCAGCACAAAAGAGTGAAGTGAAACAAGAACCGAGCATATAATGGCATGACATTAGGAGGGAAGCAGTTGAAAAGAGCTGAAAGCTTTAAATACCTGGGAAGTGTAATTGAAGAAAATGGAGGAAACACGATGGAAATTGATGAAAGAGGAAGGAGTGCAAATGGATTCTTTAAGAGTGTGGGAGGACTGATATGGAACAGGGAGCCCTTCCTAGGAGTGCCACTCCGAAGCGTGAAACTGGTAATATCCCAGTAGACAAACCAGTCTTACTTAGACATTTGGAAGAGGTTAACCATAGCAAGGCAGGCACGTGAACTTATCAAAGGGCCTAACCGAAGTTATAAAAAGGTCCTGATAAATTTGAATAGGACCAGAATGCGAATGGTAGTTGGACTGTTGACAGGCCACAATACCTTACACGGACACCTATGCATCATGAAAATCAGTCAGGATCTGATGTGTAGAAGATGCGGTAGGGAGGAAGAGACCTCCGCGCATGTGTTGTGTCAGTGTGAGACTCTTGCAAGCACTAGACATCACATTTTGTGAGCCTGGAAGACATCAGGAATGCCAACATCCGGACTCACCCATTCTTTATCTATATATATATCTATGGAACAGGGATGTACCACAGAGATGTAAAGGAATTATCTACAAGACTTATTTTGTGCAAATTTTAACTTATCGATCAGAAACGTGGGTGATGAAGGAGAGGGATAAAAGTAGAATACAAGCTGTGGAAATGAAGTTTCAAAGGTATCGAGTAGGTTTAACAAGAATGGACACAGAATGAGTGAGAGAGTTCGAGAAATGGTAAATGAGGTACCTCTACAGGAAAAGATAGGAAAATCAAGGCTGCAATGGTATGGACACGTTAAGAGAATGGGAGAAGAGAGGATACCAAGAAAGTTGTTAGAAATGGAGTTGAAGGGAAGGAGACCTAGAGGTAGATCAAGGGACAGATGGCTGATAGAATAAAAGAAGAGCATCGAGGCAAGAAGAGGGAAATGGACGACAGTGAGAGAAGAGAAGTGGTGGATGGACAGAAAATGATTGGGAGGCTTAGGTTCAAAGCAGACCTGACCTGTTGTTGGAAACTGCTCCAGATGATGATGATGATGATGATGATGATGATGATGATGAACCTCATATAACTGACGGAGATCTTCAATGCTGTCTGCGTTTCAGGGAACAGACATATTGAAACTCTTTCTGAAGCTCATACATGCCAGAATCTACGAGAAGTGTGAATAATACAGAGGTGAAACGCAATTTGGATTCTACAACACCCTGGGCACCCACGAGGCCCTCTTCACATTGCCAGTATTCATTCAGAGATGGAGGGATGTGAGCTGTGACATGTTCATGTCTTGAAACACTTAACCATAATGGGTATATGATTTGATCCTGTACTGACTTGTCTAAATCTATTAAAAAACTATTTAAAATAGTTTGTGTTGGGTCCACCTTGTCAATACTTTTTATAACTGAAAATTACTTATTCATACATTTTTCAGGAACATTATGCATTCCCTCCATCACTGAAGTCCAATCTAAGAATAAAAACAATATAACACTATCTTTTGTTTAGCCCACAATTTAAAGAAGTATTACTGTATATCATATTTCACCTTATCAATCAATGAACAAACAAACACTAGTGAAATATTATGAAATTATCATTACCGGTACATATCATTTTAATATTTTGATGATGTTGAATATGAACACCTAAATAAATTTAAGATCTTCAAGTTTTTCTTCTTTTTTTTTTTTTTCCCTTCCTTAAATGATTAACACGTTCAATGCGGATCACGCACTGGGCACGTGACGCTACTTTATAAGCACGTGCCGCACGTGCCTAGCAAGTCATGGGACGGTTGCTAGGAAATGTGAATCACAGGTTTCCTGCATTGTAAGAAAGGTTCTGATTGTCATCCCGCACATCGTGTAAGTCCAGTCTACTAGCAGATTCACCCGTAGTCATATTTGCGCATGCGTATTCCGTTTCCCGCATATTTCCTCTCCAGAGCTGTCATCATACGTCATCATTCATTTATGGGATCTTTGAGCAGCAAGAACACTTCAATGTGAGGTAAGACACTGTATTTTCTGTTTATTATTACTTTAAGAGAATTACGAGTGATTCCGCTTTTGAAATAAATAAATTCCACTACTGCAATATTTTCAGTAAAAGAACTAAACTTGTAATTGTCATTTATTATTGCATCATATATGTGTATAACACGAAAGAACTTCTAATTGTCATTTATTCCTGCATCATATTTATAAGTAACTTGAAAGAACGTGCAGTTATCATTTTGACTGCGTATTGATGCTTATGTTATAATTTTATTTACATTTTTTTCAGATGGCCGACAATGTGGTTCCTTCAACATCACAAGACCCACCCAATTAGTCAAAGTGTTTCATTTTTGTTTGTAAAAATTCTGTAATAGAGAAGTGTACATATGAATATATTTATGTCTGTAACATACTTTATGCATTTCTTTGCTATCCGCGGTAAATAATGCACAGTAATCTACCAAAGCGCGTGGCGTGTGATCCGTCCGGTGACTAGTAGTGTTGGCTACTGAATGCATGATTCGAAGCAGTGTATCGATTCATTCAAGTGTCCGAGTGAATCGATTCACAGGAACGGCGAGCTCACGGCACACGATTCAGCTTACTCCCAGCGGACAGTGCTGAGTGGCGCACTCACTGGACGTTGACGGGGAGCCGAGCTTCCGCTGCAGCGACACAGTGAATCATGACACATCGAAAGAATCGTGAACGAACGTGGCTCAGTGAGACACATGATACACACGGCTCCTTATCGGCTCACTGGACAGGCGGAGAGCCGAGCTTCCGCTGCAGAGAGACAGTGAATCATGGCACATCGAAAGAATCGTGAACGAGCGCGGCTCAGTGAGACACATGATACACACGGTTCCTTATCGGCTCACTGGACACGCGGAGAGCCGAGCTTCCGCTGCACAGAGACAGTGAATCATGGCACATCGAAAGAATCGTGAACGACCCGGCTCAGTGAGACACAAGATACGCACGGCTCCTTATCGGCTCACTGCAGCAAGACATACAGTGAGCCATGCTACACTGAAAGAATCGTATGCTATAATGGACTCTGGAGCTCAGCTCATTTGAAAATAATACCCATTTTCATTCACTGTCCTCTTCTTACAGGGAGGTTTAAATAATAGATGGATTTATTTGCAGTGTTAAAAAGGTAGCCACAACATAATTCTGAAGTAGCTAGTAAGTAGGTAGGCTATTAGGTTATACTATTTATTAGTTTAATGAATCTTAGTATTATAACTTAGTTGACATTTGACAATTAAACTCGACTCTAGCCTGCCCTATGACTACGAGTCATGCTCATGACCAGTCAAAAGTACCTGTTTTATATTGGGAAGAACGGCTCAGTATTCTCTCAGTTCATATGCCACATCGCTACACAAGACTTCAATCATATGTGGACAGACGCAATAACTTAACCAACAGTATGTTGAATCAGAAAACCAGTGGGCTACTGTACATCTCGGGTAGTCTATACAAAATATGACGATTTAAAAAATCCTCAGCTGATAGAAAAATACACATTTTCAAAAATGACTGAGCGAGTTGTCGTGCGGTTAATATCGCGTGACTATGCGCTTGCATTCGGGGGATGGTGGGTTCGAATCCCACCGTCGGCAGCCATTAAGATGGTTTTCTGTAGTTTCCCCATTTTCACACCAGGAAATGCTGGGACTGTACCTTAATTCAGGCCATGGCTGCTACCTTCCTAATCCTAACCTTTCCCACCCTGTGTCGCCGGAAACCCTCGATGTATTAGAGTAACTAGCATTTTTTCTAAGAAAGGAGTTCATAGTATGAAGACCAGATGGCAGCTGCGAGCACTGAATGCTGTTGCTGCTGTCTTACCAGCACATACTACACAGATGCAGTAGGAGTGGCGACCAATGAGCCGTGAATCGGATCACTGTATCGATTCAGTAACGTGAACGGAATCAAATGAATCGATTCAGTAAAATGAATCTAATGTCCCATCACTAGTGACCAGTATTACTTCTCGATTTCAACTACCGTGCAGAACACGCACCAGGCGTGTGAGTGTGATAAGTCCAAGAGTTCGATAGAACTCGTCCTACCAACGTACAAAACTTTGATAATTACAACTTTTAAAGAGTCCCACACAAATATTTTGCTCAGGATGGCGGGTATGTCACTCTGCTAATACATAGTGAACGTGTTAAATGCTAGTTTATACAATGGGTTCTCATCTGTACTTCTTACATTTAAAAGTCTTTTTTTTTTTTTTTTTGAGCAAGATAAATTTCTAAACTTTCTAAAATATCAATGAATTTTTCCTTATTGGCCGAATGTATTAATTCCATGTCACTAGAAATGTCAGTAAATTTATGATTCTTTTCAACCATATGCTCTCCCATGGCTGAATATCTTTTGACTTCATTAACATGTTCGTTGTACCTTATAGGCAAACTTCTTCCAGACTGTCTGTTTATGAATTGCTGCCTACATGTTTGGCAACTGCAAAATGACCTCGATAATGTTGTGAGACGGATGGTAGGCAATGGTATGATGATAAACGGGGATAAATGTCAGGCTGTGAGTTTCACAAATAGGAAAAGTCCTCTCAGTTTTAATTACTGCGTTGATGGGGTGAAAGTTCCCTTTGGGGATCATTGTAAATACCTAGGTATTAATATAAGGAAAGATCTTCATTGGGGTAATCACATAAATATGATTGTAAACAAAGGGTACAGATCTCTGCACATGGTTATGAGAGTATTTAGGGGTTGTAGTAAGGATGTAAAGGAGAGCTTATTTGTCTCTGGTGAGACCCCAACTAGAGTATGGTTCCAGTGTATGTGACCCTTACCAGGATTACTTGATTCAGGAACTGGAAAAAATCCAAAGAAAAGCAGCTCGATTTGTTCTGGGCGATTTCCGACAAAAGAGTAGTGTTACAAAAATGTTGCAAAGTTTGGGCTGGGAAGACTTGGGAGAAAGGAGACGAGCTGCTCGATTAAGTGGTATGTTCCGAGCTGTCAGTGGAGAGATGGCATGGGAGGACATCAGTAGACGAATAAGTTTGGATGGTGTCTTTAAAAGTAGGAAAGATCACAATATAAAGATAAAGTTGCAATTCAAGAGGACAAATTGGGGCAAACATTCATTTATAGGAAGGGGAGTTAGGGATTGGAATAACTTACCAAGGGAAACGATCAATAAATTTCCAATTTCTTTGAAATCATTTAAGAAAAGGCTAGGAAAACAACAAATAGGGAATCTGCCACCTGGGCGACTGCCCTAAATGCAGATCAGTAGTGATTGATTGATTGATGTCAATTTGTAAATTCCTGACTTATTAAATATACATTTATTCTCAATTTTATCTGAATTGAAAATTATTAGTATTATTATCAGTTTTGTGTGCGACACTGATGTTCCTTTTTCTGAAAATGTTAGCCAGTTGATAAGAGTGCTTATTCTGAAAAATTAGAACTGCAAATTTCTTTTTCTCCTTTCAGTCTTTATCCAAAGTTGTTTTTGGTTCATTTTTCATTTTATTTAGCGTTCTATTAATAAATTTTATACCAAGGCATTTTATCGTGTCAGCATGATACGTGTGGACAAAAAGACATCCAACTTATTAACAATCTTTAATGGTACTAGTATGCACTAGTCCAAGTATAAGACCATGTGGCCAAGTTAGTAAAATTGCGTAGGGATGCCAGGCAAGATCAGGTACTTTCCACAACTCTATTCAATATTTACCCCAATGGGATATAATTTTGAAGATATGAATCCGACAGGCATCAGGTTGGCCTCCTTGTTTGTTCTGTACTTAACATTTATTTGTTTATTTCAAGTACAATGCAGTAGTAAAAATTAATATTCACTTAAATCCACCAGCTAACTGATAAAATTAATATATTTACACTTTAACCAATATGAATACTACTTGACTTACGAGATTGCTGCGCATTTACCATGCTCCTGAGGGTTGTCAGCCTGCACCTGAAATAGTAAATGTATTATCACCAAAACAGTAATCACATCATGAAGGAAGAATGGACCTGATATTAGAATCATGTGGAGGATAAGAACTATAGAAAGTAGTAACCTTCAAATAATAAGAAAGTGCATTTGAGGAAAGCGAGGGTAAACAATAGGGAAATAAATGAACGATGCTGAAAAGCAGAATTTTCTTCGAAGATATTCATCATCTGTTCATGACAGAGAGTTCTTTCTTTTAATTGCTAAAATGTGTGAACTCCTATTTCTTGTCTTAGTCTATAAAATTGTGACAATCTTCTTTGCTGTTTCTTTCCCTCCAGCCTACCTTCCATTATCTCCAACAGCAAGCCTCCGACCCAGGCAAGTCGTCTTCCACTCAGATGCCTAAGAATAACTCTTCCTTTACTACTTCCACATTTTTAATTCAATTAATCCAAGGGTTCTTAAGCAGGCCCCATCAACATCACATCTCAAGGAGTAAACTTGTGCCCTCGCCCTGAGGAGGTGCAGCTCTTTTCAGGAACCCCCCCAATAGAGTTGACCTTCATGTACCATTTTAAGCACATACCACCCCTTCTGCCATTCTTAAATCTCTGGCAGTACCGGGAATCAAACCTGGGCCCCCTAGGATGGCAACTAATAGCGCTAACCATTGCGCTATAGAGGCAGACACTCCCGAATGCCTGAATACGATCCATCAGATTAGAGTTTAATATCCACGTTTCAACACCATGTAACCCTACTGACCAAACAAATACAGTATTTTACGAAAGTACTTTGTGAGCTCTAGGCTCAGTGTGCAGTAGACTGGCATTTTTTTGTATTTGTACAACACTGACCTCCCCATTCCAAGTCTACCTTGACATCTTGTCGACAGCAGCCATCCTTCGATATTAACCTACCCAGGTACTTAAATGAAGATACTTGTTCTCGAGTGTCTCGCGATGAATAGTAAGTTGGTATATAACAGACATTGTTTTTATTGTTTTTGCAATATGTGTAAGATGTCTAATTTAAAGCAGAGAAGCATCATAAAGGTGCAAAACTTTTGTACAAATCTCTTATTACATACTAGCTATCTTTGACAGGTTGGCCATGCAGGTGGTTTACGTAAAATGATGTTGTATTCTCCTCACAATATAATTCAAGTCGAATTTACGATTATAACCAATGCTATCACACAAAATTTTCGATGTAATAGAAAGCAACACAGATTCCCACTTTTCAGGAACAGTAGTACACTTGCAATATACCAATGCCAAGTTCCTGTGCTGAAATGACCTGGCTACACACGGTGATGAAGACTGCCGTGCTGAGTTAAATTCAGTGTGTAAACTCTCCATTCCTATCAGTGCCTCCATAGCTGAGATCAAATAGCTGGAATATCATGATGGACCAGTGTGTCAATGCCAGAATATGTACGATCCCGAGAAATGGCAAGATGAAAAAGAAAGTAATCTGACCCCCAAGCTCCTGCCCACCAATATTCAGACAGGCTGTTCCACTCAGCAAGGGAACTTCCCTAGATCACACACCACACTAATGGCCCACATTTGTATGAACCACAGACCATCAGAATTTACTACTTACTTCTCTTTGTTACCGAGGATTCTTTGGTGAGATGAATATTAAATTAAGAAATAAAATACTTTTAAAAAATCACAAATATTACAGTTATTACACAGTAAGTGACCAAAAGTCACAGGAAGGGGTGTCCCCTTAGAAAATCTGCCATGTATGACCCCTGAGCATTGCGGCTAGCTGCGGTGTAGCTGAGCAGTCTGTCAAAGACACCACTGTCGTGAAGATGGCAACACGTCCCGAGTTAACCGACTTTGAACGTGGGATGATCATCGGCGCATGGTCACAATTAGGCCCCAATGTGCAGCCGCAGGGAATGCTGACAGGTGCACGTTATGTGGACATTATTTCAGACCATCTGCATCCCTTTCTGACCCTAGAGCAGGGCCTCTCAAACACCCAAAATCTCACTCGTGCGGAGATTAAACGCGAATGTGGGTGTCCAAGGACAACAGTGTCGATGGTGGATCTTCAATATCGCAGACAAAATGTTACCACCCGCATAAACTGCCGCAATGGAAGACCCCACACAGATGTTTATGGAACGGACATCACGCCACCTCCGCTGAATCACACTGGGCGCTTGACAGGCTACTGTGGGTTAGATCACCGCCCAGTTGAACCTTGGGGGTCAAGGACCCATTTCTACCAGGACTGTAAGGAGGCAACTGCACCGCATAGGCTTCACCAGCTGACGACCAACTTGTGTCCCTTTGCTGACACCTCTACACCGAGCTCAACGACGTGCATGGGCCCACGAACATCGGCAATGGACCATGGAACAGTGGCGGCGTGTGGTATGGTCCGATGAATCCTGGCTCCAGTTTCATCAAGCTGATGGGCATGTGAGAGTGTGGCGTATGCCCCGTGAAGCTATGGATCCTGCGTGTCAACAAGGTTGTGTCCAGGTGGGAGGTGGCTCAGTTCTGGTCCGGGTGGTGTTCTCATGGTCACAATTAGGCCCCAATGTGCAGCCGCAGGGAATGCTGACAGGTGCACATTATGTGGACATTCTTTCAGACCATCTGCATCCCTTTCTGACCCTAGAGCAGGGCCTCTCAAACACCCAAAATCTCACGCGTGCAAACTGGCTCGGCTCAGACCAACGCTTCGTCCCTGGGCTACTCGGCTCAACTCGGCTCGGATTTGGAGCACTACGGAGCCAGTGAGGAAGAGGGAGACAGGCAGAGCGAGCGAGACAGGCGTGAGAAAAGAGAGACACAGCGCTATTGCTCCAAATCGAGGAGTGGGGGTCTGCGCTCTGATCAACCAAGCGAAGTCATCTTTTGCACCGTGCACAGTGCATGCACCCTGAGACGCCCTGCCCTAGAGTACCCCGATGGAGATGCCATATTTCAACAGGACATTGGGCCACATCACCACTCTGTGGTGGCATGCAGGTGGTTGGAGGAGCACTCCTTTGAAGTTACGACCATGGATTGGCCCTTCAGATCCCCTGATCTTAATTCAATTGAGCATTTATGGGATGCTGGTGATGCTCCATCAACCCCACCCCAACTACACAAGACCAACTGCTGCCGTTTTGAGAGCTCGTGGAGGAGCAACTCGTTATCGACATCACATTCAGTATCTTCCCATGACTTTTGGCCACTCAGTGTGTATCATAGGATCAAACTGTCTATGCACATGATTAGGAATTTTAAATATCAATTTTCGCTAAATGTTGTTCAGCCATTTTCTCATGATATATACAGTATATACAAACATGATGAAAATTTATGAAGTACCTTTCCTTCTTATTCAGGACATGACTGACACAAAAATAACAAACTTTCAAAATTCTGACTGAAGTATAGACAAAACTCTTTGTTTATTCATATAGACTTACAGAGAGATCCTAGCATTCGAAACATGGATTATAAAAGAGACCATCAACATCATCATCATTATCATCATCATACAACAGTTTACATATGCATCTATGCAAGTGACACAGCCATAGAGGATTAAAATAATGAGAAGAGAAGGGATTTATTCAAGAAGATTTGTGGAAGCAAGGAAACGATGAGGTAGTTGTATTCTAAGCCCTATCAGAAAATGAAGCCCCACATGTGTACTTAATGGGCTATAAAGAAATCACACTGCTGGTCTGAAGCCAAGTGCTGGTGTTTCAAAATTCTTTAGAGTATCTAAGGGTATTATACAGGATGTGTCCTGTCTCCTCAGCTATCTACTGTAATAGCCATGCCCAGCATATCAGCAAAGCTTTCGATGGGGGGACATGAGGTATCTCAATCGAAGGCTGATGACACCACTCTCCTTGCCAGTAGCGAAGACGTATTTGTTGACTTTCTAGCAAGGGTGAAAAAATGCGAGCACAATGTATGGACTGAGCATTAACCTTAGTAAGTCCAAAATAATGAAACTGACCAAGGATCACAGATACAGATCACAGATAAATGAAGGGGACTAGAGGTAGTACAGTACATGATTTTGTCTATCTTGGATCAACTGTCTGCAACAAAGGAAGTTGTGAGGCAGAAATAAGAAAGCAGAATAACTTAGGGAGAGGTGCCATGAAGAAACTTACCAGGATCTGTAAGAACAAAGCAATAACAGACAACACTAATATCTGCCTCATTGAAGCTCTTGTTTTCTCTGTCTTTCTCTATGGTTGTGAAGCACAGACGCTAACGGCCAGAGACAAACAGTATGTGGTGTTGGCCCAGAATATTGCATGTATAGTGGAATGAGTATGTCCATCATTGAAAACTCAACATTGCCAAATGTCTTTCTTCCCGTGTCAATCAGAAGATCCTTCAGTTCTTCAGGCACATCACGAGAAGAGGTGGGGAAAATCTTGAGAAATGCATCATGCAAGGGAAGGTGGAAGTGTCAAGAGCACGGAGAAGGACAGCATACAGATGGACTGACCAAGTTAAGAAACTCACTGCTTTACTTCTTCAGCAGACGCTACAAAGAGCTGAAAACCATCCAGGACAGAGAAACATCATTTCACTTACGCTTTTTTTTTTCCTGCAGTGAGTCTGTCCTGCAAATATTGGAGCAGTACAGAAGAGAAGTTAGGGTTGGAAAACAGTGATATTCCAAAAGGAGAGTAAGTAATTTGCATTACAGCTAACAATAGATTATTTCAACAACAAACACAACAGAGTCTTTTACGGCTCGTACAATAAATGCTCTGGTACAGCAATACAACAGACTGATGTTTGATATACATAGGCAGAAAATTATATTACAAGTATTACTCTCCAGTACCAACATAATACTTAAATAATAATTAAATACCATTAAATATTAATCAATATCATATTTTACTGTGCAAAATAGATCATTTGTCTGGTCAGGTCATCCTGCAATGGTAATGGAGTAGACCGTACAGCCAATAATAACTCCACACTGAGGGTTGGGCAGGGGGAAACAAACTGACAACACAAAGGAGCCAACAGCGTTAAGCAGAATAGTCCCTTTGGAAGGGTGATGGACACTCAGTGAAGGAAAAGCCACTCAAACACATCAGGTAGAGTATGGTTCATTGTCCAGCAGGAACTTAACCTTCATTTCCAATCAGTGTTGGGGTCCACAAAGGATATGCACTTTTTCCACTGCTTTTCATCCTGTGCATGAGTAAAGCAAAGTCAGATATCCAAGCACCTCATACATGGATGTTCTAATATGCTGACGATTTGTTTCTTGCAGATACAACCAATCAGAGCTTATAAGAAAGGATACAGTGCTGGAATGACCTGTATGTCTGGGTGTGAGCTGATGATGATGGTGAAGTAGGGAGAGGCTTAAACTTGCTGTTGACACACAGCCTACTCCTGTCGAATAATGCCAAGGGGTCTGCTTAAGGCTTTAACCTCGCCATCCAAGGGACGAATCAACAGCGTCATATGCCTCAATCCACATGAACAATGCCGAGAGGTTTGGAAGTGAATCCAGGCGTTTGGCATGCAATCTCCTACCGTGCCGGCCAACATTCTGATGGTGAAATTTTTTTGCATTAACAACACGAACTGGCTAACCAATGTCTCGGACCAAAAAGACTTGACAACTTAAACATCATGGTCACCAGGTGGGCTAGTCGACAGGATGAACAGAAGGCAGTTTCTGAAGACTCTTTTCTACAGAATTATGGAGACACTACATGGAGTATCGTCCATCACTGGCATACATTCCCCAATGCATTGAAATGAGGCTCCAGGAATTTCTAGGGAACGGCAATGAACCGAGAACAGCTGAAAAAGAACCACGGTATCTAGGCATGTGTGCTTACTGTAGAAGAAACAAGAACAGGAAGACCAAAACAATGCATATATACTGTTCTAATACCATTTGCAGAGATCAAACTGTTTTCTCTTGTCTGGGTTGTACACATGGAAACCTTGAAGAAGAGGGCTAAAGAGCGGTCTCAGTTATTTCTGTGTTAATGCAAAATGTTATACGGAAAACATGTTACACTGTGCACATACTATGTAAAGGCATTTCATTATTTAGTTTAGTATATTCTAGTTTTGTCCGGCCCCGCATGTAAGGGGTAACGCATCCGCCTGTCACCCGGCTGCCCAGGGTTCGATTCCCGTCCAGGTCATGGGTTTTTAACTGTAATGATTAATATCCCTGGCCTGGGGACTGGGTGTTTGTGTCGTCCTTAACGTTCCTTTCCTCACATTCAACGCCACACTTCCGCAATTCCACTTACACGCAGGTTCATATCATATGATGAAAGTAGTGGCAAAAGATCTACAGAGGTCAACGCCACAAACAAATATCTTCTTTTTTTAAATTCTAGTTTTATGAAGCAATTTTTTCAATATACAATACTTCATTTTTTTAATTTCATAAACTCTACAATTTCTGTCCGGTTCCATGGCTAAATGGTTAGCGTGTTGGCCTTTGGTCACAGGCGTCCCAGGTTTGATTCCTGGCAGGGTCGGGAATTTTAACCATCATTGGTTAATTTCTCTGGCACGGGGGCTGGGTGTATGTATCATCTTCATCATCATTTCATCCTCATCATGACGCGCAAGTCGCCTACGGGAGTCAATAGATTCACAATTAAGTACTTATTTATTTTCCACCTAGTCGATTCAATGATTGCTTAAGGCAATTTAATGGTTAAAAGTGGTACATGTTTCGTATATTATCAACATCTTCAGCCACATAACACTGTTTAGATGAAAAATATATAAATTGACGAAGTAATGCTTTAGAGGAAGTGTCCTTAAAATTAACATAAGATTGACAACATTTTATGTAATACGGGAGTCAAATTGAAAGACTTGCACCTGGCGAGCCGAACATGTCCTCGGACACTTCCGGCACTAAAAGCCATATGCCATTTCATTTCATTTCTACAATTTGTATAATACTGTAAATTTAGTTCAAGAAATCAAATTTATGTGTTGTTTTAATATGTTGATTATATTAGTTTATTATATGCTGTATGTTCCAGTGGCAAATAAAACAATATGACATAGTAAAATATAAGAAAGGCATTTTAAAAATAGCAAATAACAAAACAAGAAACTAATAAGCAATAAATTAATATTCAATTAATTTTAAAGTGATTTTTCACTTAAATGTAACCGTGGTGTTAAAAGACCCATGTCCTCATGGGTTCAATTTTTAAAAAAAAGAAAAGAAGAAAGGTCTCCGAAGCTGTGAAGGTTGCAGGTAAAAGCAAGAAGGAAACTCATAGCAATGCTAGGCAGTGTGAAAAAGCAGATCACTGCTTTCCAAACCAACATCTATCCCAATGCATCCATTAATGCATCACAGTACCAGCAGGTATTATTTCTTTTCATACTGCACAATATTCGGAAAAAAAAAAGTTGAGTTCTTCACGAGTGGTCGAAGTTTAGAGCTCTACCGGAATGATGTGCCATCAAAATGCACACAGAGTGAGCTATGCTAGCAGGGAAGGAACGGAGTGGGGGTAGATCAGAATGTTGATGGGGGAAGAGAGAGTAAACTCAGCATCCTATGGTGTAGCTTGTTGCAAAGTAAACCGACACCCCCTGGCGGGACTGTGACGGATGAGTCCATTACGCAGACTAAGCCTATGTGCAAGTGCTACAACTTCCTGGCTGGGATCTACTTAGAGTTAAGATTTTGCTCCCATCCTTATCTGCTTTTTCATACTACCGAGCAGTCATGCACTGCCCTCCTCTTACAGCTTTGAAGACTTTTGTACGGAATTTAAAACATTGGATGTTATCTTTCTGATTAATTTCTTTGGAGGCGTTTCCATTCTATACAGAGCTGCAGTTCTGTTAATCGATTTTTCTTTACGTTACACCGACACAGATAGGTCTTAAGGCGATGCTGGGATAAGAAAGGGCTAGGAGTGGGAAGGAAGCGGCCGTGACCTTAATTAAGGAACAGCCCCAGCATTTGCATGGTGTGAAAATGGGAAACCACAGAAAACCATATTCAGGACCTCCGACAGTGGGGTTCGAATCCACTATCTCCCGGTTGCAAGCTCACAGCTGCGCGCCCCTAACCGCATGGCCAACTCGCTCGGTCGATACAGAAGTAACACAAAAGGAAAATCCTACATATGAACAACTTTACCAGTATAATAAAATTCTTCCGGGCTGTTATGCCGTGGTCCCTCCTCTCGCTTCTCCCAGACGTTTCGACTACTGCTGCGGTAGTCATCTTCTGTGGCGTCGTGTAGATACGCTCTCCTGTATCCCGCTGGCGACTTTACCAGTGTTAAGGGAAGATGTGACTGTACCACTTGTGTCGAGGTTAACAAACTGTGTCACTATTTATAGCGAGTTGTTCCAATCACTCATCCGATGCCCAGCACTCCTGACTGAGCAGCATCTGTAGGCTATATGGTAGTTTACTTTTATTACTCTTTCTTTCTTTCTATCTTTCTTTCTTTCTTTCTTTCTTTCTTGCAGTGTAAGTCCATCTCTACTTATGTATGTTTCCAGAACATTGCCTTCTGGTATCACCCTTACAGAATAGTATTAAAATATGTAAAAATTACTTTTTTACAATTATTATAATAAATTAATAATAATAATAATAAATTAATGTAAATGGAAGCCTCCGTAGCTCAAGCGGCAGAGCATCGGCCTCTCACTGCTGGATACCGTGGTTCAAATCCCAGTCACTCCACGTGAGATTTGTGCTGGACAAAGCGGAGGCAAGACAGGTTTTCCTCCGGGTACTCTGGTTTTCCCTGTCATCTTTCATTCCAGTATCACTCTCCATTAACATTTCATTTCATCTATCAGTCATTTATCATCGCCCCAGAGGAGTGTGACAGGCTTCGGCAGCCGGCACATTTCCTATCCTCACCGCTAGATCGAGGCTTCATTCATTCCATTCCCGACCCAGTCAAATGGTTGGAAACAGGGTGTGGATTTTCATTCATTTCAATGTAAATGGAGTGGCTACAAAAAGAACACTTTACAACAGAGAGAGGACATACCTACTGGAGGCTATGAGATTCAAGTCCAAGCTCACTGGAGAAAAAATTAGTCACTAGTGCACACGCACAGAATGGATCGTTAAGCCTGTACAGACGGCGCAGTGAATGAGTCTCATGCTCAACCGTATGCACACTGCCTCTACATGAGCACAAGGCAGTAGCAATCAGCGAGACATTGATATTTCAAGCGGACAGTGTACTTCAGCATGGGTAGATGTAAGGATGTGACAGAGCGGCAAAAAGGGGCAATCGTATTCGGCCGTGCCCATGGCATTATGGTGCATGAAGTTGCCAAATTTGTTGGTGTTTCGCAGCAGGCTGTTCAACGTGTCTACAACCATTGGTGTACTACGCGTGACTAACATCAAGAACGGGACTGCTAAAATTGAGATGATCAGGCCTTTCGAGAGTGCTACTATTCTAAAATTTGAAATTCATTGGCGTTTTTCCATCAAGCTTAGATTCTCAAGCTTTTCGCCCCCACTCTTAACTATTCATGGTGATGGTGACTCTACAAAGACAGTCTGTCAATTCTGAATTTTTAACACAGTGTTTTCGTCCTGTTTTAAATTATATCACACTGCTAAATTTTTAGACTAAGAGGTCCACAACCTCACTATAAACACTTATTGTTCATTTTCCATCTTATCTCATTTGTTTTCATTCATTTCTTCTTAGGTTTAATACACTTTTTAGATTCAATTATGTAAAAATGTTAATTTTTTTTTTCACTGAAGATGTTCTCAAAACGAGTTGTCCATCTAATGATGGAAATGTGTGTACAGTAGAGTCTCGATTATCCAACCTAAACGGGACCTGGAGTACGTCGGATCACCGAAAATGTCAGATAATACAGAATAACTTTGAAAATGAACTGATACAAACAGGAAGGCTATACTCTAGAACTAATGACATGTTTTACGGCACTCTGTTTATTGTATTATCAATTCAATTGTACAGTACATGCAGTATTGAACGAAAACATTCCAGATGTCTTACGAAAAGAAACTTTTCTCCACAGATATTAAGCTGCCTAATGCCGTACCATTTTTTCATCCGATCAAGCCACCCAGCACTGGCAGGAAAATTAGGGTCCCCTTCATTAAACTCCTTCTGGAAATACACAGCCTTTTCCTGCAGAATGGGGCCAGATATTGGCAGGCCCTTTTCCCGGTGTTGAGATAACCAAAGAAATAGTGCTTCTCTTACTTTTTCGTACTCAAATTTCTCATTTTTTCTCTGCCCTGGTAGAGCACCACTTTTTAATTTCTTCCCTCTGTTTTTTCCAGTCTCCCACTGTTACACATCCAACACCATAATCTGAAGCCACATTTTGAAGAATTTCCCCTTTGTCCAGTCTCTTTAATGCACTCAACTTGTCTTCCATAGAAACAATCACTTTCTTCCATTTACTCGCTATACTCACAGAGGATATGAAAACTAGAACATCCGCACCCAACCAATACTACAATGAACAATGACTGAAGACTCACTGCACCTGTCCTTGAGAAAAAAAACTGTCCTACCGCCAGCGGTCAGGCCAGTGTTTGTCCCATGGTCGCACCCTCCACAGCGGGTGTGCCTGAATTTAGTCTCCACCAAAAGTTCAAATTAAGTCTACCAGTGTCGGATAACACGGAATGTCAGATAAGCGAAGGTCGGATGAGCGAGACTCTACCATATATTGTATTGTATTTTATTTCTGTCATGTCTCTTTATTTTTTCATTTGTTCCTTCATTATGTTTTTAAAAAATTTTTAGCTTCTATTATGTCAATAACTTTAACCCTGCTTTTTTTTATTGAAGGTGGCTCCATCTAATGATGGAATTATGTAATGTATTGAATAGGAGGTTACATTAAACTTTCCTTTGTAAAGTGAAAACCGTCAATACAGAATGATTCTATCATCGGGCTGGATGCATATGTGAATGGTTTTATGTACAATACTCCACCCTATTACATGTTGATTGGCCTGCAAAATCACCTGACTTGAACCACATTGAAAATCTGTGGGACATGTTGGAATAGTGGGTAAAACGCCAACATTGACATCCCCGCAATTTGGTGGAATTGTGCAATCAAATCCTCAGCGAGTAGCTTAACCTGGATGCAACGTACCAACACAATCTTGTCGACTCACTTCCTAACTGAATCCAGGCAGTTATCAAGTGCAGAAGCGGAGTTTCACGGTATTAAATGATGCATGTAATGATTTCTTCAGGGGTGACTAATTTTTTGTCCAGTGAGCTTAAACCCTACAGAAAACTGGTACTTGATCACCGGATTCACTTACAGCTATTCATAAATACTATTACAAAGGTGTTTAGAGATGTTTTGCCTCCTATGCGATAACTTTAATGATATATAGATGTGGACATAAAACTGGTACAAAAGGAATTTCTGATTCAATGACCATCAAAATATTCAACAGTGTGCATTAACTATATCACGCATGCACGGAACTGGTGAGAAAATGGCGATTTACCCGGACGCCTGTTGAAATAATATGCTATTGTTGAATTTCTAACAGCGGAGGGCTGCGCTTTTATGGATATTCCTTGAAGGATGACAGAGGATATGCTACTGTCAGACAATGAACGAAGAGTCTGAAAAGTACTAATGCAGGCACAGTAAGTCTGTATGACTAGCCTTGCAGCCTAACAGCTAACGCTGCACAACATTAAGCCCCTATAAACAAGCTCATTTTCACCAGTCGACATGCAAGCAATAAGACATCGCCATAGCAACTGGAATTTCACATCTATGCTTTGCTTGGCTACAGGAAACTGTTATGATGGGTACCTCGAATGCTGACACTCAAAATAAAACAGCAGTGGAAAATGATTCAATAAGCACTGGAACGTGGGCACTTTCTTCACCAGAATGACTCAGGTGACAAGTCATGGACGTTATCATTCATCAGGTGGTGGTGATTATTGTTTTGAGAGGAAGCTCAACTAGGCAACCATCCTCTACCTAACACTAATCAGAGGGAAAAAATGGAAGGGATCTGACACTTCAAAAAATGAAGATATCGGCCAAAGGAAGACAAAGGCAGCGAAGGGCGTGAAAATGAAAGACTCCCTAGGCCTCCATACGTAAAAAGTTGGGGTCGGAAAAGAACAAGAGTTGACTAAGAGAGGTCGAATAGGATAGATGAAAGTGAGGAGCCTGGCACAAGTAAGTGGAAGCAATGCGAGGACTCCGCTAAGGGCCCCGTGGTCTCCAACCCACGCTCCAAAGTTCAGAGCCCCTGGGGCCCCTTTTACTCGCCTCTTACGACAGGCAGGGGATACCGTGGGTGTTATTCTACTGCCCCCACCCACAGGGATTAAATATCATTCATCAGCATCCTCCTTTTTCTTATTCAGCTCCTGCTGAATCGTGGCATTCTTCCTCTCTCCTCTCACCATTCCTTTTCCATAATTTTGTCTCACTTCCGGTTTCTTCTCCATGCAATCCTCTTTACTGAATTGATTCACCTTGTACTACATCTTCATTTCGCTCACTCTCTTACACTCAAACTTCATCTCTGTTTTGATTTTTTCTCCTCCGTCCTCTTTACATGTCCAAACCATCTTAGCTTATTCCTATCAATTATCCCATTTAGGTTTCCTATTCCAACTCTTTATAAAACACCAATATACCCAGAAATCAAGTGACAGTCATAAAGGGTGATGTGACCCCTAAAGCTTCAAGTTACTGCTTCGGCAGGGAAAGTGTTAATGACCACCTTCTGGGACTGGGACCGGGATCGCATGTTCCATGTACACTTTGTAGTGTGGCAAAACAATCAGCTCCTAAGTGCATGTGAGTACTTTTTGCACCCGTCACACCTAATTGCCGTGAGGTCGTCCTGGAAAAGAAGAAAGTCTCTTTCCATTGACAATGCTCGTCCACACATAGGTTGATGAACACGCGATGCATTATGGCATCTTAAATTTCATGTGATTTTACTCCATTTATCATACTGTCTCGATATCACATCTTGTTACTTCTTCCTTCTTCTGAAACTGAAGGAACATCTGATAGGCCACCGTTACACCTGTGATGAGGAGTTACAACCAGCAGTGCATCACCGATATTGACGCAGAGGTGCCAATCTTTGAAGCGGATTTTCAGTAATCGCCCCCTCCCCCCATGAGAAATTTTCGAGTCAAATCCAAAGTATCTCCTACCTTCTCGGATAATGACAGCACCTTTACCCTTCCCGACAGCAATCCAATCTGAAGTATTTCATATTACACAGCAAAATTTGCACATTGCAGTTAGTTCTGTCATAAAACATTCTTTGTAGCTTGTTTCGCACCCAGCAGCTGGTTTTTCAGTGTGGATTTTCTTGAAGCATCCTTCCACCTGTGATGGTATTTTCTCCTTCTGAACCATAAGCGTTTCCAGTGTAGATGTGCTTAACGTAGACCTGTATTCTCTCCGATCTTTCCCATCAACACCAAAAACACTTTCTGTGGGAGAGTTACTGTCAGGTAAACTTAATACTGCAAATGCTGGGCTGAGTGGCTCAGGCGGCTAAGGCACTGGCTTTCTGATCCCAACTTGGCAGGTTCGATCCTGGCTCAGTCCGACGGTATTTGAAGGTGCTCAAATACGTCAGCCTCGTGTTGGTAGATTTAACGGCACATAAAAGAACTCCTGCGGTACAAATTTCCGGCACCTTGGCGTCTCTGAAAACCGTCAAAGTAGTCAGTGGGATGTAAAACAATAACATTATTAATACTACAAATACAATATTACCTAAGGTCTTATAATGGAGAAGAACTCTTTCAATGGACAGGGTCAGTGACTGCATTGAAAATTAAGTCATATTTAGAAAGATACAACGAAAGGAACACATGATAGAATAAACATGATATGTAGAAGATATGGAAAAACTGAACTGATGAGGAGAGAGCCAACCTAACTGAAGACAGCGGCAGTGTTTGAAGATATGGAGACTGTGCTTGTCCTTGTGTGTTTCTTTTCTATTTCTTCTTCTTACTACACTGATCTAAAAATGTTATTGTTTCTTTTACATCCCACTAACTTCTTTTAACGGTTTTTGGAGACGCTGACGACCAGAATATCGTCCATAGTTCTTTTACGTGCCAGTAAATCTACTGACACAAGGTTGACATATTTGAGCCAAGTTGGGATCAGAAGGCCAGCGCCTCGACTGAGCCACGCAGCCCAGCCCACGCTGATCTATCACTGTGTTTATCCTAATCATTCAATACATGATTTGATTTGCACTTGTTTGTTCCTTTCCATTACTAACATTGAAAAATAAATGACTATCTGGTAGAAGATATTGTAGGCTTTATGCACATTCTATACCTCAGGTCATTATCTCACATATTATTGAAAGGATCATATAAGAAGCAAAGCTATACAAAATGCCCTCATAGATAACGTACAGAAAACAAGTAGATTCTTAACCTGAAGAATGTCTGAAATAAATGTATGATACAGAATTAGTTACCTCCTCTGCAGGGACCATTTTTCTTGACTATAAACCACCACTCCTTCAAATTATCAGGTCAGCCTCCAAAACCTGAAAAGAAAATATTTTTTATGCTCGATGATGCCGAAATATAAATATTATATGCCAGAAAACTGAATCTTAATGAGGCTCATTATAGTTCAAGTTTCATTATGATACATGTTCTCCACCAATCAGAGTTCAGATTTTCATTATGATACAACTGTTTTTACTAATTAGGTAAGGATAGCATCGCAACTGCACTCAACACACTAGCTTCGCACTTGTTTCCCGAAATCAAACATGCCAGACACAAGTGACGAAATGCTGGTTAATAGAGCAAACACCTGAAAAGCCTTACATCTGATCTGTTTTTGACAAGCTCTATTGGTGAAAAATATCTAATTCCCTCCATGGGAACTAAGAATTTTCCATTCAGAATTGCTAGGCGGGCAATAATTCCATTGTGGAGATTTATCTCCCGTATGCAGTTATCAGACTGTGGCTCTTATAATGGGCTTCTGATAAGTTCACCTGCATACACCCAAGCGTCAGTGGGTAGGGTCTGACACATCCCACTCTGATGAGTCTAGTGTCAGACCTAAGATGAAACACTGAACTTACCAGCACATTCCTGCAAATTCACTTCACCAACTGTACAATAAACAATTTGTATTTGAAATAAAGCTAGGTTATGATAACCTTCTAACAATGTTTTTGTTTCAAAGCTTTGAAACCATATGATATTGTCAAGGTCTCTGATCCACTCACAGAAAATCAATAACCCAGTGCATGCGGTCTGCACTCTGTTCAATAAACTCAACTGTCAAGCGACATCTCGACAGAAATTCATGAATATTTTATCTTTAAGCAAAAAAGTGATCCAGCAGAATGTGCAAATTCCTCTTTCCACAGCAGGTGTCTACAAGATCCCATGCAGCTGCGGCAGATGTACATAGGCACTACAAAGCACACCATCGCCACGCGAGTGAAGGAGCACAACAGACATAGCCGGCTGAGAAAAGCAAATAGATCATCAGTCGCTGAACAATCACTGCTAGCTGGCCAGATGCCATTCATCTGATGGCCAGGCAGACATCAATTTTTGGTAATGAAACTAAGTCTCTCATAGTGCACTGGCACTACCGGTGGCTCCAAGTAGCCTACGCGGTGGCCTCCACGGTATGCACTAGCCATGCATATTGGTGGGTGTGCTATTTACCAACTGATGAGCCCAACTTAGCACATTGGGGTGAAACGCTGGCAACCAGGAATGAGTTAGCTGGAAAATTGATAATGTCCAATAATGGATCATTTATACTGGTATAAATTTACTCATTTAGGGCAAATATTTCAGGTTCCCTATGGGAATCAACATCTATATCACCCTTGACAATGCCGAACGCAGTCTTTGGTGAAATGTCGGGACCATCACATGCTTCTGGACCACAGCCTACAAGCCCAGAAAACATTGACATGATTTGAAACTTTCTTTACATCACGCTCCTAAGTTAGGACACCTCGGCACTTACGATAGGCAGGGGATACCGTGTATGTTATTCTACAGCCCACACCCACAGAGGGAGCAACCACATGGCCCTTGGCTGAGTTCCGGCATTGCTTCCACGTACTTGTGCCAGGCCCATCACTTTCATCTATCCTGTCCGACCACCCTTCCCAAACTTGTTCTTTTCCGACCCTGATGGTATTAGGACTCTTCCATTTTTTCACCCTTTGTCGCCCTTGTCTTTCTCTGGCCGATACCTTCATGTTTTGAATTGTCGGAAACCTTCCATTTTTTTCCCCCTCTGATTCGTTTTAATAGAGGATGGCTGCCTTATTTGTAACCACCACCACCACCACTCTCTTCTTGGAAGTATTAGTTGGCGACCATATGGCTCCCAGCAGAGTATGGCACTATTTCCACACACTTAGCCCAAGATCCTTTCTCACTTCCAACTTTGACCTCCTTTAGGCAACTAATTTTATTTCCACCTCAACTATATTATGTAGGCCTAATATATGAATAATCTACATTCAAAATTATAACACCATATAAAGTTAGTGAATTCCCTTTGTCATTATTTCTACAAATGAGTTCTGATACAGAAATAGATGTTATTTGCATAATATCACCACAAAATAATAAAACTAGCAAGGATATCGGATATCACTATCATCCATTTACAGTATGTACCCTTTATAAGTAAGTTTAGGTTTGTATAGTAACTGGTTTGTATGTGTACTTAGGTAGATATGATAATGATATAGAAGAAATAACAATTTGTTATTAGGACAATGAGGAATTTATGATTTATTACTGTGCTACAGATTAAAACTTTGTGATATACACAATGTGATAGGCTACTTAAAATTATTCTGATGTAAAGAGACTTTGCTATATTCCTTATCAGCAAATAAGAAAGATATACTCCTTAAAATGTGGTGCAGGTAGCCTAGTCAGCCTACCCCTGAATCAAGGCCTGTTCATTTCCATCGACGTGTGGTGATGAACCACTGTTTTAGTTAACCGTAACGTTTCATTACCGGGCGAATTGGCCGTGCGCGTAGAGGCGCGTGGCTGTGAGCTTGCATCCGGGAGATAGTAGGTTCGAATCCCACTATCGGCAGCCCTGAAGATGGTTTTCCGTGGTTTCCCATTTTCACACCAGGCAAATGCTGGGGCTGACCTTAATTAAGGCCATGGCCGCTTCCTTCCAACTCCTAGGCCTTTCCTATCCCATCATCGCCATAAGACCTATCTGTGTCGGTGCAACGTAAAGCCCCTAGCAAAAAAAAAAAAGTTTCATTAACAGTTCCGGAGTTAGGGTTAAACCTCTCTGATTCACTGGTAGTTTTATTCATATGAAATGAATTTCATCTTGGTCCGTATTGATGATTTATCACTATAACCAAGGATGAGAAGGACCCTTCGGTCAAAACTGGTCCCGGAGTAATAAAAATCCACAGGCTGTTTCCAGTCAATCGACCGGATCAGGAAGCCCCGATCTAGCGGCGAGGATAGGAATTGTGCCCGTCGCACTTCTCTGCAGCAATGATTAATGACTGACTGATGAAACAAAATTATATTGGAGAGTGTTGCTGGAATTAAATATAACAGGGAAAACCGGAATACCCGGAGAAAAACCTGTCCTGCTTCCGCTTTGTCCAGCACAAATCTCATATGGAGTGACCGGTATTTGAACCACGGAACCCAGCAGTGAGAGGCCAGTGCGCTGCCTCCTGAGCCACGGAGGCTCATAAATATTCTTTTATTTATTTATTTATTTACATTTTATGGCCTTCATTGGACCACTCTAGCCAACGTTTTACAAAGAATTTTTCAGTTTCCTGCCAGCCCAGTATTTCTTAATTCTCTCGGATCTTATCTTTTTTTCTTCATCGGAAATCATCCTTCCTATTGTCTGGTTGTTGATTCTGGTTTGCTTGTCTTTGAGTTTCCTGACTTTGTCAGTTTTGTTTCTTAGGTCTTCCACTCTAATTTGTAGTTCATCCATATCTTCTTTGATTTCTGTAATCCACTTAATTTTGCACTTACTATACCATAATATTTCTATTATTCTACTAATGATCCTGTTCTCTGGTGTCCTAATTAGATGTCCAAAAAATGAAATGCGTTTCTTACTGATTATGCTCATTACTGGTTCTATTTCCTTGTAGACTGTTTCATTAAAAGCTACTCGCTAGTGTCCATCTGGTTGGTACGATTTGTTGATGCATGTTCTAATGATTCTTCTCTCTATCTTGGTATTTTGTCTATTTGTGCAGTGTTAGTTGTTTTAAAGATGGTTTCACTTGTGTATGTATTTCTTGTCAAGTGACTCTTTTGTAGTGTTTTAATTTTGTTGCTATTGACAGGCCCTTTTTGTTGTAGGTATTCTTGGTGACATATTGTGCTCTGGTCAATTTATTTATTCTGTTATGCCATGTTGGCTTTTCATTGAGTTTATATGTTATGATTTCTGCCAGATATTTAAATTTATCTACAATTTTGATTTCTTGGTTTCCAATGGCAATTATGTTTATGAGTGGTGGATCAATTAACATGATTACTGTCTTTTCAAAAGATATTCCAAGACAAATTTCCTGTGCTATTTCCTGGAGTGATATAACTTTTTGTCTGGTTTCCTGAATATTGTTGGACAAAAGAGCAAGGTCATCGGCAAATCCGAGGCAATTTAATATTATGTTGTCTTTGGGTCTTCCAATTTGGATGTTCCCGCATTACACATTCCAAGGCACAGCTGAACAGCAGTGGTGACAAGCAATCTCCTTGTCTTAAACCTGTTTTTATGATGAATGGCCCAGAGGATTCTCCTCTGAACTTGACTTTTGATTCAGTGTTGTTTAAGGTGAGTTTTATCAGTATGATTAATTTTGGATGGAGCCTGAATTTTCTTAAGATTTTTAACATTGTAGGTCTATGGATACAGTCGTAAGCTTTCTTAAAGTCCACAAAGCTTATTGCAAGAGGTTTGTTTTGTTTCTTGTAATATGCTATGGCTAATTTTAAAGTGATGATGTGTTCTGCATATTTTCTTTTTATTATTCTGATTTTGCATGAATATAATTTTTTTTTATTATACAGGGTCTTTATTTATGTTTGGTAGGGACTTTCTCACTCGACCTTGGCCGCCAGTGACGGTTCAGTTGCTGGGTACCGTGCGTGCGTATGTACGGCAGAATACAGTGCTCAAAAATCATTATCATGCATTTTACTCACCATGTTTACAGTTTATGCTCAAAAATCATCATCATGCATTATCATTCATTATCATGCATTTTACTCACCACTTTTACAGTTTATGCTGAAAATGTTCCCCATGCGCTGCAAAAAATAATCGGCATCTCCTAATGCAGTTTTCGGTTACTCTACCAAGTTCTTCAGCACTGATGGATGCAATTGCAACTCTTATATTGCCTTTAAGTTCATCTAGTGTATGAGGGTTATTCCCATAAACTACATTTTTTAACATTCCCCACAAATAAAAATCACATGCCGTTAAATCTGGGCTACGAGGGGGCCACAGATTTTTACTTATGATCCTCGTACCAAACACGCTTCAGTAAGAAGATAACGACCTTTACGTCTATTTTTATTGTTTACTGAACCTGTTGGTTTGAATCTCTTGGCCAATTGTTTTATTGTCCGATTGATAAGAATGGGTCTCCCTGGAAATTTTGCTCAAAACTTTTGTCTTGTCCTAGCGGACGATTTTCTGCACTTAATGTAAGTATTGTGCAGATATACGCGTTCACGTAACGAATATTTCACATACATTACAGTGCTATACACAATCACAATAAAACACTATACAATACAATACGCAGTAGCTTCATTGAACACCCTGCTATCTCGGAGCTCAGCTCTCAGCAACTGCAGAAGTGCCGGAAACCGCACGTGACAGCGGCCGGTAGCAGCCTGTCATCGGCGGCCTGGTTCGAGCGACAAAGTCCCTGCCAAGCATAAATAAAGACCCTGTAGTATGCTTTAGCCCATTTTTGTTCATCATTTTCATACACCTCCTCCTTTCCTCTTATCCAGCTCCTGCCGGGTCAGGACATTTTTGGCACTTCTCCACCTTATTCTCTCCTTCCATTGTTCCTCTTCCAGGTTTCTTCCTCTTGCACTCCTCTTTATTGAATAAACCGCCTTGTCTTAGGTCTCCCTGTTGCTCCCTTTCCCTCGAACTTCATTTCCATCATCTGTTCTGGTATTCTTTTCTCATTCATCCTCTTTACATGTCCAAACCATCTTAGTTTATTCCCATCAATTCTCTCGTGTAGGTTCTTTTATTCTGACTTCCTTTCTAATATATTTGTATCTCACTCTGTCTTTCCTATTATACTTCTCAGGTATTTCAATTTGCTGGCTAGAATTCTACTCCTCTTCCTATCTGTCACTGTCCAGGTCTCAGCTGCGTAAATCAATACGGGTGCACAATACATTTTGTACATTGTCTCTTTACACTTCCTTATTCCAGACAAGGTTTCTTACTCCCTGGTAGAATGCATTGCATCCTCCATGTCCAGCCTTGTATTCTGCATTAATTCACCCTCCTAGGTTTTTGAAACTATCAACAATTTCAAGGCTTCGACCACCAATTTTGACAATGCCTTTCCCTTGTCTTTCTTCTCTTGCTTTTCTCTGTGCTGATGTTTACACCATACTTTTCAATTTTCTCCTTCAGTGCATCAAGTTGTTCTTGTACTTCTTTGCTGTTTGTTCCCCAGATGACAATATCATCTGCTTCCTCTGTCTCGTTTACAATTTTGCCTATAACCATTAGAAACAAAAGAGATGACAGCACAGTGCGCTGTCTTAGTCCGGTTTCATTTCTAGACCATTTCATCTTTCCAACCGGAGACTGTACGCTGCTGACACAGTTGTTGTTCACTGCTTGCAACATTTCCACAATTTGTGAATCTAACCTCTTTTTGACCATGGGTTTCCCAAACCTTCTCACTGGGAACACTATGTTAGAGCTATGAATGTCATGACCACATCCTTTCCATATTCCCATTAACTGCCTCATGCTGAAGACTGGGTCCACTGTAGATCTTCCATTTCTAAAGCCATACTGTTCCTCTTGCAACTCTCCTTCTCTCTTGTTTTATTATGCAATTTTAATTTCACTTTAATATACTCCAAAGACTTTGGGATACTTAACATATTTATAAGAATTAATTCAAATGTACTTTCTTCAAAACACTGAATTACAAAACCATTAGCAAATGTGAAATGTACAAATCAAAATGTTAAAAATCACAACCCCTATCAATTATATATTGCAAAAGTAAGACTTAGCGCCACATCTTCAGAATAAAATGTCATCTGTTCACGAGCAAGAAATCTCTGCGAAATGTAAAGAATTTTATCTTGTTTTCTGACACAACAAAAGCGCAAAAACTTGTTAACATGTCTATTGTAAAAGTGTTCACGATTGGTAAACTGGAGATTATTCCTGTTGGATTAAAGATCACTGATAAACATAAAAAAGAAATCAGCCTAGAAGAAGTATTTGTGAGTAATCTTGTGGACCCAGCTATCTGTCATTGTTCTCAACTGAACAAGGGTCTCCTCATAGAAGATAAGGCTGATAATATTAATTTGCCTTTAAAAACATCAGTTATACCAGAAGATGTTACATTTTCCCTCCTCCATGTCAAGGTAGTAACAGCTTATGCCATGTCTAATGTGCTGAACATCGCTCCAATTACCACTGCCCTTAAAATATTTTATGTGCCAGCAAATTTACCAAAACGAGCACCTTGTGTTAATGCATTCTCAAGTACCAATCAACTGTTCCGTGATTTGATTCCACAACCCTGAGGCGAGCACCTAACCTACTTCGTAGCCGTCAGTACAACACTGATCATATAATGTAAGATACTCTCAACATTCCAGGAATGCCTATGCATGAGGAGAAACAAACTCTGCCTCATAGATCAGGCTGGAATAAACTAGATTAAATAAAGCCTTTAATGTCTGAAATGAAGTAATGACTCCTGACTCCTCTCTTACAGTTAACCACATACACATTATTTCACAGATGCTTATGAGGTTCTAACAGAGTATCATAACAATACATAGTTATAGTGTACAATGAGAAAATTGCAATTTTTTCTTCATAGTGCTGGTGATTATTGTTTTAAGAGGAACTACAACTAGGCCCAAATCAGTACAAAACAACTTACTTACATCATTTTACTAAAAGTTATTTGTACGGTCCCTTCTCCTTTCATTATACAGTACAACCACTGCAACCGAGGATACATTTTTCTGAGATTAATCTGTGATTTTACGACAAAACTAAAATTACCACTGCTAGGCAGAGTGGCTCAGACAGTTAAGCGCTGGCCTTCTGACCCCATCTTGGCATGTTCGATACTGCTCAAATACGTTAGCCTCGTGTCGGCAGATTGACTGGCACGTAAAAGAAATCCTGTGGGACACCTTGGCTTCTCATTGTCTTGGTCTCCCTCTACTTCCCTTACCCGCTATAACAGAGCCCATTATTCCCCTAGGTAACCTATCTTCCTCCATTCGCCTCACATGACAACACCACCAAAGCCGGTTAATGCGTACAGCTTCATCTATCGAGTTCATTCCTACCTTAGACTTTATGGCCTCATTCTGAGTACCCTCCTGCCATTGTTCCCACCTGTTTGTACCAGCAATCATTCTCGCCACTTTCATGTCTGTTACTTGTACCAGCAATCATTCTCGCCACTTTCATGTCTGTTACTTCTAACTCATGAATAAGGTATCCAGAGTCCACCCAGCTTTCGCTCCCGTAAAGCAAAGTTGGTCTGAAAACAGACCGATGTAAAGACAGTTTCGTCCGGAAGCTGACTCCTTCTTACACAATACTGTTGATCGCAACTGCAAGCTCACTGCATTAGCTTTATTGCAACTTGATTCAATCTCACTTACTATATTACCATCTTGGGAGAACACACATCCTAAATACTTGAAATTATCCACCTGATTCAGTTTTGTATCACCAATCTGACATTCAATTCTGTTGAATTTCTTACCTACTGACATTAATTTAGTCTTCCAAAGGCTAATGTTCATACCATACTCATTCCACCTATTTTCAACTTCCAAGAACACAATTTGCCATTAAGACCAAGTCGTCAGCATAGGCCAGACTGCTTACTATATTTCCACCTAACTGAATCCTTCCCTGCCACTTTATACCTTTCAGCAGATGATCCATGTAAACTACGAACAACAAAGGTGAAAGATTACAGCCTTGTCTAACTCCTTTAAGTATCCTGAACCAAGAACTCATTCCAACATCAATTCTCACTGCAGCCCAATTGTCAACATAAATGCCTTTGAATGATTTTAATAATCCGCCTTTAATTTCATAGTCCCCCAGCATAGCGAACATCTTTTCCCTCGGTACCCTGTCATATGTTTTCTCTAGATCTACGAAACATAAACACAACTGCCTATTCCTCTCGTAGCATTTTTCAATTACCTGGCGCATGCTGAAAATCTGATCCTGACAGTCTCTCTGTGGTCTGAAACCACACTGGTTTTCATCCAACTTCCTCTCAATGACTGATCGCACCCTCCCTTCCACGATGCCAGTGAATACTTTGCCTGGTACACCAATCACCAAGATACTTCGACAGTTGTTGCAATCCTTCCTATTCCCTTGCTTATAGATAGGTGCAATTACTGCTTTTGTCCAATCTGAAGGTACCTTACCAACACTCCATGCTAATCTTACTACTCTATGAAGCCATTTCATCCCTACCTTCCCAACATACTTCACCATTTCAGGTCTAATTTCATCTATTCCTGCTGCTTTATGACAATGGAGTTTATTTACCTTCCTTTCCCCTTCCTCAAGCGTAATTTCACCAACATCATTTTCTTCCTCCCCATGAGCTTGGCTGTTTGCAACACCACCAGGAAGATTTCCTTTTACATTGAGAAGATGTTCAAAATATTCCCTCCACCTATCCAGTGATTCCCTGGGATCTATTATTATGAGTTCACCTGAATTACCCAAAACACTGCTCATTTCTTTTTTCCCTCCCTTCCTAAGATTCTTTATTACTGTCCAGAAAGGTTCCCCTGCTGCTTGACTTACCCTTTCCAGGTTATTACCAAAATCTTCCCATGACTTCCTTTTGGATTCAACAACTATTTGTTTCGCTCTGTTACTTTCATCTACGTACAATTCTCTGTTGCATCAGCCCTTGTTTGGAGCCATTTCTGGTAAGCCTTCCATTTTTACGTTTACAAGCTGCTCACTCCATCATTTTACCAAGATGTTCACTTTTTCTCCATCTTTACACACAGTAGTTCCTAGGCATTCCCTTGCTGTTTCTACTACAGCATCCCTGTATGCCACCCATTCTTTTTCTATATCCTGAACCTGGTTACTGTCCACTGTTCAGAACTTCTCACTAATCATATCCAAGTACTTCTGTCTAATTTCCTCGTCCTGGAGATTTTCTATCCTTATTCGTTTGCAGACAGATTTCACTTTCTCTATCCTAGGCATAGATATACTTAGTCCACTACAGATTAGATAGTTGTCTGTATCATTGAAAAATCAACAAAAAAGACCCCATACATTCCTAACAGATTTCCTGAATTCGAAGTCAGTTAAGATATAGTCTATTATGGATCTGGTACCCCTGCCCTCCCATGTGTAGCGGTGAATAGCCTTATGCTTGAAGAATGTATTCTTAACTGTTAAACCCATACTAGCACAGAAATCCAGCAAACGCTTCCCATTCCTATTAGTTTCCATATCTTCCCCACATTTACCAATCACCCCCTTGTATTCTTCAGTTCTATTTCCAACTCTCGCATAGAAATCGCCCATTAGCACTATCCTATCCAGTGGCATATACTGAGGGCTACCAAGGCTATCAGTGAAGCCCAAACCTCATTTGATAATGATGAAAGTCTAAAGCACATTATACTGTAAGCATCTGAAACATTGTTCTATTTACAAAACTTGAAAGCAGTGAGAAAAAACGTCGCACATATTTCTGAGAGCAAGGCATCGGAGACTGATATTTCAGCCCAGACTCTCCCCCCTCTCCCCTGGACTCGCCACTTGTTGCTGTATATCGGATAAGAAAGGGGACCGGCGGAGGATAGGTGTGCTAGGCTTTGGTCCGTCAAATCGCCACTGCTAACTATCAGCCAAGCGTTACTCATCATATATACTTCCTCACCTCATACTTCTGACTTAATGATATAGATAAGAGAGTGTGGGTATTTCACTCCCGTTTACTTCTACATTCTTGTAGGAAGAGACTGCACGGCTGCTGTTAGAGGAGCAATATGCAGTAGTTTTATTTTTATTGGCAGATGTGCTAAAATGAAATGCCATCTTTCAGGTTTAGTGTTTTCTTTTTTTTTTGGTTGGAATCGAACCCGTGATCATGGGTCGGACACCACCACTGATCTCTCAAGGAAGCTAATTAACCATTGAATGATGGGTAAGACTGCTGTAAAATTCAACATTTTTATTTATAATGATTAAAATGGGGCATGGCATCTGTATAGGCTTGGTGATGACCTAATGGGGATAAAATGAATGGCAAATATGTCAAACACCCCAGTCCCCCAGCCAGGGGAATTAACAGTATGATGGGGTTGATTCTGAAAAATGAACCGGGGCCATCGGACCAAAGGCAAACGTTCTATCCATTTAGCCGCAAAGCCAGACTTTCATTTGCTAAACCTTAGGCTACCATCTCCACTGATCAGGGGTCGAGCATTAGCAGTAGCAGAGGCCAGGGCAGTAACTTGTAAAGCAGCCTTGACAACACAGCAGGCTTCTCCGTTGGCTACTGGCTGCAGCTCAAAACACTGAAGGCTTGATGTTCACTAAACCAACCATCGAAAAGAGGTAACCTAAGTCTAGTGGTAGCCCATGTCTTAATCCCAGCATAAGCCACTGATCCTACCCTTGCAGTTGACCCTGACTATGATGTCACTCAATGCTTCATAAAACTTGTCAACTTCATTTTCATCTGCACCCTCACATGGTGAATACACTGAGAAAATTCTCATCTTAAATCCTCCAACTGCCAAATCTACCCACATCATTCGCTCATTTACGTGCTTAACAGAAACTATGTTGCATGCAATATTATTATTATTATTATTATTATTATTATTATTATTATTATTATTATTATTATTATTATTATTATTATTATTATTATTATTATTTTATTATTATTATTATTATTATTATTATTATTATTATTATTAAAATTACGACTATTACTACAATGTTTTCTTTCTGTACCCTGATGGTGGGCGTCCTAGAGAGCAACGTCCTCTAGGAGATGTGCTGCGGTGATCTGATGTGAGAAGAACGTGATAGAGGGGTGACAATGGCCTATGAAAGGAACTGTTGATGTATTTCATCATTCGCTTTAGAGAAGAGAATGGAAAACCACGGGAAACCATTCTCACGATAGCGGACAGGAGGAGGAGACCAACCCCACCGCCTCCCGAAAAGCTACAGCAAAGCCATGGCCACTGTTAGCCGAGCTACTCATCTCAGTGAAAGTAAACTTCACAGCAACTTTGCTACAATGCTGTAGGCTATTGTAGCAAATATTAAAAGATGCAAACACTATTCTTGGTTACATAGCACCTAGTTCACCTGGGTATGACAACAAACATAAAAATAATGCGTAGTGGTACCACGTTTTCCAGTACTCAAATTAATTTCACTGGAAACGATTCTCCACTATAATGTAAAGCAAACTTCTTCCCACGTTTACGAACACCTGTTCAGAATTACCTACTGGCAAAATCTTCTGGCGATGTAATGCAATAGTAACTTGTGGGAACTGTGGGCACATTAACAGGGCAAGTGGTGGATCATTGTGGTTAACTGTAATACTATTTCTGGTTTAAGGGTGGCCTAGATGGAAAGATACATAGCTTACCGTGCTCCTTGCTCGTGGGGGTTATCTGTGCATAAACCGTGACATCATCAGCATACACATGCGTATAGTCTTCAGGTTCATAGCACAACAGCCAGTGTGCTTCCTGCATTATCAGTCAAAACGGATAACTGTCAGTGTAAAAGAGCTTCGATATAAGTCGAATGCTTGTAATTCATTGATTCAACCAGGTTGAAACAATGGAAGCAATTATGAATTATCATGAATACATGAATATGCATTAGAATAGGGTGTTCACGTGCTCCTGGGAGCCCACCACCACTGGTATCAGGCAAAGAAAGACTCCCTAGCCCTCGGAAACCTAATAGCGTAGGGGTCAGAAAAGAACAAGAGTTGACCAAGGTAGGTCAGATAGGATACATATAAGTGAGAAGCCTGGCACAAGTAAATGGAAGCAAAGCCGGGACTCAGCCAAGGGCCCCGTTCTCCTGCCCCTGTGGGTGGGGGTAGTAGAATAACACCCATGGTATCCCCTGCCTGTTGTAAGAGGCGACTAAAAGGGGCCAAAGGGGCTCTGAACTTTGGAGTGTGGGTTGGCGACCACGGGGCCCTTAGCTGAGTCCTGGCATTGCTTCCACTTACTTGTGTCAGGCTCCTCACTTTCATCTATTCTATCCGACCTCTCTTGGTCAACTCTTGTTCTTTTCTGACCCCGACGCTATTAGGTTTGCGAGGGCTAGGGAGTCTTTCATTTTCATGCTCTTCGTGGTCCTTGGCTTCCTTTGGCCGATATCTTCATTTTTCGAAGTGTCGGACCCCTTCCATTTTTTCTCTCCGATTAGTGTTATATAGAGGATGGTTGCCTAGTTGTACTTCCTCTTAAAACAATAATCACCACCACCACCACCACCCCGTTCTTCCCAACCCATGCTCCAAAGGTCGGAGCCCTTGGGGCCCCTTTTAGTCGCCTCTTTGACAGGCAGGGGATACCGTGGGTGTTTTCTACCACCCCCACCCACAGGGGGAAAGTTTCTTCATAACTGTGAGGTTTTTCAGTATGTTAAAACTAATTCAATACAACATAAATTTAGAAGATACCTGAAAAATAAAAAAAATATATTAACAGATTATAATGTCTGAAAAAGATACCTACCATTAATTAATCCCCAGATACGGCAAATTACTAAAAGCACGCTTATTGCAATAGGTGAATTACACTTCTCTTTGACCGGGCGAGTTGGCCGTGCGTGTAGAGGCGCGCGGTAGGTTCGAATCCCACTATCGGCAGCCCTGAAAATGGTTTTCCGTGGTTTCCCATTTTCACACCAGGCAAATGCTGGGGCTGTACCTTAATTAAGGCCACAGCCGCTTCCTTCCAACTCCTAGGCCTTTCCTATCCCATCGTCGCCATAAGACCTATCCGTGTCGGTGCGACGTAAAGCCCCAAGCAAAAAAAAAAAACTTCTCTTTGATACCTAGAAAATATACCATTAATTAGTTCTGTTTCTAAGTAATGGTATCTCTTTCAGGTATAATCGTTAACAAATGGGTATTTTCTTTTTCAGGCATTTTCTTAACTTTATGTTGTATAGAATTGGTTTTGACAGAATGAAGAATGTCACAGTAATAAATTAAGGAAGTCAAAACTGAAGAAGTATGGCTTCCATTATAACAAAACAAAAACATCTTATCAATACTAATATTATTATTTCATGTTTCCATCTTGAATTTCTGTATTTTTATTAGTCTGAAATAATCAGCTGAAGGATATTGCCTAGATATAGGTGTGAAGTTTTGGATACAACGAAGTACCGGTATGAATTGCTTTTGGAATGTTTGTTTCAAATTTTCTTTTTATAAAGAACAGCACCACCCTAAGATCCGCAAATGCAGCCAATTACTAAAAGCACACTTACTCCAATGCTTTGTTTAACAAACATGAATTACATTTGATCTTTGGACTTCAGACGTTAAAAAGGCAATAACAACGAAATACTGTATTATAAAATATATGCACTTACAATGCTATAGGAATGTCGGGCCTACCCTTGATTTATACACAAGGAAAAGGCGACTAATTGAATGTGAATTTATCTTAAAATAACGCAAATAACACACTGAATAACGCAAACAGTTGTAACATCACAGTCTGTCATAGGCCAGTCGAAGATCTTCAGCCAGCATTCTAAAATCCTTCGAGACAGTAGGTTTATGAAAACGATTTTTACTGACACTTTTTTTTTTTTTTTTTTTGCTAGTGGCTTTACGTCGCACCGACACAGATAGATATTATGGCGACGATGGGATAGGAAAGGCCTTGGAGTTGGAAGGAAGCGGCCGTGGCCTTAATTAAGGTACAGCCCCAGCATTTGCCTGGTGTGAAAATGGGAAAACCACGGAAAACTATCTTCAGGACTGCCGACAGTGGGATTCGAACCCACTATATCCCAGATGCAAGCTCACAGCCGTGCGCCTCTAACCGCACGGCCAACTCGCCCAGTAGTGACACTTTTAACGAACCCCTTTCAGGATAAAATCTCATCACCCCTCATCTATAACGTTAAAATATATGTATATAAAAAAATAGATACCGTATGCTAGAATAAGGGTTATCATTTTCATTATTGGCATTTTATACGTGATCTTAAATTACAAGGGAATGTTCATGAGGATGAACTTTTTCATGTAAAATAACTAAAACTCTGCGTGATAAATTGTTGAAACCTGAGGTACCTTGAACAAAAATATACATTCCACCATAAAAATATATATAGGTAATTTCCAAATATTAATTTCCATCTTTCTGCTAATGGGTTCAAATTGCACTTATATACGAAGTAACGATAAGCAGACTTTGAATGTCTTCTTAAATATTAATTTCTTGACGATGTTAACAACTTCCCTCACGAACGGGATGCCAAAATGACAAAGTAATAAATCACATACGCACAATATATTTATATATATAGGAAAAAATTGTATGTGTATATCATGAAATCAACCAGGTCCCTATAAATCGGATCGGAGTGTTTTCACTGATCTCCGAACCACAGCTACACTGTACGGTCTGAATGATAAAATATAGAATTAATATTACAAAATGATGTATATACGAAATAACTGCTATAAGAATTCTTACTTAATTCTTAAATTCACTGCGTAACAGCTTGACAAATAATACGGCGGTATTTGGATTAAAGGTTCAGAAAAACATTAGGGGCGGGGCGCAAAGAGAATGATAAACATTTCGACTTCCTATACTAATCCTAATATTCCACTACTGATCACAGTTCAACGAAAATAATTCCCTCTACTTACTATTGTTCTGTAGCAATCTCGTTTCTGAAGACGTGCACTGATACCATTCGGCTGCAGTCGCTTCTATCGCTCGGCTTCCGGACTCCTGACAGATTCCAGATAATACACGCCTACGTCGCCTACATGCATACACACACTCCATGCGGTTTTTAATTAAACGCCTGACGTTTTCCTCATTCAACAACGTTGCCACATTCCTCATAAACCATTCCCCTAGCAAGAAAAAAAAAACACTGGTATGACGATGTATGACACTTTCTTTCCTAATCATTGATTGGTGAATTCGCTATGAATTCAACTACCATAATGGTACACCTTTCTAGGTCTCCTCCCTCTTACTTCTTTTGTGCGACGTATCGAGCAACATGACCTTGACTGGCAGTTCAAGTGTCCTCTCTCCTTTATTGCGCTTTCACTTGTGCACAAAGAACATTCTGCATGCAATAAATAAAAGGTTCCATAACCTCAAAGTTTGCACTTCGCTTATATTCTCTAATTTAACTCTTCTTTAATGTGCGCTATACCAGTATGCTCGAGGATGGTAGTAGTAGTGATTATTGTTTAAAGAGGAAATACAACTACATACTGTAGGTAACCATCCTCTCCTAACACTAATCACAAGGAAAATGAAAGAGGTCCGACTCTTCGAAGAATGGAGATGCCGTGCCGACAAAAGAAAAAAAGCCACGAAGGAAGTGAAAATAAGAGACTCCATAGGCCTCGAAAAGTAATACCGTCGGGATCAGAAGAGAACAAGAATTTAACAGGGGAGGTCGAATAGGAAAGATGAAAGAGAGGAGTTTCGTACAAGTAGAAGAAATGCCAGACTCAGCTACGACCCGCCAACGCCCACTCTTAATTTGGGAACCCTCGAGGTCCACTTTTAGTCGTCTCTGATGATAAGCAGGGGATACAGAGGTGTATTCCATCGTCTCCACCCACAGGGGAATATGCACGAGGGCACAAGGCATTGTTCAAATAAAACCAAACCCCATGGCGTTCCAGTCCTGAACTCCTTGGCTTACCAACCGACCGCTGCTCAGCCCAAGGGCCTGCGGATTACGCGGTAACGCGTGGTCAGCGCAACGAATCTTCTTGGCTGTTATTTTTGGCTTTCTACACCGGGGCCACTATCTTACCATCAGTTGGGACAAATCTCGTGGATTTCTACATCGGGGCCGCTATCTTACCTCCAGATAGTCCTTCAACTGTTTTCGCGTAGTCTGACAGCACCTCGAACCAGCCCTCAGATCCATACAAAAATCCCTGGCCAGGAATCGAACCACGGGTCTTTCGGTAAGAGGCAGACTCGCTAACCCGAGACCACGGGGCCGGCTAGAATATTTGTCAAATAAATGAAATGTTCTGCTGAAACACATTTATGTGGCAGCTTGAACAAAATGTTTTTGTGTTTTTTAAGCCTTGGACAATAACGGTTTTCTGTCACAATAAACACAAGAACTAGACTACCGGTATTTATAGTACCTAACATTTTAAAGGTGAAAGGTGTGCTATAGCTGATCTGTAACTGAAATCAGTAAGTATACTCTATAATAGAATAACTTACAATTTTCACATGCTGCTGTGATTTACTACATTATTATTATTATTATTATTATTATTATTATTATTATTATTATTTTGCCACTGATTTAAACGTACACTTCACTGAATCTTGGCAGACTGATAGGCCTATGTAACAGCAACATCTGTCTCAGTGAGGAAAGCAACGGGAAACTACTGCATTTCCCTAGAACACCAAAGTCTATAAATTTCTGTTACCCCCCAATTCTAAATCCCAATCGCCGCTACTCATGCCATTTTCTCTGTAGTCGGCCGACGCTTCTCCTTGACTCTTGGGGAATCCACTGTACCACAGCTTTGGAACACTTGAGGCTGATTCTTGCCACATCACCCACCTCTGCCAATTCAACCCCGGAACTCGATGCACCACATCTGTGATTCCTGCCCTCCGTAAGCTGACCCCAGCATCGCCCATTCTATTGCTCGCTAGCAGACTCGGAATTTGTTGATTTTTTTTTTCAAGTTGCTTTACGTAGCACCGACAGATAGGTTTTACGGCGGAGATAGGATAGTATACTGCTAGACGAGGGAAGGAAGCGGCCGTTCCCTTAAGTGGGGTTCGAATGCAAGCTCACAGCGGTGCAACCCTAACCGCAAGGCCACTTGCTCGGTATTAGCGCTTTTATCTGACTTTCTTTCACCCGTCCTACAGCACACACCGGTATCGGTCGATCAATATTCCCATACTGCTGTAATTCACACGCACGTACTCTTAGCTCACTACCAGCACTTTACGTCTATTTACCTCGGTGAGCACTCTTTTCCTAATTGACAGTAGCACTTACGAGAACATAGGTTGCGAGAGGTAGGTCGCACATTGTTAAGTGTCTGAGGATGTTGAATGAGGCCACCCAACTCAAACCTACTCTTCGTGACATTAGCAGTTTCTAGCCTATAGGTTGGGACATGTAGGAGAAAAATTGTTAAGTGTCGGAGGATGGAGATGATTTTGCCGAAAGTCATCCAAGTCAAGCCTAGCTTCTGCTGATCTCAGCCATCTGATGTCCCACCCAAGAATGACGACGTGCCACAAAAAATTTTCCTTAACGTGCTGTAAATTCGATAGGGAGTTTTCATATTCATGCACTCTTTTAAATGTCAATCGACTGAGCCAGGATTCAATCTTGTGAATTTCACTACAGGAGATGAGCGCCGGGTTGTCGGAATTATGCCCCGTATGAGTTATTTAACGCGCCGAAAACACGAAGTTACTTAATAGTGTCGAAGTCGTTTGTTGCGAAAACGACGTATTGGATATAACGGCGAAATCTATTTTTTGCTAGTTGCTTTACGTCGCACCGACACAGATAGGTCTTATGGCGACGATGGGACAGGAAAGGGCTAGGAGTGGGAAGGAAGCGGCCGTGGCCTTAATTAAGGTAAAGCCCCAGCATTTGCCTGGTGTAAAATGGGAAACCACGGAAAACCATTTTCAGGGCTGCCGACAGTGGGGTTCGAACCAACATCAAAGTAAAAACAAGTCAAAGTAAGAACATCACACTACAATCCTCGAAAGTATGCTCCAAAACACAAATATTCTTTTCTACGAAATTATTAGAGTTACGAACACAAACACATTTAAACATTTTATCTGACCAATCAAATTTGAGGTAAATCTGGTGCGCTCCATTGCTCAATAGGACTAACCGTTTAGGCAGCGCATTCAATTTTAAGGGTCCGAAGCGTTCGTTTTCCTCTGAATTGCTTCAAATTTTCCTTCCCTATATAGCCCACTTAAAAGATAGCGTGATAGTAAGTAGCCTGCGAGTTAACTAAATATATAAGCTACAACCTTGCCAAATTTCAGCTCCTCCAGGTTTTACATGAAAAAACACAGACGGGCAAACATACAAACATCCTGCGCTCTTCAGCCTCAGCACTGGTTTTCTCTACTGCCGACTATTGTGCTCCAGTGTGGCTTAATAGCCCGTATACGAAGTATATTGGCCTACATTTGAATACCAGCATGCGTCTTATATCTGGCACCATCAGATCAACTCGAGTCCACTGGCTCCCACTGCTGTCTGGAATAATGCACCTGACTTACGAAGATCCAGTGCTCTTGTTCGAGAGTACAACAAGATCTGCAAGAATCATCTGCTACGGTACCTGTTCTAAACGATATACCAGCTCTTAGTCTCCAAAGACTGAAATCACGACATCCACCCCTGTGTGATGCTGCTCTGAAGACGTCCACCAACTTAAATGCTTTGGAGTAGAATAAAGGCCGCTGGAATAACTTCCCTGACTTGCTCCTGCATAACATCTTCAGAGGAGAAAAAATTCCTAACAGATCTCAACTGCCGCCTGCAACTTGGTAGAGACTGAACAGGATCAGGACATGTCATGGAAGGTGCAGGTATTCTCTCAACAAGTGAAACTATGTACCATCTCCAGAATGTGATTGTGGAGCTCCTCGCCAGACTATTCCCCACATTTAGTACGTTTACATGGGGACTGAGATCGATTTGAGCACTCTTACCATATTGAATACGATCCCCGTTTACATGTACTGTAGTAGGCTATTTGAGTATCGTATTGAATCCGCCAGGCAACATCGACGTATACGAACGATGCAGAATTGTAGTAAAATCGATATCAACTCTTAGAATTTAAAAACGCCAAATGCAGTAGAAGCCCAGGAGATAACTTTCAGTTTTGAAAGTATGTGTGGTATTCCAAATGTAATTGGTTCAATAGATAGAACGCACATTCCAATTTGACCCCCAACAGAAGGTTATCGTGATTTTGTTATTCGCAAGAGCTGGCCGTCTTACAATATGATTGCAGTTGCTGATAATTTGTACAGGTAAATATATTTACCGACATATTATATTTTGTTATTTCGACAGAACTTTGATGACGATGATTTCGTCAGAACAAACATGGAGTGTGTGCGCAGTCGTTTTCAATACGATCCGCGTTTAAATGCAACTCAATTCGAACCGAGTACGATACGATCCCAGATTTTACCGTATCGACCTTGAGACTCAATCCGAACTGAGTCCCCGTTAACATGGCGTTTTCGATATGGCAAGTGCACTCAGATCGATCTGAATCCTGCATGTAAAAGTACTCATTGTAAGCGAGTGTCAACTACGGGCGTGCCTGTCTGTTAGGTCATCAGCCCAGAGGCTGGTTGGATCCTCAAATAGCACCACCAAAGGTTATGCGGTTATAAGGAAACCCCAAAAACCAATGGCAGCACCAAAATGAGGCGTACTAGGCAATATGAGGAGTGAGGTAGTTTGCTATTGCTTTCCTCACTGGGTCAGAAAGTACTATGGCAGCACGACTGACCCTATAAGCAGCACCTTTCATAACACTCAGATGCACTAGTCATGCTCTGAATGTCATTACTCAGCACTGCCCATACCCCAGCAACTTCCATATTGTCACAGCCATGGATGTTGACTGTGACTTCAATAGAAGCTACACTTTACTCTGGCCTGTGCCAAGAGATGGATGCAAAAATACTGTATCCATCAAGAAATGACAGCAGGCAGAACAACGGGCGTATCCAGGTAGATTGGAAGACTTCCTATAACCAACAGCGGAATCACTACAGTGGATTCAAAAGTTGGACATTCAGATACAACAGATAACATTAATGCCTGAATTGAATCAATGTTTTTGTTTGTTATTGTGTATATATTGTACATTATGTATATAATTTTCTTGCCATATGCTAATACTGTAATAATAATAATACATTTCCATAAAGCACAGTTCTCGCAATAACCTTTTGATATTCCGAGATGGTTCACAGCCTATTTTACTCGGAATGATATTACCCTTCAAATGGTGAAATAAATTTCAAAATCGGTCCGGTAGTTTCTGAGATTACCTGTTACAAAATAATAAACTAACTCACATTTTGTATTTACTGTATATATTAGTAAATACCGTATAGATTAATGATTAGAGTTACGAATAAAATTCATATAACTTTTTGTCTGGCAAATTGAATTTTAAGTACACTGCGTTGCTCCAATGTTTAATAGGACCAACCATTCAGGCAGCTTCACTTGTAAGTGTCCCAGGCGTAGGTTTTCCTCTGACTTGCTTCACATTTTCTTTGGCCACATGGCCCGCTTAACTGCAATAGTAAAGCACAGGAAAACACATTTTTCTGGAATACTATTAGAATTACAAAGGAAGTGCTTAGATTTCTTTCTAAGAAATAGCCCGAAGGCTGGTTTGATCCTCAACAGCTCCGCCAAAAACTGTTATAGATGACCCAGGAGTCAATGAAGAGGCATACTAGGGAAACTAGGAGTGTAGTTTCCCGTTGCTTTCCTCACTAAGCAAGATGTTGCTATTACATATTAGTCTGCCAAGCCCACTGAAGTGCACGCACCAACCGACCCTATGAGCAACATTTTTGCACCATTCACAACAGGGACTTTTTTGCTAGTGGTTTTACATCGCATCGACACAGATAGGTCTTATGGCGACGATGGGATAGGAAAAGCCTAGGAGTTGGAAGGAAGCGGCCATGGCCCCAGCATTTGCCTGGTGTGAAAATGGGAAACCACGGAAAACCATCTTCAGGGCTGCTGACAGTGGGATTCGAACCCACTATCTCCCGGATGCAAGCTCACAGCGCGCCTTAAACCGCACGGCTAACTCGCCCGGTACAACAGGGACTAGTTAGAATGGCATTACTAGTATCGCTCAAACTTCCGTCACTTTCATATTGTCAAAGCCAAGGACAAGGCAGACATGTCAATGAACAAAACAAATTTATTCTAACCCAAGACATAGTGTATTGTAAATCACAAGCTTGTAAATAGATCTTAGCCGATGCACTGCGCGCTCGTCTTGTGAGGCAATGGCGAAATACAAATTCCATTTTGTCGGAACTGGGTGGGAGTTGCGCCTTGCAATTTGAATCGTTGAAATTTCTCTCCATAGCTTGCATGTACAGTATATTGAAAAAGGATCCAATAGGTGGGAAAAGATGGCAAGGTCTCCTCGTCAGCTGTTCAGATTTTTAATGTTTTATGAAATCTTTCAAGATTAGAAAAAGTAGAATCAACATAGAGATATAATTTTTCCAATGAGAAAATCATATAAACTTAATACATGATCAGAAACTTTACGGAGTCTTTCCACATTCAAGTTTTCCAATGCGTTATCAAAGCAACTTCGTTTCTCTCTCTAGTCAATGACTGCTAACACATACAGGTCGAACTGGGTCGAACTGATGCTGAATATCAGCCGGCAGGGATATCGCATGACTCACAGACTCATATCAAGGAGACGATTGCGTCAGCGGAACAGTCCCAGTGTAAACAAAAAGGAAAGACAGCAGTGGAGGGCACCTTGGTTTGATTTCTCAGAAGTAGGTTCAGTGGAACAGTTAGACAGGGCGCATGGGGAAGATTAATCTGCGGTGTCCGGTATGAAGTGAGATGAATCTCCGTAGCGAGTTTTTACGACCGGATGCCCTTCCTGAGGTCAGCCTCAACAGAGAAGTTAATGAGATGAAATGAATGACGTGATATATGATAGTAGGAAGGGAGAGGGTGAAACTCGGTGCCGGCACATAGCCTACTCCTACCGACGAGCAACAAAGGGTTTGGTCATTGCTTAATCGCCATCAACAGCACCACTTGCCCTGATGATGACCGTATCCAAGTATCCTCAAATGTTGAAAGCGCTCCACAACAGCTTTACCACTGGCTGTAATGAAGTCTTCAAGTTGGGTTTCCACAGGGCAGTTTGGTCTGTGAAATAGATGCTTAAGATCGTGAATTGCACAACAGTTGCAGTCTGCATTCTGTGTATAACCCAGTGGCGAAGCTATTAGTTAATGAATGGGTAGGCAGGTAATAGTAGATCAAAGTTTCTTCTAGAGTAGTTCCAAACGTTGAGTTTTCTTGGTTGCAAAATAATCAGTCACACGGTCCTTCAGTAGTTCCATCACTAATCAATTCCTTCACAGGCTTTTCTTGATAGAAATGGTTCTGAGACTGCTGAGTCTTTCATTGTTTACTGTATTACGCAAAAAAAGTTGTTATCCCTTTCAGAGTAGCCGACTCATACTCCTTTCAGTGAAAGCCGTGGTCACAGGAAATGTTAATAATAAGCGAATCAAATTTGACACTTCAACATACACTGGTTCAAGGTCATTGAGGACAATATAATGTAAAAGCTTTTGAATGGACAAATATTTTTCTATATCGGATTAAATGTTTATCAATTCATTTTCCAGTATTTCTCTACAAAAAAAAAGGGTGATATGTTCATAAGATTGTTCAGTTTAAAAGCAGGGAAGATCTCTTTGTAAAGTATGAAGCGAGTCGGATCCAACAACTCAACAAACTGAATGGTTTCAAGATCATCAAACCGTATTTCCATTTGCATAATTAAGGTGTCAATGACTTCATTGTTAAAATGTTGAGTGTTTGGAATGTCCTGTCGTCTAAATCTCAATATTTATTTTACGACATTTTTCAATGCAAGAGTATACCAATTTTTCTGATCGAATATCCTTGAGGATACCAATGGTTTTCCTAATTTCAGTATTGCACAGAATTACATCAGATGTGGTTTTATATTGCAGTCAAACAAGGAAACGGTCCGTATAAATAAATAAAAAATATTCCCCATAGAGACAGAGCAAATAAAGGAATTGGGCCTTCCTGAATATGTTAAGCATTCCAACAGCAGAATTGTACGATTGACTGTCCCAACCCTCATTTTTCTGTGCAATATCTTCAAAAACCTGCCTTAAATCATCATAGAGTGAAAATGTGTGGACTGCTCTGGAATGAAAGCTCCAACGGATAGTACATGCTTGTGGAAGTCTGAATTCTTTGAATTCCAGAAGATGAGATCTCTTTGATGATCTACTAAAATATGAATGAAACGCTGTCAGCTTATGATTGAAGATCCTGGCTGATTTTATTGTTTTGGAGCAATGAAGACAAGCAAGGTTTAACTGGTGGGCATAGCAGTGTAGAAACGTTGCCCGTCGGCAAACTTGTTTAACGTAATGTTGAACACCCCCATGCTTTCCTACCATTGTGGAGCACATATCATATGTCTGACATACAATTTTATCAATTACTCCTCACTTTCGCAGAATATCGACAATTAATTCTGATAAGTCCGATTCAGTCTTAAATCAATCCAAACGTCATAAAAGCCTATGAATCTTTCCATGGTATCCTGTTTTGAGTAGAACCAGGCTTGAGATCTATTTGATAAATATAAGGTCTCATCCGCCTGAATACCAATGAAATCACAATAGTGTAACTCTACTTTGATAGTCTCCTGAATTATGGTAGTTACAGACTCAATTAATTCATTCTGTATTTCGCTTGATATGCATTTAAAGCCCGACGTGCCGGGTCGAGTGGCTCAGACGGTAAAGGCGCTGGTCTTCCGACCACAACTTTGCAGGTTCGATCCTGGCTTAGTGCGGTGGTATTTGAAGGTGTTCAGATACGTCAGCCTTATATCAGTATATTTACTGGCACGCAAAAGAACTCCTGCAGGACTAAATTCCGGCACCTCGCCGTCACCAAAAACCGTAAAAGTAGTTAATGGGACGTAAAGCAAATAACATTATTATTGCTATTATTATTACTACAGGCCCCACGTGGATTGGAGATGATATCAAATGTACTGCTCCTGTTTTGAAAGAAGATCTAACAACTCTAGGTAATTGCTCCTGTTGATCGAGTCTTCCCCTTCAAAATGACCTCGAAATCCAAGCTCCTGTTTCCCAAGGAAACAAACACCATCAAATCTCTCACAACAAACCAATTTTGTTTTAAGATTTCGTTATGTTTAACGGCTTGAATTCTTGCACCTTCAGATAAAGAACGTTCTATAACCCCGCGCCCCATTAAACGGAATCTCTCTTCATTCTGAATATGTTTATTTCAATTTTGATGGTTCTACGCTTTTCTAAGAACGATTCTATAACAATTACCCCATTTAAAGTCCATTCCTTTTCACTACCAAACAAAACACACGTAGACCCTATAACAAAACCACGAATATCATATTTACCAAGAAAATTGATATTTTTTAGCTACTTTACCGTAAAAAATATCGGTACCTAAATCAGGCAAAAGGTTTTTTTTTTTTTGCTTCATTCTTCTCTTCGTAAATTCATTTTAAAGAGTTCAAAAGACTTGTAAAGTTCCTGAAAGGACCTGCTTCACTAATTATTTAAACGTGAGTTTCAACCAGATGATGTCAGTCTTGTTTTACACAACAGAAACTTAGAATTTGAATTGGCTGTTTCCATGTCTGAACACTGTCACTAATATTGCCAATAACGCACAGATTGCCTAACTCAAAAGAATAGTGTGCGCACTTACACAATTAACAATATGTACTTCATTGTCGCCTTCGCGCTAGGAATTTCTACACACTTGAGTAGCAAAAGAGGTATGTATGCCTCATCGGGCCCTCTAGTGATGGGTCGTTCATGAACGAACTGACTCTTTTGAACGATTCATTGGAGAGAGCTAGCTCTCTCATTGAGAGTCGACTCTTGTAAGAGCAAGCTCCCTCCTCGCTCCTTGAGAGCTAGTCGTTCAATTACGAGTCGACTCTTGTATGAGCTAGCTCCCTCCTTGCTCCTTGAGAGCTAGTACGAGCCGACTCTTTTTATCAATTGCAACTCCACGAAAGAGCTAGCTCGTCACATCGACTCTCGTTCATTTCTAGCCAATACCATGCTTCAGATAATCACGTGACATACAGATGCCGCTTTCTTTCTTATAGACTACCCAGCACTACCAAATAGCTTAATATGAGGCACTACCCAGACTAGCCTTTTCCCGCACTCAGTGCGCCAGTGGTTGTGGTCCGTAGGCCACGTAGGCCCTATGTTATTTGTGCCATAGTTCTGGCAGCCTGCTACCTAACGAAACAAGAAAATGAAGTAAACATATCATTGAGCAATACTTACCAGTCACTCATAATCTATGAAGGATGTACTGTAGATCCAGTAGGTTAAGAGCAAATGAACGACACCAAGTTCGAGTTAACTATCTTAAACTAAGCACGAACAACAGTCACAATATACCATCCGGCAAGTAGAAAGGGCGTAGTTTTATTCTGTCTAAATAATTAAGAAATACTCTGGCAAATCCTCACCTATTTCTTAAATGCGGTCATGGCTATGAATCAACATATTGCCAACATCATTTGGTTTTACGGTGCAGTGGATAAAATGATATATCGTAGTTTTAAATCGAATTAAGGAAAATATAAAATAACGCTAGTTTTGACTTTAAAATATAGGCTAAATAACTCATACCAAAGTATATACCGCAGTATATTTTGAATTAATTATTAACGTGTAGTCCTGTAAGGAGTCCGACCCCTTAGCTGGATGGTCAGCGTTGAGGCCTTCAGTGCAGAGGGTCCCGGATTCAATTCACGGCAAAGTCGGAGATTTTAATCTCTTCTGATTATCCTTCTGGCTCGGGAACTGGGTGTCTGTGTTTTTCCCAACACTCTCTTCTTCATATTCAGACAACACACCACACTGCCAATCACCACAGAAACACGCAATAGTGATTACATCCCTCCACATAGGGTTAGTGTCAGGAAGGACATCCAGCCGTAAAATAGGCCCAACTCCACATGTGCGAAGCAGTTCACACCCACGACCCCACAGGTGTGGGAAAAACGGTAGAAGTAGTAGTTTAATCGTGTAAGGAGTGTCAATACTGTATGTCAAACATATACGTCTCCTACGGTGTACTCGTTCTTGAAAAAATATTGGAAGAGTGTGTACGCGAAAAAAGAAAAAAAAATACAGAACGTAGTAATACATGCTATACGTGGTTATATGTAGACTACTTTTGTGCTGATAGTATTTTCCATTATTTTCGTTAAAGATCGCATTTAATCAGTATGTTTCCTACACTGCACTATTGAATGAAAGAATCTGTTGTTCTAACGTGCAGAGTGGAACGAAAAACTTTCTGTATCACCAGTCGAAACCAAGAATATTCTGATGACATCTGTTGAGTGAAATGTGAACTACGTGAAGAAATTCCAGTAGATTAATGCGACCGAACTCGAACATACGTCTCGTACGGTGCACGTAATCTTGAAAGACATCATTTTAAGAAGAATGGAACTTAGGTAAAGTAATATTATATGTCATCCATTAATACTGTATATTTGTGATACGTTTCTTTGTTACTGTATATAAAGGTTTATCATTGGATTATTTGCCAATGTTGCCAATAATGTTTATATCAATTATTCATTTGTTTTATTCCAAGAGTAGTGTGCCAAACTGGATATTGTGTTGCCATCTGTTGTGAGAAACGTGAACTATCTCGCGCTACTTCGTTCCTTCAAATAAAAACTGGAGTCATAAGTAGTCTATAAAATGTAAAATAACACTATTTTGGGCTCAAATTAATAAATAACTCATGCCTTAATATCTATCACAGTAACTTACATGGCATTACATTTAAATAATAATTTATTAACGTGTAAGTAGTGCCAATATCTCGAATATACGTCTCGCACGGCGCATTCAGCCTTGAAAGATATCATTTAAGAAGAATGGAACTTAGGCAAAGTAATATTAAATGTCATCAAACACGGATGTCATCCATTAATACTGTATACTTGTGATATATTTCTTCGTTACTATATATATATATATATATATATATAAAGCTTTATCATTGGATTAATTGTCAATGTTGCCAGCAGTGCATAATTTAGTTGTTCATTTGTTTTATTCCAAAAGTAGCGTGCCAAATTGGATATTGTGTTGCTATCTGTTGTGGGAAATGTAAACTATTTGTGCTATCTCATTCGTTCCCGCAAATCATAAAGAGCGGCCGGAAGTCATGAAGAGCGAACGGAAGTCATACAGAGCCGTCTGCCCTAAACCGGAAGGTTAGTCCTGTAGCCACCTATGGATTAGAAAATATATGGATATATCTTGGAAAGAGGCAACTACATAGTATAGAGAAGGTGAAAGCATTCTATTTAAAGAAAGTACTTTGCCTGTCAAAGTACGGTACACTCCATTACGCCTCGTATACCAACTGTCGAGGGAATTATTCTTTGTGGAAGAGCTGCGTTTGAAACTACTGCTCCCGGCCACCCCAGCGTATAAGGAACTCCTACAAGAGCTTCAACAAAAGAGAGACAGCATATGGTGGGACTTTTACCAGTGTGATGCGATGATCAACCGCAACTGGACTCAGGGAGGCTATGAGTTGAGACACGTTGTGACCAGACTTTCAGTCTATGGGTTTCACCAACGCCTGTGTATTAAAGCGAGCTTTCATGAGCCAAGTCCGGACTGCAGGTGCAAAAGATGCGGCGAACTTTGTGAACGCTATCACGTACTTAAGTGTAAACTGAGAATAGAATCCTTAACAAAATTCTGTACAGACGACTGCTCATAAGATTTTTTTCCCCATTTGTGCGCAATAAAACATTTATTAAATCGGAAGAACGAATGAACGAACGAACCTGAAGGCGGAGAGCGCCGACTTCCTCGGCTCGCTCCAACCTTTCCGCTCCCAAGAGTCGACTCTTTTGAACGACTCTTAGCTGGGAGCGGGAGCGAATGAGCTAGCTCCCTCGAAAGAGCTAGTTCGACCCATCACTACCCTAGACGTACGGTCGGTAACTTTAACTTTCCTCCACCACCCCACTAACAATCATCAAGCTGGGGAAACACAAACAAAACAAAAGTCCCGGGTGAGTCAAGTTATTTCCTGCCTCCCTGCAGAACAAGTGGTCCGCTGTTGCCATCTAGCGGGCGATCAGCGAGGCACATAGCCTGCTGTCAACAATTCAGTATATCGATGGTACACAAGAAAAGTGATACAAGTCAAAAAAAGTGCAATTTTGAGTTAATAAGTGGAACACGTTGCTCTCACTGCATATTTTTACATAGAAAAACGTCATAAATCTATCTATAAAATTGGCTGACAGATGGGAGTAATGTCGTTTTTCCGCCGGAAGAATCATGACTGGCTGTTATCTTGAACAACGTCACATCTCACTTGAGGTCTGGGAGCGGAAGCGGGAACATCGCAGCTGTGTCGAGAAGAAAGTCATATCTCAAGTTGTGACAATATTATTATAGTTTATTATCAAGAAAAGTGTCATATTTCGAGTTAAGGTGCTTTTAATGATAAGGCAAGCCTAACACAACACATATTTTTTTCATCGTCGTAAATTATTTTTAGTTAAGACATTTTTCTACAATATACAATATACCTACTGCGACATATTTTGAACTGTGTCACTTTTCAATATAAACAGAGTATTGTTGTGGGCAAATTCCGCAGTAAACTTTGAACTTGTGACACATTTCCTCATAGTTCTTACATGAAATTCCGCGATGCTGGTATGTATATTTCAAGTTGCCCGTGCTTTCTCTCATTTTGTTTCCTAGTAAGCCATCATATATTATGAGCAATGGCGTCCCAGCGCACAAGAGTTATCTTTAAGCTGGCAAAAATGAAATATGATCATTTGGAAGCCAATGGTGAGTCAATTGATAAGAACTTTAAGTGGACAACTCTGACACCAGTAGATCCAAGAAGAGAAGTTACATCAGCATTTCATCAAGCAGGTTAGTGAAAGGAACTACCTATGTATGTAGTTTAAAATATTCATAATCTGTATTTTTATTTTATCTGATGTTTCCTTATAAATATATAATGTGAATTAGATTTATTGCAAAGCATGGTTCCTGGCTAACATTTCAGAATAGATTTTAAAACTAGTTTCAGATGCCACTGGAATTACTTCAATCGCTGAGTCAACGGTATTAGTGTCGCATTGTGGACCATAGCTCCAACAGAGTTCAGACTCTACTGACCCATCCGAAGACAAAGTGGCTTTGCCATCACCGCAACAAGGTTAGAACATTTACCTTGTTTAGATATTCTTCCTTATAAATAGATGAAGCAGAATCGGACATCTCATCTGATGATGACATTCAAGATCCTACCTACAAGGGACAAACTAGTTCATCCTCTTCGTCTGCAGGAGCGGAATCTGAAGAAGACCTTGCTGTGGAGGATAATGCTGACATAGAAAAAATAAAGGAAGTAAAACACGGGCGAGACCACTGGAATGGAAGAAACCATTAGCAAAGCAGTGCAGAAAATCTGGAGAAGAGTATGTACCCAGTTCCAGGAGTGAAAAAGTCATCAAGAAAAAGACAATGGGAGGAAGTTGTAGTGACAAATGCAGGTTGAAATGCAGTATAAAAATTAAAGAAGAAGGCCGTCAGAAGCAGTGGCGGCTCGTGGATATCAGCAGTGGGGGGCGCACCTTAGTTTCATAATTCCACAAATATCTCAAGTTCTTCAAAACATGTTATCAAGATACACAATTCGAACACTATACGGTGCAATGCATACGCAATTGTTTTGATTGTTTTTATTATTATTATTATTATTATTATTATTATTATTATATACCTTTGCTGGCAGGACCTAGTGTTTACAGTGCACTATGTCTTCTGGTATGGGCTAGAGCAATTTTGTTACTTTCATTGATCTGTCTCTGTCTTATCCTTGGCTTTGACAATATGGATGTGACTGAGGTATGAGCGATGCTAGTAATTCCATTCCTTCTGCAGCCAGTCCCTGCTATGAATGATGTGAAAATGTTGCTCATAGGGTCGGTTGGTGCGTGCATTTCAGTGGGCTTCGCAGACTGATATGTAACAGCAACTTCTGCCTCAGTGAGGAAAGCAACGGGAAACTACCTCACTCCTCATTTCCCTAGTATGCCTCTTCAGTGATGCCTAGGCCATCTATGACAGCTGATGGCAGAGCTGTTGAGGATCCAACCAGCCTTAGGGCTGAAGACTGAACATAATAATAATAATAATAATAATAATAATAATAATAATAATAATAATAATAATTGCCTGTTCTTGTCCACCATCGAGTTATGTTTACGAATAGTTTCATTGTAGTGATCAGTTACACAAGACACGACATTGACTTCACCAAGCATTTCGAAGTCCATGGTACTGTTGATATCACCCCTGTGGTGATCCATTTATCTCCTTTCCTAGAACGGGAGAATAGCGGGCAAGGAAAGCAGTAAAAGGTTTCTGAGATATCACTTCCACATATCCGCGAGTTCTTGTTATATACGTCAGGAGAACTAATTTGTCTTTGGAAAGCCCTATTTTCATTTTTCTTTGTCTCCGGTTTTTTCAACAAGAAGTCTGGTGTCGGCCTAAAACACTCCTTCAGTTCGACTTTCTTCTCGGCAGAAAGAGAAGAAAACGTTAGTTCTTTAATATGTTCGACGGTAATCATACTGTACGAAGTGCATACATAACACTACGCCTACATATAAATCACAACCTTTCTCCTAATTTCACCTTGTCACAGTCACATCACGGTCATTCACCAACACAAAGTTAAACATCGCGCTCTCCAGTGAGTATGGCCAACATGAGTCAAGTGCGAGGAGCCAGTAGTTACAGTCGTTACTCGTTTCGTTAGTTAATAATCCTAAAAATTACAAGACTATTTTAAATGTATACCGGCACATTTAACTCAGGTAAGTGCCCCAGTAAAATAGTTCCTAGTTTTAGGAGAGAAATGGCATAAACTGACCCCTGTTAAATAGAAATCAGATCACCAATGTTTCGGGTAGGTTGGCTGCAACGATGGGCCGCGGCAGAAACGCGCCGGAATCTCCGTAGAACAGCACATCTCTACTGCACCTCTGATTGGCTCCCTCAAGGCCAGTCAAGCGAGACTCGGGAGTATTTGGTCCGCTGTGAGAGAGCGCCCTTCTGCGTAGGGCCAGCAGCGCATCGCGCCACAGCACAGTACAACTCGCGCCCTTGATAATAATCTTATAGTAAAATATTTCCCTTGTTAACATTTAAGATTAAAATTCTCGAATTTAATGGAACCCCGTGGGGGGCGCGCGCCTTAGCGCCTCCCAAACGAGCCGCCACTGGTCAGAAGATATTTGATGAATATTGGAATTTGGAAGACTTACAAAGGCAACGTGTGTTCCTTCTCTTCAATATAGAGAGTATTTCTCCTAAGTATAGATACATCAGAGAAAGTAGTCATCGCTCAAATAATAACTCATTTTATTTTACTGTTGCGGGAAAAAGGATCAGAGTTTGTAAAACTTATTTTAAAAGCACACTGGACATGACAGACAGGCCAATAAGGACTGTATTACACAAGAAGAGTTGTGCAACTTGATTCAGACCTCAGAGGCAAACACGGTAAGCATCGCCACATTGTTGATGATGTAAAAGAAGGAGTACGTCACCACATTAATACAATTCAATTCCAAGGATTCAAAAAGATTCGAAGAGAGAATACATTGAAGGTAGTAGAACAATAGCGGACCTGCACAGAGATTATGTTGATCAATGCAAGAAGAAGAATCTGTCATTTGCAAATTACTTAATGTATTCCAGGATTTTTAATAATGATTTTAATATTTCGTATTTAAACGGAAAAAGGATATGTGTGAAGACTGCCTGATGTTCAATGCTTCGGAAGAAGAAAAACAGAAACAGAAGGAAAAATACAACTGACACTTACAGAAAAGGACCTATCACGCATGGAAAAAGGTAATGATAAGAAAAGTGTGAGCAGCAATTTAATTGTCGCTGTATGTGATTTACAGGCAGTACTTCAGTGTCCCAGGGGTGATGCCTCCAGTTTTTACTACACTTCAAAAATCAACGTTTTCAATTTTACGATATCTGAGCTTCAGTGTAATACAGTCCAATGTTTCATATGGGATGAGACTGAAGGGAATCGGGTTGCTAATGAAATCGAAAGTTGTGTCTTGAGATATCTTGAAGGTTTAGAAGAGAGCTAAGAACACAGAGAGCAAAAAATTGGATGTAATATTCTATTCAGATAACTGTTGCGGCCAACAAAAAAAAAAAAAAATAAAAAAAAAATCGCTTCATCTTTTCAATGTATTTGTTTGCTGTGAATAACTATACCATTTATAAACTCCATTACATACAAATTTTTGGTTGAAGGACATGGACAGAATGAAGGCATAGTGCACATGCAACCATAGAACGTGAGGTAACAAAAATCTCTAAAATCTGGACCCATTTACGTTCCACAGAAATATGTCACACTAATTCGTACAGCCAAGAAGACGGGGAAACCTTACCAAGTCACTGAAGTGAGCTACGAAATGTTCTATGACTTAAAGGACTTAACATGTAAAATAGGTCTAAATGTCCTAGAAACTGAAGAGGAAAATGAACATGTGAGCATTAGTTGCATCTCAGCAATTCGATTTGAAGGAAAGAATCCTGAAAGAATTCTTTTCAAAACTGCTTACGCAGATACGGAGTTTCGTGCTATTGCAGTAAGAAAGACACGATCAACTTCTACTGCAAACATCCAGCTGAAGGCAGTGTATAATAACAAACTGATCAAAGAAACTAAAAAGCAGGGCTCGTTAAAATTGATGTCGAAAAATATAATTCCTAAATCTTATTCGTAATATTATAATAGTTTGTAGTTAAAGATTTGGTGATTACTGCAATTATGTACCTATGCAATTACGCTGTTATAGTTCCTCTATAATGATTTATGTAGGAAAGACAGCTGACGTCAGTCTGGCTTTAAAAATGTTTTCTGTATTAACATTAGGCCTATTACAGTATTATGTTGTGGTCCTACATTACCAATTTACATTTTATTTTAGTTTTTACTGTAAACTTTTGATGTATATTGCACATTAAAATTCCAAAATCTTAGGAAAATAATTATTTATGCATTTGATTACTAATGTATCAAGATAAAATTATCATATAGTCCTAGTATTATTTTCCAGAAAAGTGTCATATGTCGAAGAAGGGTACATTTTATTGATCTGTACAAGGGTTGAATAACACTGACGTTCAACTATCCGTGGATTCCTAAACCTTATATTATATTAAATCTTTCTTGTTCATAGGAATAACCAATTTTACGAAAGAGGAAAAGAAACTCGCTCTCAAAAGAATGACAAATCATTAAATGGCTCTCCTGAAATATGATGTATTTTGACTTGTGTCACTTTTCTTGTGGACCATCGATATATTAAAAAGAGATTATTGTAGTTTTAGCACAATAACAGCAGATAAATTTGTTACAATATGTGTATAATTTAATCATATTTCTTAGGGTAGGCATTGTCTCAAATGCCTCCAATTAGTTTCACCACTGGTATAACCCCATCTTTTGAGTGTAGCGGTTGTTCTAGCCATTTCAGTTCTTATCCTTTTCAGGGTGTTCCAGGCAGGCAAAGACTGCAAAGTATGTGTGGGTAGAGATGAGCTTAACCGATATTTCAGAATATCAGTGACAGGCGTATCTGTGACACAAAAAAAATATATCTGTGATTCCGTCACAGGAAGCACGAGCATATGATTATCGTTACAGGTCTCGGACAGTGTGGGAGTAACTTCTGTTGGCTGATTCCAATCGCATACTGTGGACCAAAGAGAATCTGTGGACTGTTATTGCTTCCTAAGAACTCTTGGTGTGGCTGGTGCTATTACTGAAACTCCTCTGTAATCTGAGATGCTGTTTCACTACTTCATGATCATAGAGAGGATGACTGTTCGAATTTCTCAGTTTCAGTTCCTACTTGCCATCAGATTGAAGTCCGACTCGTTGGCTGAACGGTCAGCGTACTGGCCTTCGGCTCAGAGAGTCCTGGGTTCGATTCCCGGCCGGGTGGGGATTTTAACCTTAATTGGTTAATTCCAATGGCACGGGGGCTGGGTGTATGTGTTGTCTTCATCATCATTTCATCCTCATCACGACGCGCAGGTCGCCTACGGGAGTCAAATAGAAAGACCTACACCTGGCGAGCCGAACCCGTCCTGGGATATCCCGGCACTAAAAGCCATACGACATTTCATTTCATCAGATTGAAGATGGAGCTATGCCACAAGTGTGGTATAAATTTTCAACGTTTGTTGGTCTGAAGTGGCCAGAAACTGCACGGCATGTGTCGTTGTGTCTTTATTAAAACGTGTTACCATAAAGAAATAAAAGCAACGAAAAATCAAGCTAATGATTATTTTATTAACAACTCTAAAAATAAATGTAAAGCAGCATGGTCAGTTATAAACAATGAAATTGGTAGGACAGAGGATAAAGTGTCAGTGCCAATAGAACCTGATGTATTGAATGAATATTTTGTACATAGTCTCAAATTTATGAACCACAGTAATGCCTCTCGTGATAATGAAACAATGTACAATAGCACGTTAAAAATAATGGAATTCCTGAAACTTCCTCCATTTAGGTGGCAAGAGATAAAGCCTGAAAAAGTCCTTAAAATCAGAATTAAATTTCTCATATTGCAAAGATTATTATAGCTTAAGTAACTATATCCTAAAACAAATTACTGACATAATAGTAGTTCCTTTAACTCAGCTGATCAACTGGATACTGACTGAAGGAATTTTTCCAGATTGTTTGAAATTTACTGTGTCAATACCTGTCTTTAAGAATGATGATAGATTGGATCCAGGCAACTATCAGCCCATTTCAATTGTTCCAATTATATCTAAAATAATAGAACATTGTATAAAAGAGCACTTATCGGCATATTTTGAAAAGTACAATTTATTAAATACTGCATAGTTTGGTTTCAGAACTGGTAAATCCACCACTGAAGCTGTAGAAACTGTTGTGACCACGGTAATACAGGATTTTGAGTCTCACCACATAACATGTGCTACATTGTTAGACCACAGTAAAGCTTCTGATTCTGTACCACATGATATACTAATAAGAAGGTTCAATTATTATGGGTTAAAGATGTAGAATTATTATTAATCACATCCTATCTCAACGACAGATGTCAAATCATACAAGTTGAAAACCAAAAATCTGTAGCACTCAAAGTAGAAACAGGCGTAGTTCAGGGATCTGTTATAGGACCTTTTCTTTTCCTCGTGTATATAAATGATATTTTAAGTAATTTATCCTGCAGGTCAGTACTCTATGCAGATGATATCACTTTCACAACAACTGGTAAGGACTTAACAAATGTGGAAGATGAAAAGTTAGAGATGCTACGCAAATCATCCAATCAGTTGCAGGCTAATAAACTATTTTTAAATAGTAACAAGACGAAAGTTATTTATTTTCACTTAGATGAGAATGAACATAGCTCTGTCAAATTATTGGGAATACATTTATAATAATATAATAATGCTATTTGCTTTACATCCCACTAACTACTTTTACGGTCTTCGGAGACGCCGAGGTGCCGGAATTTAATCCCGCAGGTGTTCTTTTGCGTGCCAGTAAATCTACCGACACGGGGCTGTCGTATTTGAGCACCTTCAAATACCACCGGACTGAGCCAGGATCGAACCTGCCAAGTTGGGGTTAGAAGGCCAGCGCCTTAACCGTCTGAGCCACTCAGCCCAGCAGGGGAAATACATTTGGATTCTAAGTTAACCTGGTATACTCACACACAAAGGTTATCTAAAAGACTGCCTAGAGAGTTATTTTACTTCAAAGGCTGAAAGTAGTAGTAATCAGATGTTGTGTGCATGCTAGGCTTTATTCCATTCCCATTTATCATATAGTACCATATCATGGGGGAATACGACAGGCGTGCAAGATGTGTTTAAGTGGCAAAAAAAGGCAATAAGATGTATAAAAGGCAAAGCCAATAGGGAGTCATGCAGGCTTATGTATCAAGAACTTGCTTTCATGACTCTACCATCAATATACATAGTTCATTGCATCCTTAATATCAAAGAAAATCTTGATATCTGACATCTCGTAGAAATAGGTTGGCATCAGTAATGACAACTGGCCTTAAAAACATGCCATAAATTTCATCTCACCTCATCTCGTATCCTGTTTCAGGAGACAGGACTAAGGGGGTAGTCATCTATAAAGTCCCTATTACAGTATGTCTGTCATTCACAACAATATTGAGAAAACGAGATGGTTTCAACAGTTGAATTTGTACCAGTTATAGACTGTTATGTCTTCTTTACAAGACAAATACAATGAACCTCTCAGAACAACGGCTTTTGTATTTTTTAAAGAAAAATATGTTTCTTTCAGCGAAGTGATTGTGCCATATTTGCAGTGTCGACGTGCATATCTTCACCTACTGGTATAAGTCGAACTATGTCCATCTACAATTTATTTTACACGGGAGGTATGGCTCTTTGGTGTTCGTACATAAACAATTATCATATTAGTATACCATTTGTCCACCCGGCTCTTTGGGTGATTGGTCAGCGTTTTAGCCTTCGGTTCAGAGGGTCTCGGATTTGATTCCCAACCTTGTCAGGGATATTGGCCACGTCTGATTAATTCCTCTGATTCAGGGACAGGGTGTTTGTGTTTGTCTCATTACATTCCTCTCCACAGTGTTCTCCCCAGAAATTTTAGTCAGCCGGGTGGCAGGGATGAATAGCCGGGCATCAACAGTAATATCAGACAGGTAAACATTAACAGCAAAATTGAATTTAAATTTTAGTGTTATTATCCTGAACAAGACATAACAGAGAATTTTTAACTTCTAGTGTTCTACTGCTCGTCCATAACCACAAAGCTCTGGGGCTTACCACTCTGTTGCTGTGGAATGCCCTATGGGTTTGCGATGTCATGCGAAACAGAGTGCTCGCTTGCAAATCCATGCCAATCCAGACACCGCTCGCGCATGACAGTACATGATAATCAAGCTAACTATTTAAACTCCGATGTAACTGATGCAACTATGCTGACAATAATGAAGATTTATCATTTAAATTATCAGTTTTACAGTATTTAGGCCTACATTTTAATTTGGAGCACCCAATGATTCAAATATGTATTAATATAGGGTCGGTTTGTGCAGGAATTTCAGTGGGCTGGGCAGACTGATGTGCAATAGAAACTTCTGGCTCGGCGAGGAAAGCAACGGGAAACTACCTCACTCCTCATTTCCCTAGTACGCCTCTTCATTGACACCTAGGCCATCTATGACAGCTAATGGTGAACCTGTTGAGGATCCAACCAGCCTTCGGGCTGAATACCCAACAAACGCACATTATGTAACTAGCACATATCTACGTTACGTTAGCCAAGGGATCCGTAAAAATGGCTGGACCAGTTAAAAAGGTCCTAGAGAGAACAATGTCTTCATGTAGGCCAACACATAATACTACCAGCCACCAAAGAAACATGCCACAGTCAATATATCCTTCCACATAGATTTTGCATCAGGAAGGACACTGAGCCATAAAACAGGGCCAAGGTCATACACGTGATATGGTTTGCACTCGCTACTCCGTCCAGTGAAAAACGGCAAAGGGAGAAGTACGGTACCGGTACATCATTTGTCTGCAAGATCCAGTAATCACATCCTACTTCATGAATCAGGCGCCCGAGTTGTACGGCCTTAAAATGCTCCCAAGAATCAAGATAACGCAATGTTACAGTGGAGGTGTGTAATGGAGTGGTTTTGAGCAAAAATACCTAATTTTGTATTTTTTAAAATCTCAAGAAACTGAAAATTGCATTTTTAACACAAGAAATAATTTTTTCTTTTGTAAACTAAAAAAAGGTACACTTCTGTCCTCATCCTGAGGTGGTGTAGCTCTTTTCAGGCATACCCCCAATGGAGGTGAGCAGCATGGTACAATATTCTAACCATATATCAGCCCTCTTGCCATTCTTAAATTTCTGGCAGTATCAGGAATCGAACCCAGGCCCTCAAGGACGGCAGCTAATAACACTAACCATTACGCTATGGAATCCTATAGTTTGGCTTTGCTGTGTAAACAACAACAGTATGAGTATGTAAAGTGTACGCCAGATGTCGCACTGTGATCCCCTGTCTCTTCCTAGTTATCTTGGCTTACCTGAATATCAAACTCCTAACACATCCAGACACATCCTCTTTGCTGCCTCAGCCAGTTCTACTTTCTTTCTTCCATAAGATCCATTGACATTAATAGTTCCCTATCAAATTCCATTTTGTTTGCCAAGTTGTTTCCAAAAAAAAAAAGTAAAATAAATAAATCCGTGAAATTCACTCCTTCTGTACTAAATATGTTTACATCGCGGATACATCGAGCACACGCCAAAACAATTTCAACCTTTGCAGTTTTGTTATTTTTACAGAATGTGGCAGCTCTGCGACCACACATGGTTCGAGCTCTATGGAGACAACAGCAAACTACCCCGGCCAATAAGAACATGGAAAATGGTCGCATATCCCTGATTGGCATTTTCACCATTTTAATTCTTCTATATAAGTAAGAATACTTCTAGGATGGGTTGATAAGTGCCTAACACGCATAAAGGAAGGATCTCCCTTCTCTGTTACTTAAGGTATGACTTTACATCATTTTAGCATGATTTTCTCATTCCTAAATGACACCTGCATTAGAAAAGTGCTCTAAAGACTTTTACTACCTGAAAACTAAAGACTGTTGAAAATGAAATGGAGAATCACAACCTTGATAACAACGCGTCAGTACATGTGTACAGATCTACAGTGGACCCAATCTTTAGCATGAGACAGCTAATGGAAAACAACTGGGAATATGGAAAGATCTGGTCATGACTTTCATAGATATAGAAAAGGCATATGATAGTGTCCCCAGAGAGAAGGTTTGGGAAACCAGGGTTAAAAAGAGACTTGGAAGAGAAATGTAAGAAATGGTGCAAGCAATGTACTCTGTTAGAGAGAGTTTGTTTATTATGGTCATGGACAAAATTGTAAAGGAAACAAAGGAAGCCTATGGAGATAAAGAGATGAAGATACTGCTATTTGTAGAGATGATGTGATCTGGGAAAAGAACAGCAAAGAAGTGCAACAACAACTAGATGTACTTAATGAAAAAGTTGAGAAGTATGGCATGAAAATCAGTACAGAGAAAAGCAAGACTGTGGAAATTGTGGACAGCTTTAAATACCTAGAAAGTGAATTAATGTATTGTACGCGCACTTTTTAGTGATAGATTTTTGTACTGGGTTGAGGAGTAAGGAGGGAGCACTGCTGGTTCTGGTAATACTGCCAACTGAATGGAAATGAAATCTGAATTGAATCGATAATATGATCGATCGATATGAATTTTCTAAACCTTTATCATCTTACGCCAACAACTGTGTCACACACACAATATATAATACTATATAACATTTCTCGTATGCAAAACGTGTTCCCAGTATGAATAATATAGTTTGGCTTTGCTTTGTAAACAACAACAGTACGAGTACGTAAAGTGTATGCCAGATGTCGCACTGTGATCATAAGCGATTCTTAGTTTGTGTTTCAAAGGTTGCCAATACGAAATGCGAAGATAACTGAAGTCGACTGATTGAACACTAGGGTGTAAATCTATTGCTAAAAGGTGCGCAGATAATAAAACGCTAGGATGGACATGGAGATTAGCAGCAGGGTACAGCAGGGCAATGCATTCTACCAAAGTGTAAGAAAACTTGTTTGGAGCAAAGAAGTACCAAGGAAGAGTAAAGAAATAATGTACAAAATGTACTTTGTTCCCATACTGACTTATGCAGCTGAGACTTGGACTTTGACTAACAGGCAAAAGAGTAGAATTCAAGCCAGTGGGATGAAATTCCTAAGAAGTATGATAGGAAAGACAGAGTGAGAAATGAAGACATTAAGAAGGAAGTTGGAATTGAAAAGCTAAATGAGAGAGTTGAAAAGAGTAAATACGGTGGTTTGGACATGTAAAGAGGATGGAAGAGAATAGAATTACAAGACAGATGCTGGAGGCAAAGTGCGAGGACAAGACAGCAAGAAGAAGAACTAAAACAGGTGGATTGAATCAGTGAAGAGCTACATAAGACAAAATTTAGACTGGGACAAGATCGTGGAAGAGGAATGGTGGAAGGAAAGAGGAAGATGGAGAAGTACCATAAATACCCCGACCCGGCAGGAGCTGGATAAGGTGAAATGGTGTTGATAAGGTAGTGGATGGGTTCCAGTAGCCTATTACTACCACAAATCTGATACACTAGTGTGGTACAAGCAAATTACTAATAGATGAATAGCCATTCTCCTACCTGAGTACTGCCTGATCTTTCTCCGTTACTGACAAACTTTTCGAAGGTTACGCTTTACTAGCAGGGACAGATTTTTAGGAAGGATAAAATCATGTGAAAATTATGTGAAACAATACCTAGAGTAGCTGAGAGGAGAGATCCTTCCTTTATGCTTGCCAGGGATCCACAAACCCACCCCTGGAAGTAATCTTAGGCCTACTTATTCAGAAAAACTAGAATGGACCCTATGTCCATTTTCTGTTTTCCTACATCTATTGTCTCTGATAGAGCTCATATATGTGGCCCACTGCAGCCACATTCTGTGAAAATAACGAAACCAGACTTTGAAAGTGACATGCTGTGGTGTGTGCTGGACGTAATGCAGTATCCATGACACTACTTAATGATCATATGACCTCAGCTACCATGTGCAGGCATTTTTAATTTGACACCATCTGGCTGCCTGCACGTCAATTTTGATGTTTCATTTTACTCTAAGTCAACTAGATCACAGAGTAAACCGATTATCAATACCTGCTCCCTCATCACAAGACTTTCGCCACATACATGTACACGCGGAACAACTGTCCTTTGTTTACTTCTCATGGAGGATGTTGTCAGACAGTGCACAAGACTGCCAACCTTTTTACTTAGGAACTAAGGGTTATTAGGGGTCGTGATTATTTCAGGTGTAGCTACAGGAACTAAGAGGTTAGTGGTGAACAGGTGAATTGAAACTTTTTTCTTGCAGTGCAGATGGTTACAGTAGGGCCTGGACAAGACCATTGGTACCCTTCACACGTTCTATTTACTCATGCTTTTACTGAGCCAGGGTTGGTAAGAGAATATCATTTTATCAAAATTGGCAGGAATGGTATAACATGCCACATTACGTTGGCCAATAGGAATGCACATAGCTACTGCAGCATTGGAAAATGGCATGTAATGCTCTTCATCAGGTTTTTTTTTTTTTTTTGCTTTACGTCGCACCGACACAGATGTCTTATTACATAAAATCAGCTTCATGGTCCGTATCGCACTTAAATACTTAATTGTGAACAGATGTCTTATGGCGACGATGGGATAGGAAAGGCCTAGGAATTGGAAGGAAGCGGCTGTGGCCTTAAGGTACAGCCCCGGCATTTGCCTGGTGTGAAAATGGGAAACCACGGAAAACCATCATCAGGTTATAAAAGAAGGCCCTAAATGTTCTTCTGGGGCCGGGATGGTGGGTTTCCGGACATCGCAATGGATACATCTCTCCTTTGACACTCATTCCAAGCAAGATTTCAATAATTTCTACTTACTTATAATGTTACAAACATCTTGTGGCAAGGTGTCATTTTTTACCAAATATACCTATCAGTATAAAGTATCCAGTATCCTTTTACATGCTGAAATGACCTGGAGTGTCAAAAGGACTTTTTTCCGCCCGTCAAAAATCCGACTACCTCTGCTGGCTTTGAACCCGCTATCTTGGGATCGGAAAGCCAAAAATCTACCACTGATCCACAGAAGGAGCTCATGACATTACTTTAAGTACCCAAGTCAATCTTTTATGTTCTTGCCACTAGCCAATACTGTCACAGGATACTAGAAGCCTGCTGGATGATTCGCGGTTCTAATCTGGGAGCTAATGCCTCCAGCACAACGGTCTTGTCTCTAGCCAGACCAAACCAATATAGACAGTAGTCTTGTCACTAACTGGACTAAGTTCCTAAGATGGCAGCCTTGTGTAGCGTGCTGTGACGCGTGAAGAGCGCCACGTTGTATTCCTAATCTCTCTTTTCCTTCCCCGTTAGTTTTACCAATTTGGAGCATAAGCCTAAACAACAGTCGGTTAGCATTAAATATCTAGGCCTATGTTTGATCATGAAACTTGATAACGATATTGATCATGATCATGATTTACATGCCACTGAGACTGAAAAGTCCCTTTATGCAGCGTCTTCTTATAATACAATGCAGATTTATGAAAACAGCAACTACATTTTTATAATATTAAGGTATTAAACTAAACAAGAAACTTTAAAAAAATGAAAATACAGATACCAAAACCAGTAAGGTTAAGACATACATTATATAATAAGTAAGAAAGTAAATCATTAAGCCCTTCTGTTATTTTGGACTACATGGGTTTACTACCCTTTGTATCAAAGTTCACTGCCAGCTCACATTTTAGAGTAACTTACATAGTAACTTATATTTTTCAGCCGAAATTACCAATACTCACCGAATAAAATATCAACGATGCAGTGGCACTACAGGATGATACACAACTTGCCAATCCTTTAATGGATCTGGTAAGCGTACCCCTATCAGTATAAAGTATTATAGGTCTACAGTACAAAAAAAAAAAAAAAAAAAGCTTCCACATAATACCAGTTTATATTTTCTGCATACAAATATGACAGTGTGCTTATTATCTCCTTAAGTCTCTTGTCTTCAATGGCACCAACATATACCACATTCTTCAATCAAATAAGTGTTCATTTTCCTTTCGTGTCTAGTATTAATGCTGGCACAATAAACGTCCTGAATTTTACTAAGAATAATTCTATGAGTCAACTGTCCATTATTACTGCAGTTAGGCAGTTCACTAGATTTTGACCGAAAATACATAGGTTTAGTATATATAAACACAACCTTGTATTCACCAATACATTTACATGATGTTTTCAAAATCCGATTCAAGTACGAGTCCATTTTTTGCAAACCACCCACCATAGTATCTTGCCAATAGTAAGCCGAAATACTATCAAGGAGGATCAAACTGATATTCGTGTTTGTAGATAAAATGCTCTCAAGGGAGTAAAAGGTAACAAACAGCTGAGTGCTATCGTGGCAAGATAATATTGTAAGCCTTTTCAGCGAGTCTTTGATTATTTCTTCAATCACTAGGTTAGTAAGTTTGGAAGCAGAAGTCACGGGAACGACTGCACTTTTTACAAGCCACGCTTCCATTAAATTGACTAGTTTTAGCAAATTAAAATGGTGATCTGTATTTATCATAACTGCACCAGCATTCAGACCCCCGATTGAATAGTCCAACCACTGCGACGGCAACAAACACTTCACCAGAAATTGCATAATCATGAGAGTCTTTCCACTCGATGGATCTCCACTTATTTCAATGATGTCGTTAGGATTCGGTCCGTTCTCAAATAAAACTGCATCTAATCCTTTTAAATCAGGTCTTAAATGTAACCGTGCAAGTAACTGCAAGCCAGATTCAGCTTTGCAAGAAATATCCATTCTTCTAACACAATGTGGTCAACTAACCTACTCAACTTAGCCTCCATAATCAATGTCATATATTTGGATATGCCGTACCAGGGAGTAAAGAATACAGGGAGATGCCTTGGAGCTCTGAGAGTGAAGCCCGTTGACAGTGGTCTACATAGGGGGCGTGGGCGTAAATAGGCGCGAGAACGCATGCTCTTTTTTTGATAATCAAATCTATCATAGCTCATTGAAGTGAATACGGTGTACGCTAATTGTAACTGCGGGAATTTTCAGATGCTAACACTGTACGACACGCTAAAAGGTAAAAGAGATACTAATATTTAGTTGATGTAGCTTTTACAATGTCGTGTTGTGCATACGGTTGCAAGAATCCGAAATCCAAAAATATTCCTGGAATAACATTTCACAGTTAATATTCTGAGTACAGTATGTAGTTCAGTACATTTACCTCCATTGTGTTTCGGAGTCTCAGAAGCACCGCCCACTTTTTGTAAGAATTTTTAGGTTAGACTTGTTGTTTATCGTCAATTTTCTTGAGATTTCCTGTTCATGAAGAAAGGAGAGCGGAGTGGATTAAAGCCATTAGAAGGGAAAATTGGATACCTTCCCCTTACACCAGGATATATTCAGCACATTTCAAACCGGAATTATTTGATCGGTGCATAAAGAAAGTTGTTTTGAAGGTGAATGCAGTACCTACTATTTTTAAAGCGAACCCTTCTTACCTACAGAATTAGTACACTCGAGGCCTAGGGAGTTTTTCATTTTCACGCCCTTCGTGGCCCTTGTCTTCCTTTGCCCGATACCTTCATTTATCGAAGTGTCGGATCCCTTCTATTTTTCCTCCTAATTAGTGTTAATAGAGGATGGTTGCGCAGTTGCATATCCTGTACCGTAGAATAAGGCCCACGGTATCCCCTGCCTGTCGTAAAAGTCCCTGGGGAAGTGGGGTTAGTGGGACAACACCCACGGTATCCCCTGCTTTTCGTAAGAGGTGACTGAAAGGGACCCCAGGAGCTCTCAGATTGGGAGCATGGGTGGGCAACCACGGGGCCGTTAGCTGAGTCCTCGAATTCCTTCCACTTACTTTTGCCAGGCTAATTTTAGTCCATCATATCCAACCTCCGATGATCAACTCTTGCTCTTTTTCGACCCCGAGGCTATAAGAGGATTCGAGGGCTAGGGAGTCTCATTTTCTCGGCCTTCATGGCCCTTGTCTTTCTTTGGCCGATATCTTCATTTCTCTCTGATTAGTGTTAATAGTGGATGGTTGCCTAGTTGTATTCCCTCATAAAACAATAATCACCATCACGTGTCGTAAAAGGCGATTAAGGGCCTAAGGGTCTCTTAACTTTGGAGTGTGGGTTGGCGTCCAAGGGGCCCTTAGCTGAGTCCTGCATTGTTTCCACTTTTGTCAGAGGACGGTTTACTTGATGGTTTTACTTCCTATTAAAACAATCACCACCACCACCACTCCAAAATATGTAGTACCGTAAGCAATGTTGCTAAGCCCAGTTTGGTGATTTATTGCACATTCCCCTAAAGCATTCAGATTGCGATATGTCATTATTAATAGCCTATTCCTTATCGTTACTGATATGTGGTGAAGATTTGCATCTACTGTTTTTAATATACTGGGTTTTTAGTACCGATATTCAACTAGCGAGAGGGTAGATTTAAGGCTGCGGGTCATGAAACGCTTTCTTAGAGCTTAGTAAAAAAAAGCGTTAATAGGTCTGTTTGCCAGAAAATTTTGTTACAGTTAATCGCCGTGTTATTTTGAAACGATTCTACTTAATTGAGCGATTCGAAGTTTCCCTACTCCCGAGAAAATGTCTTAGTTTGTATATATCCACAACATAAGAACTGCCATGTTTTGGTAACCATGGGGGGCGTGGCCGTTGGCTTCAAGCGATAGCCACAGAGAGTAGTGTAGCGGGCAGCTCCCTGTATTCTTTACTCCCTGTGCCGTACCAAACCATACCAACTATCGCTAGTAAAAACAAAACAAGCCCGACTTGAGTCAGCCGGAATAAAATTTGTGATTTTTCAAATATGGAATAAATCATCACAGGAATTATATAAAATCCCTCTACACATCATTTTGGGTCCTAAATAAGTTGATTATATAATATAAATGATTGATTTACGGTATCACCAAAAGCGGTAAAGCACTCATCTTCAATTATGGCAGTGGTTGTTCTTGTCTTGTTTTGCCAGGGAGTAAAGAATACAGGGAGCTGCCCGCTACACTACTCTCTGTGGCTATCGCTTGAAGCCAACGGCCACGCCCCCCATGGTTACCAAAACATGGCAGTTCTTATGTTGTGGATATATACAAACTAAGACATTTTCTCGGGAGTAGGGAAACTTCGAATCGCTCAATTAAGTAGAATCGTTTCAAAATAACACGGCGATTAACTGTAACAAAATTTTCTGGCAAACAGACCTATTAACGCTTTTTTTTACTAAGCTCTAAGAAAGCGTTTCATGACCCGCAGCCTTAAATCTACCCTCTCGCTAGTTGAATATCGGTACTAAAAACCCAGTATATTAAAAACAGTAGATGCAAATCTTCACCACATATCAGTAACGATAAGGAATAGGCTATTAATAATGACATATCGCAATCTGAATGCTTTAGGGGAATGTGCAATAAATCACCAAACTGGGCTTAGCAACATTGCTTACGGTACTACATATTTTGGAGTGGTGGTGGTGGTGATTGTTTTAATAGGAAGTAAAACCATCAAGTAAACCGTCCTCTGACAAAAGTGGAAACAATGCAGGACTCAGCTAAGGGCCCCTTGGACGCCAACCCACACTCCAAAGTTAAGAGACCCTTAGGCCCTTAATCGCCTTTTACGACACGTGATGGTGATTATTGTTTTATGAGGGAATACAACTAGGCAACCATCCACTATTAACACTAATCAGAGAGAAATGAAGATATCGGCCAAAGAAAGACAAGGGCCATGAAGGCCGAGAAAATGAGACTCCCTAGCCCTCGAATCCTCTTATAGCCTCGGGGTCGAAAAAGAGCAAGAGTTGATCATCGGAGGTTGGATATGATGGACTAAAATTAGCCTGGCAAAAGTAAGTGGAAGGAATTCGAGGACTCAGCTAACGGCCCCGTGGTTGCCCACCCATGCTCCCAATCTGAGAGCTCCTGGGGTCCCTTTCAGTCACCTCTTACGAAAAGCAGGGGATACCGTGGGTGTTGTCCCACTAACCCCACTTCCCCAGGGACTTTTACGACAGGCAGGGGATACCGTGGGCCTTATTCTACGGTACAGGATATGCAACTGCGCAACCATCCTCTATTAACACTAATTAGGAGGAAAAATAGAAGGGATCCGACACTTCGATAAATGAAGGTATCGGGCAAAGGAAGACAAGGGCCACGAAGGGCGTGAAAATGAAAAACTCCCTAGGCCTCGAGTGTACTAATTCTGTAGGTAAGAAGGGTTCGCTTTAAAAATAGTAGGTACTGCATTCACCTTCAAAACAACTTTCTTTATGCACCGATCAAATAATTCCGGTTTGAAATGTGCTGAATATATCCTGGTGTAAGGGGAAGGTATCCAATTTTCCCTTCTAATGGCTTTAATCCACTCCGCTCTCCTTTCTTCATGAACAGGAAATCTCAAGAAAATTGACGATAAACAACAAGTCTAACCTAAAAATTCTTACAAAAAGTGGGCGGTGCTTCTGAGACTCCGAAACACAATGGAGGTAAATGTACTGAACTACATACTGTACTCAGAATATTAACTGTGAAATGTTATTCCAGGAATATTTTTGGATTTCGGATTCTTGCAACCGTATGCACAACACGACATTGTAAAAGCTACATCAACTAAATATTAGTATCTCTTTTACCTTTTAGCGTGTCGTACAGTGTTAGCATCTGAAAATTCCCGCAGTTACAATTAGCGTACACCGTATTCACTTCAATGAGCTATGATAGATTTGATTATCAAAAAAAGAGCATGCGTTCTCGCGCCTATTTACGCCCACGCCCCCTATGTAGACCACTGTCAACGGGCTTCACTCTCAGAGCTCCAAGGCATCTCCCTGTATTCTTTACTCCCTGTGTTTTGCGGATATTTATTTGGGATTCAAAAGACTTTTTCCCAGTCACAAGATCATTAATATGTTACACTTATATCACAAAAACACACGTTTACAACACGAATGTCCGATTTTAGCATGATCCCACGAAGATAGATGCACTTAAGGAAGTAAGATTATATCGGGTATGAGGAGGGTTATGGAGGGTAGTACAATCGGGACTGAGCAAAGACACAAAGAACTTAGTAAGCTGGAATAGGAGTAACATGTGACGCTGTACGAGATCGGAAAATAATAAAAACCTTGAAACAGAATCTACTCACCAGGGACATTGAGAAGTGCCACCTCACAAACATGTCGGAACAAAACTAACTGCAAAACTAAATCGTGATTACAATTTTATGCGAGTGTTATCAAGGTACTCATTTAAAATAGTAATGATCGTAGGCGAAGGTTGGTGCAACAAAACTGAAAGTCGTGTAGGGAAAGCTACTTGAACTTTAAGTAATTTCTGCATCAAAATGGTCTGGTGATGTGCATATTGGGGGCAATGAAAGAACAGGTGGTCACTATCGCACTCAGATTCTCCACAGGAACAAGTTGGGTCGTTCGTAATGTGAAATCGCGTTAAATATACTGGGGTTAAGGCATGATTAAATCGTAGTCGGATGATATTAGTAATGTGATGTCGTGTATACGTACCAGTTGCAAAGTGGTTGTTCTAATGCAATGTTGGCAGAGGAGATGCCTTGGGTTGCGTTCACAAAATACTACTCTCCAACTCCGAGTAAATTCGGAGTTAACTCTATCCGTTCATAAAATTAAAGAGTTAACTCTACAAGGCGTTCAGAAAATGCTTTCGAGTTAACTTAGCGTATACTCTTTTTACTCTGCGTAAATAGGTGGGTAGATTTTAGCGCTGTTAACGGAGCGGTTGTTTACGGAGCGGAGGCTCCGGGCGCTTTCAATCGGTGCCTCCGGAGAACCTCCAATTGAATTACAAGCGCGCAGTTTAAACTTGGTACGGGAGAAATGAACGAGCATTTGTACAGGAATTTATAACTTGTCGCTGTTAATGTGAGAAACTACGCCCCTCCGTTAATACTTTAGTTATTTGGCGATATTACAGATAGCATTCTTACGTACAAACATAATAATTATGTAACAGAACCTCCTATTGAATGTCAAGCGCGTAGTGTGAACTTGGTACGGGAGAAATGAACGAGCATTTTTTTCAGGAACTTATAACTTGTCGCAACTATTGTGCGAAACTAGGCCCCTCAGTTAATACCTTAATTATTTGGCGATATTACGGACAGCATTCTTACGTACAAACGTAATTATGTATCCAAACCTCCGATTGAATGTCAAGCGCGTAGTGTGAACTTGGTACGGGAGAAATGAACGAGCATTTTCACAGGAATTTATAACTTGTCACTATTATCGTGAGAAACTAGGTCCCTCAGTTTATACCGGTACCCTTATTATTGGACGATAATACAGATAGCATTCTTACGTACAAACATTGAATGATCGAACTCGATAGCTGCAGTCGCTTAAGTGCGGCCAGTGTCCAGTATTCGAGAGATAGTATGTTCGAACCCCACTGTCGGCAGCCCTGAAAATGGTTTCCCGTGGTTTCCCATTTTCACACCAGGCAAATGCTGGGGCCATAAGACCTATCTGTGTCGGTGCGACGTAAAACAACTAGCAAAAAAAAAGACATTGAATGACAAGCGCGTAGTGTGAACTTCATACGGGGGGAATGAACGAGCATTCTCATATGAATTTATAACTTGTCGCTATTATTGCGCGAAACTACACTCCTTCTTTAACTTTTTTAATGCTATATGTTCGGGGCGTCGACCTTTGACGATCTTTTGCCTCTACTTGCACCATATGTGAGGAAACCTGCGTGTATTATGTAAATGGCGGTAGTGTAAAGTGTTGAATGTGATGAAAGGAACGTTAAGGATGACACAAACACCCAGTCCCCAGACCAGGGATATTAATAATTTAAATAAAAAACTCTGAACCGGCCAGGAATCGAACCCGGGGTCGCCGGATGACAGGCGGACGCGTTGTCACCTACACCATGAGACCGGTTGTTTGTGCCATGTTTCACAGCGCAGTACTTACAGACTTGAACCGCTTGAACTCTTCCGTCCACTCGTAAATAATTATTCTTTACTTCTGCACGTCTTTCGCGTTTTTTACATATGTCCAGAAATTAAAAGCGAATTCAAATTTAACTTGAAACTACTGTATTCTAGTGCCAATACAATGGGAATATCTTCATAATAATGATAATAATAATAATAATAAGTTCTGCACAGGTAGGGCCTGCACTTTTCTGAGAAACAACTGAACCTGTTTAGATATATTGTTTGTTGTATCTACAGGGTTTATACCTACAGGTATATGGGGTATGTATTATATGTCGATATAATTGCATTTTCTTGATAACAAATGAGAGGATGCATTAATTATTCTGAATGACTATACGTTCTTTGTTAAGGGATATTGTGTGGAATATCGGTGATATAGATCAATTTTTGTTTATGTAGGTAACGATTTTTATAGGGCGCCTACATTCATGGACGTAAGTTTGAAATAACAGCCCACTAAGTCCTTACACTGTTGCGAATAGAGCTGGGAACGGAGCAGTTGCTCCTATGATTGCAATCGGTAGTGTGAATGAGCGCTCCCTCCGGTATTCTCCGGTAGTAAACTGTTGCTGGGAAACCAATCGGTGCTTCGGCACGCGAGCGGAGGGCGAGCGGAGGACGGAACAACAGTACTGAATGTGTGCCTCGCTTGCCGTTCCATCCGTGGTGCGCAACGGATGTGCTAGCGACATAGTAAATACTGCTTTATAAGTATGACGAAGGAGAATATAGGAAATATATACATTCTCATTTATCGTTCGTGTTTCATTTGTCGATTACTTTTGTAAAAATTTGCTTTACGTCATGCCGTCTTATGACGACGATGTGACAGGAACGGCTAAGGAGAGTAATTTCTAGGCGTGAAAATGGAAAACGACGTAAAACCATCTTCAGAGCTGCCGACAGTGGGGTTCGAACCCACATTCATCCGGAAGATAGTGGGATCGAATCCCACTGTCGGCAGCCCTGAAGATGGTTTTCCGTGGTTTCCCACTTCTCCTCCAGGAAAATGCCGGGATGGTACCTAACTGAAGGCCACGGCCGCTTCGTTCCACTCCCAAACCTTCCCTATCCCATCTCGCCATAAGACTTATCTTGTGTCGGTGCGACATAAAACAAAACCCAAAGTCTCACGATCCAGGACACTGTCCTTGAGGCGGTATAGGTGGGATCCCTCTCTGCGTCCGAGGGAACACCCAACCCTGGAGGGTAAATTGATGGAAGGATTATTATTATTATTATTATTATTATTATTATTATTATTATTATTATTATTATTATTATTATTGTACTCCCATAACCACTTCTGTGGTTTTCTGTGACGTTAAGGTGCCGACATTTTGTCCCACAGGAGTTCTTTCATGTGCCGGTACAGTAGCGGCGATTAGGGGGGCGAGAGGGGACAGTCGCCCCCCTACTTTGTGGAGAAAACTTTGCATTTGTATTCCATTTTAGCTGGATGAAACAAGGTATTATAGGAATTATTAAAACAAGCAATCTGTACAAGCCCTGTTGTCTTATCAGATAATTATTTGCTTTAATTAATAACGAAATTATTAGCGGAAATACGCAACAAAGTCGTTCACGTGGTTAACCGATTTGTATAGCGCCACAGCGAGTACTGTAGTGGAAACTTTGTATGTGCTGTGAGGAAGTGTACACGTGCAATCGTTAGTCTGGCAGTCTATTTAGTGTCAGGTAGTTTTTTTTTAGTTTGTAGTCAAATACTAAATGATTTTAATTATATAATCACGCCGTACGTCTATTTAATTGTAATACATGTGTAATATTGTTCCTCTCGTGAAAGTTTTATTGTATAGTGTTACGGAGTTTTCCGTGGTAGTTAGAGGTGAAAGAAGGTGCGGGGGGTGAACAGGTCTCAGGCTACGAAATTAAAGTGAATTTAAAATTTAACAAGGTTATATTTTCTTAGCAAAAAACAAGAAATAACAATAATGGCAGGTACAGAGTAGCAAAACCACTAATCGAGAATGTACAATTACAGGATTTGGGGCTCCGAGAGCCAAACACACAATTCTTGAGCAATTAGCCCAACTTTACGATATACAGAATTCAACGAAGGGGCAGAAGACCCCAATCATGCCCAGGAGCACTTGCTCCCAATTACATCATAAAGCCTCCTCGAGGCGCGCAGAAACAAACTTCAAAAGAGCGATCTGCTCTCAAAGGTTAAGCCTATCAAAGGCCACACCAAACTCCACCTTCAAGTTGTCCTCTAAGGACATAAACACAGGGGTAAAGATACCCAACCTACTGAGGCCTATTAAGTGAGAAAAGATAATTACATGGCCTCTAAAATACCAATTTGAGAGGAGGCGAACTTGCGCTCCTAATACACTTTGTTTAAAACCTACTTGGCACTAGGCCGTTAATGCAAGGGCTAATCCCATACTAAAGAGGTGACTTTTAGAAGGAAACAATTTACCTTACGTTAAGGAAGAAACGGCTGTGAAAATAAGTTCACCTCAATGCAATATGAGAGGGAGCTCGAGAGGGTTAAGCACTCTCTATCCCAATATGAAGCTTAAAAGATAGAATAAATACAAAGATTCTTTACATTTTAGGGAAAGTTACATGGTGGAAAAGCTTCGGACCCGCCCCGAGAGTTAAACTGCTGAGCTAGCAAGAAAAGAAGTTATTAATCGGCCATTACCTTGTTGTTGAACTGCTGCCCGAAGGAAGAGGCGCTTCCCGCCCCCTGCTATGTATTTTACACACTGAAAGATGTTACTGAAGTGGCCCAGAGACCCTAAAATCAGCAGTTTATATACTCTCGCAGAAAGTTCGAGGCGTTTCAGGAAGGAAAACACCCGCCCACAATCATTTTATTGGTGGATAAAGAAAACCCCTACACAAGATGAAGAAGAAACACATTATTGGTGGAAAATTAATTAAAGAAATTCGGGATTGGCTAAATTCAAAACAAGGGGAAAGAAAGGGTTAATATTGCCAACTTAAACAATGACTGAAAGAAATTTAGCAAAGAACAAACTTTTGAAATTAAATTTTCTCAAAAAAAAAAAAAAAACAGTTCTTTCACTTCGCACTAGGGTGCACCGTTGTATTCCAGCAGGGGGGGGGGGGTTTCAACTGGCGCAAGGTTTGAATTAGCGGCGTGGAGGTGTACCGCCCGGTACAGACCTCCCCCCCCCCAAAAGTCCCTCCAGGGGTGACACATGAAATTCGTTAAAAACAAGGTCCGAGTTATGATGTTGATATGGAGATTAATTGCAGAAGTATTTATAAAAATTTTCGAAATTTATTCTGATCCAGTTTCAAAATTCTTGTAGTAACTGTTGAAGTAATGTCTTTATGTTTGTAGAAGTTGAATTCAGAAGGAAAATTTTAGTTTTTGAAGTTGAGGAAAAAAAAAATCCTCTAAGTCCACCAGATATTGCTGTTGAATTCCCAAGTGTAGTAATTGCTGATAGTAAATGTCCATGTAGTTGATTAAATATTTCGATGTTGATTAAGTTGGATGGCCAGACCGGCCGTTGCAGCTTGTGTCCAAAGGCGGCCGCTCGGACCCCTCAAGTACCCTGAGATACCCCTCGCCCGCACTATGAGAGGAGCAGTGGTGTTGAAGCACGCCGCGCCCGCGGTGAACCTGCAGGTCGCGGGCCAGTTACAGGTTGTGCGCCGCACATCAGCCTTGGCCGGGAGGAGGGCTCCGGCTCGCCGTGCACCTGTCGTCCTCGCTGGAGTAGAGGGGGCCCTTCCTCTCTCCCAGTCGCGGCACGGCGCCGCGCGGCTGCGGGGGCACTGAAACATTAAAGCTAGGCGGCAGAATTTTGTTGGACCATCATCTTTTTTTTGAGGGCACAGGCTTTGTGGAGAGGTTGAGGGGCCAGCGGCGTGCATATATCCATGGCATTTTATAAGCCACTGTGTGTGGGGAGCAGGAGACGGGAGCGTGGTAATGGCCGAGGCAAAGACAGGATGGCAGTTCAACTGATCGGGGGAGGTTTACAAAAAATAATTACGCTTAAAGGAAACAGATTGCAAGGGCAGAAGGCCTAAAAGTGAAACCTCTCAGAGAAAAAAAATATAACCTTCATATTTCTTTCAAAATAATATGAAGCAAGTTAACACAGAAATTACACCGGTTTCACCTGTGACAGGTGAACCCTAAATATCCTCTCGGTGGCTGGATTACTTAATAACAACGTAACCGGCGTAAGGAAATCGAGAATGATACACGGCCCATGAAATCTGGGGGCAAGCTTGCCCGCGGGAAAAAAGTTCTTGACCATCACCTGGTCACCTACCTTCAAATTGGTGGGTCTCCGTCCACGATCATATCTTTCCCTAACCTTTTCATGAGACACCTTAAGATTGGCTTTAGCTTTCTTCCAAAGATCTTTGATATTATCCGGATCAATTGTCTCGGGTAGAATGGCACTCAGAGACCAGAGGTTAGAGAGCGGCGTGTTGGGAACGAACTTGAACATCAAAGAAGCTGGAGTAAACTTGTGAGATTCATAGACCGCCGAATTCAAAGCAAAAGCTAACCAATGCAGGGACGTGTCCCACCTAGAATGATCTTCATGATGATAGGCAATAAGCGCGGACCTGAGATTACGATTAACCCGTTCAGCCAGAGATGGTTGAGGGTAATAAGCAGAAGCTTGCCCGCGGGAACAAAGTTCTTGACCATCACCCGGTCACCTACCTTCAAATAGGTGGGTCTCCGTCCACGATCATATCTTTCCCTAACCTTTTCATGAGACACTTTAAGATTGGCTTTAGCTTTCTTCCAAAGATCTTTGATATTATCCGGATCAATTGTCTCGGGTAGAATGGCACTCAGAGACCAGAGGTTAGAGAGCGGCGTGTTGGGAACGAACTTGAACATCAAAGAAGCTGGAGTAAACTTGTGAGATTCATGAACCGCCGAATTCAAAGCAAAAGCTAACCAATGCAGGGACGTGTCCCACCTAGAATGATCTTCATGATGATAAGCAATAAGCGCGGACCTGAGATTACGATTAACCCGTTCAGCCAGAGATGGTTGAGGGTAATAAGCAGAAGTCGTGACATGAGAGATGGACAAGTCAAAACAGAATTTACGAAAAAGATTTGATGTAAACGCCTTAGCATTATCAGACACAATATATTGGCACGGACCAAAAGAAGCAAAAATAAAATTTAGGCAAGTAATGGTGGACTGAGCGGTAGCCAGCTTAGTCGGAAATAACCAGGAAAATCTTGTAAAACCATCTACGCATACAAAGATGAACTTGTCGGCATTTCCCTTTGACTGGGGGAAGGGTCCTACATAATCAATATACAGGCGTTCCATGGGGCGCGACGCTTGATGCGAAGACAGAAGGCCTACCTTGGTGGACATGGTTGGTTTACTAAGCAAACAAGATTTACAAGCTTTTACTAGTTCACGGATTTCACCGTCCATACCCTTCCAGATGAACCTTTCACGAATCTTTTTACGGGTTTTAAAGATTCCAAGATGCCCCCCTAATGGGGTCTCATGATAGTACTTGAAGATCATAGGTACAAGAACAGCTGGAACGACAACCTTCATCATCTTATCATGCCTTGATGGGCAACATAAAACACCATTCCTCAGAACATAAGGGACGACATGTTCCCCAGAAGAAAGGGTTTCCATTATCGGAGCCAGCGTCGGATCTTCACGTTGGTATTTCTCGATGTCCCTAAAGAGCATGGGAGCATCTGTTAAGATGGCATTAACATCAGATAGCATGGACTCGGGAGGTGAAGAACTATCGACCGGATCATGGGTCTCGACCTCGTTGGAAAACATACGGCTGAGTCCATCAGCAACAACATTTTCGGTACCTCGGATATGCCTGACATCGAATTGGAAGGCAGAAATACGGATGGCCCAACGGGCTATACGACCAGTACGACGCAGCGTACCTAAGACCCAGCTTAAGGCTTGATTATCTGTCCCCAGGTCGAATTTGACATGTTCCAGATAGAGACGGAACTTTTCTAAGGCAAATAAGACTGCCAAACCTTCGAGCTCATAGATGGAATACTTGGCTTCTTGAGCCGATAGAGTCCTAGATGCATAGGCGATGGGTCGCCTCCCTAGTTCAGTCTCTTGAAGAAGGACTGCAGCTACCGCCGACGACGACGCGTCGGTTTGGACGATGAATTTCTTTGAGAAATCAGGCATAGCAAGGACAGGGGCATTACAGAGAGCTAATTTAAGATCTTCAAAAGCGGCTTGTTGAGAAGGTCCCCACTCGAATTTGATGCCTTTCCTACGAAAAAGGTTTAAGGGCGCCGCTCTATTAGCGAAGTTAGGAATAAACTTCCTGAAGAAATTCACCATACCAATGAACCTGGCGATACCTTTAATGTCCTTGGGAGGTTTAAAATCACGGATGGCCTGTGTTCTAGAATGATCGACGGCAACACCATCAGGTGACACAATATGCCCTAGGAATGACATAGAGGGCTTCGCAAAGGCAACCTTGGACAACTTAACCGTTAACCAGCCTTACGAAGGCGATTAAGAACTTCTCGCAGATGATCTAGATGTTCTTCAAAAGTCTCCGAAAATACGACGACATCATCCAAGTAGTGATACAAGTACTCAAATTTGATGTCGGAGAAGACCCTATCTAGCAGCCTAGTGAGTACAGCTGCTCCCGTGGGGAGCCCGAAAGGCACGCGGTTGTATTCATACAAATTCCAATCCGTGGCAAACGCTGTAAGATGTTTAGACTCTTCCGCTAGGGGAATTTGATTAAAGGCCTGATTCAAATCCAAGATGGTGAAGAACTTGGCCTTACGGAACCATGAAAAACAAGAGTGAAGGTCGGGAAGGGGCACAGATTGTAACACCACCTTCCGATTGAGAGCCCTATAATCAATGACAGGCCTGAAGCCCCCCTTGGGGTTTCGGGACTAGAAAAATAGGCGAATAATACGCCGACTTAGAGGGCCTAATAACACCATCCTTCAACATCTGATCGATGATTTCTTTCAGAGCCTTCATTTTAGGTGGAGATAGCCTATAAGGTGGAAAACGGACAGGAATCGAATCCGTGACCTCAATTTTGTATTCGATAAGGTCAGTAACACCAAGAGTATCAGAGAACACCTCTGGAAACGACTGACACAACTTACGAATACTATCAACCTGCTCCTCAGGTAGATGTCTAAGGTCTAACAACATCTCATCCTGGGTAGGCGAAATAGATGAACATGACGCAGAATTACATTTTAACAAGGGGATTTTACAATTGGAAGCAAATTTGAATGTGCACGACTTACTCTGAAGATCGAGCACAAGACCCGTGTGAGAAATAAAGTCGGCTCCCAATATGATGGGGCAAGACAAGTGCTTAGCCACAAACAATTTGATTTTCCATGTAAATTTAAAAATACGAATTTTGACATTTACAGAACCGAGAATTTCTAATGGAGATGAATTAGCCGAAACATATTGAACAGGAGATGAACCATAGTCAGGTAGTTTACAAACCGATTTCAATTTTGAATACCATTGATGCGAAATAATTGAACAAACACTGCCTGAATCTAATAGAGCTGTTATAGGCTCATTATTTAACTCAATTTTAAGAAAAGAAACAGGTGCGGGGGTATCTGCCGCAATCCTAAGACACACTTTGGGGCATTCAAAAGATGAATTTGAAGACTGAACGTTCCCTGAATTTACGACCTGTTTGCCAGGGGCTGAGCCTTGGGAAGCAGAATTAGTCGACTCAGCCGAAGCCGCTAGTCACTTATTATTAGTGACATTGGTGGAAGTTGCACCAGAAGTTGAGCAGGAGGGGGTGCTATTTGAATTTGGGCAATTCTTGGCAATATGTGAGAAAGCCCCACATTTAAAACAGCCTTGTGATGAGCCAGCTCCATTATTTGCCCTACTAGATTTGATCAATGGACACTTGTTCCGAAGATGGTCAGGCGACCCGCAAGCGTAACATTTACGAGGTGTGACTGATCGGCGAGGTGGAGGCCGAGTATTACTAAAAGAAGGCGGGGGTTCTTTCGCGACACGCAAGGAATCGGCGTATCTAACTCCTTCCGCTGAGACGGCCAATGCTTCAAGTTCAGAGAAGGTTTACGGGCACGCCGCGAAACACAAATATGACCTATAGGATGGTGAAATTCCTTCTACAATAGCCTGTACAATCTGATCTTCAGGAAAATGAAGAGCAAACACCCTAGTATAAAACTTAATGTCTTGTATGAAATCAGCCAGATTTTCATCCAATCTCTGTACTCGATAATAGTACTTCTGAATCAGAGATGACCTCGCGCGAGCAGGAATGAAATTTGCAAGCAAGTGTGCGTGAAAATCTTCAATAGATGACTGTTCAGCTATGGCTCTTACTATTTTGTCTGAGAGAATACCTATTGCATAGGGATAGATGATTTGCAAAATCTGACATGGAGAAAGAGAAAAAACAAGGGCATGATCCTGAAATTCAACTAAAAACCTTAAGAAAGAAATAACTTCACTGGTAGTGTTAACCGAAAACTTCGAGATACCTCTGAGCAACATTGCCAATGGATGAGGCAAGCTGCTGAACCCAGGTGACATCGTAGGTAAAGGTTTCAGTGGCAAAGAAGTTAATTCAGAACGTACATTATTGAACGATGCACGGCGTTCAGACTCGTTGTCCAATGGGGCAGAGATCGTTTGAGCTCCAACTGTTACCCTATTGACTTCTCCCTTAGGAGGCTCTTCCTCGCTACCTACATTCACCGTGGTGGGTTGATCGATTTTGGGAGGAACTTCCCCAGTTAACAATTGGGTAACCTTACTGGATAATTCAGAAATATTTTCAAACAACGTACTAGCTTCCTTCCTCTGAACGTCATTCAACTTCAGAGACAACAGATCGTTAACTCTATTTGAAAAATAAAATAGCCTGGCTTGCACACGCTTAATTTGATTAGGAGAAGGATCATTTTCGTCAAAAAACTAACTACAGATGCTAGCCCAGTAGTATTCTCGGTGATCGTGGAAAGAGAGTCGTCAATTTCTTTCTCTCCCAAAGTGGGGATGGAAATGGGCAAATCAAGGGACTCTCTAAGCTTGTTTGTGTCTACTGCAACCGTGCCTCCAGATTGCACATTTCTAATAGTTAATTCATAGATCAACTCCTCCTTGCGCAAATAGTTGAGATGGAGAACATCGCGAGGGCCGGGCATGATGACAGAAAAATTTTGAAAAAGAAAAAATCAAAATTTCCAGCAACAGAGAAAATTGTTAGAGTTCGAATCAAAACAATGTTTAGCCGTCAAAAGGGGCTAAATTGAGACCCATTCAACCACGCTCTGCTACCACTTGTTACGGAGTTTTCCGTGGTAGTTAGAGGTGAAAGAAGGTGCGGGGGGTGAACAGGTCTCAGGCTACGAAATTAAAGTGAATTTAAAATTTAACAAGGTTATATTTTCTTAGCAAAAAACAAGAAATAACAATAATGGCAGGTACAGAGTAGCAAAACCACTAATCGAGAATGTACAATTACAGGATTTGGGGCTCCGAGAGCCAAACACACAATTCTTGAGCAATTAGCCCAACTTTACGATATACAGAATTCAACGAAGGGGCAGAAGACCCCAATCATGCCCAGGAGCACTTGCTCCCAATTACATCATAAAGCCTCCTCGAGGCGCGCAGAAACAAACTTCAAAAGAGCGATCTGCTCTCAAAGGTTAAGCCTATCAAAGGCCACACCAAACTCCACCTTCAAGTTGTCCTCTAAGGACATAAACACAGGGGTAAAGATACCCAACCTACTGAGGCCTATTAAGTGAGAAAAGATAATTACATGGCCTCTAAAATACCAATTTGAGAGGAGGCGAACTTGCGCTCCTAATACACTTTGTTTAAAACCTACTTGGCACTAGGCCGTTAATGCAAGGGCTAATCCCATACTAAAGAGGTGACTTTTAGAAGGAAACAATTTACCTTACGTTAAGGAAGAAACGGCTGTGAAAATAAGTTCACCTCAATGCAATATGAGAGGGAGCTCGAGAGGGTTAAGCACTCTCTATCCCAATATGAAGCTTAAAAGATAGAATAAATACAAAGATTCTTTACATTTTAGGGAAAGTTACATGGTGGAAAAGCTTCGGACCCGCCCCGAGAGTTAAACTGCTGAGCTAGCAAGAAAAGAAGTTATTAATCGGCCATTACCTTGTTGTTGAACTGCTGCCCGAAGGAAGAGGCGCTTCCCGCCCCCTGCTATGTATTTTACACACTGAAAGATGTTACTGAAGTGGCCCAGAGACCCTAAAATCAACAGTTTATATACTCTCGCAGAAAGTTCGAGGCGTTTCAGGAAGGAAAACACCCGCCCACAATCATTTTATTGGTGGATAAAGAAAACCCCTACACAAGATGAAGAAGAAACACATTATTGGTGGAAAATTAATTAAAGAAATTCGGGATTGGCTAAATTCAAAACAAGGGGAAAGAAAGGGTTAATATTGCCAACTTAAACAATGACTGAAAGAAATTTAGCAAAGAACAAACTTTTGAAATTAAATTTTCTCAAAAAAAAAAAAAAAAAAAAAACAGTTCTTTCACTTCGCACTAGGGTGCACCGTTGTAGTTCTTCAGTAGTGTCCTCTAGAAGAGAATGTTCACACTTCTTACTACAAGCAAAACAAAAATACGTCGAAAACAACACAGTTCAGAAACTTCAAAATTTCCAAGTAGTGACATCTTCAGGATAACTTGAAAATTAACACATAAGACAAAGTTCAGACTTCTTCCAGTAGGGGGGGGGGCGGGTTTCAACTGGCGCAAGGTTTGAATTAGCGGCGTGGAGGTGTACCGCCCGGTACATATAGTATTGAATCAAAATCTCAAATAAATATTATCAACACAGGTAAGTTGGTAGGCTGAGAATCTTTACCTCTCTGTCGAAATTCCATTTAGTAGCTTTTTTTTTTCAGTTTTAATGTATCACGTATATACCTCCCCCCCGCTATATCCCACAAACTGGGGTACTTTGTTGTCTTTACATTTTTTCCCCCTACTTCTAATTCCCAATCGCCGCTACTGCCGGTACACCTGACCACCTTCAGGTACCGCCGAGCAAAGTTGGAATTGAAACCGCAAGCTTGAGCTCAGAAGGCCAGCGCTCTACCGTCTGAACTACTCAGCCCGGTACAGCATATAACCAGTTTCAATCTGTTCGTACTCTTCAGAAAAAATTGAAATGGCGTAAGACTTTTAGTGCCGAGAGTGTCTGAGGACAAGTTCGGCTCACCAGATGCAGGTCCTTTGATTTGACGTCTTTAGGCGACCTGCGCGTTGTGATGTGGATGAAATGATGATGAAGACGACACATACACCCAGTTCCAGCGCCAGCGAAATTAGCCAATTAAGGTCAAAATTCCCGAACCTGCCGGGAATCGAACCCGGGACCCCTGTGACCAAAGGCCAGCACGCTAACCATTTAGCCATGGAGCCGGATGTACTGTTCCGTAATGAATGAGCTACGAGTATAATTAATGTAAGAACATCGTATATAATACATGTTTACATGCAATGGAATATAATTACCACTTAAAATATTTTACTACGTCCGCCTCTGTGGCGTAGTGGTTAGCGTGATTAACTGCCACCCCCGGAGGCCCGGGTTCGATTCCCGGCTCTGCCACGAAATTTGAAAAGTGGTACGAGGGCTGGAACGGGGTCCACTCAGCCTCGGGAGGTCAAATGAGAAGAGGTGGGTTCGATTCCCACCTCAGCCATCCTCGAAGTGGTTTTCCGTGGTTTCCCACTTCTCCTCCAGGCGAATGCCGGGATGGTACCTAACTTAAGGCCACGGCCTATCCCTTCCAATCTTCCCATCCCTCCACAAGGCCCCTGTTCAGCATAGCAGGTGAGGCCGCCTGGGCGAGGTACTGGTCATACTCCCCAGTTGTATCCCCCGACCAAGAGTCTGAAGCTCCAAGACACTGCCCTTCATGCGGTAGAGGTGGGATCCCTCGCTAAGTCCGAAGGAAAAACCGAACCTGGAGGGTAAACAGATGATGATGATGATGATGATGATATTTTACTACCAGTATTAATAATATTGTTAACGCATTTGCAACGGTATAATATATGCCAATATTCAATCTACAGTATTCTATCCACCTGCACCTATTGCAAACTGAACGTCAGCAGATCAAAATCTGTTATTCATAACGTAACAAATAATGCGGCGATCTTGAAACGACTACATCATTTGAATGACAAACGTAGGGGAACACATGCATCTGTGGAATTAGTACTGAAATCTAAATTGTAATTCCTCCTAAGATCACCGTTGCAACATTGCCCACATCAAAGCATTTGAATTTTCCGCCAGTGAATTCAATCGGAGGACTACCGGAGGTCTCCGGAGGAGCGCTGTAATCGTATTATCCGATTCAATCAACAGGAGGTCCGCCTCCTTTTCACAGCGCTAGTAAGTAGATTTAACTCGACATGCGCAGTAGTGATGGGTCGAACTAGCTCTTTTGAGGGAGCTAGCTCATTCGCTCCCGCTCCTAACTGAGAGTCGTTCAAAAGAGTCGACTCTTGTGAGCGGAAAGGTAGGAGCGAGCCAGGAAGTCAGAGGCCGCTCTCCGCTCCAGGTTCGTTCGTTCATTCGTTCATCCGGTTTAGGCAACGAGCTAGAGGGCAGACGGCTCTTTATGACTTCCGGTCGCTCTGTATGACTTCCGGGAACGAACGATATAGCGCAAATAGTTTATATTTTCCACAACAGATGGCAGCACAACGTCTAGTTCAGAAAGCTTCTCTTGAAATAAAACAAATAAACAAACGCACTCCTGGCAACATTGGCAAATAATCTAACTATAAAGCTTTATATACAGTAACGAAGAAATGATTAACAAATATGCAGTATTAATGGATAACATCTAATATTAATTTGCCCATGTTCCTTTCTTCTTAAAATGATGCTTTTCAAGACTGAATGCACCGTGACGAGACGTATGTTCATGATATTGGCAATACTTACACGTTAATAAATAATTGTTTAAGAATGTAATGGGATGTAAGTTACTATAGTATACACTAAGCCATGAGTTTTTTATTCAGAAACGCCCAAAATAGCGTGATTTTACATCTTCTAGATTAATCATGACTCCCGTTTTTATTTGAAGGAGCGAGATGGTGCGAGATAGATCACCTTCACCTTTTACACAACAGATGGCAACACAATATACAGTTTGGTACCAAGGTCTTGTTTGGTACGCTACTCTTGGAATAAAACAAATGTACATCGCTGCCAACATTCGCAATTAATCCAATGATAAAGTTTTATACAAAGTAACGGAGAAACGTGTCACAAATATACAGTGTTGATTAATAACATCTAATATTACTTTGCCTAAGTTCCATTCTCCTTAAAATGATGTCTTTCAAGATTGAATGCACCGTACGGGACGTTGTTGTTGTTTGAGTCATCAGTCCAAAGACTGGTTTGATGCAGCTCTCCATGCTACCCTATCCTGTGCTAACCTTTTCATTTCTACGTAGCTATTGCATCCTACATCTGCTCTAATCTGTTTGTCATATTCATACCTTGGTCTACCCCTACCGTTCTTGCCACCTACACTTCCTTCAAAAACCAACTGAACAAGTCCTGGGTGTCTTAAGATGTGTCCTATCATTCTATCTCTTCTTCTCGTCAAATTTAGCCAAATCGATCTCCTCTCACCAATTCGATTCAGTATCTCTTCATTCGTGATTCGATCTATCCATCTCACCTTCAGCATTCTTCTGTAACACCACATTTCAAAAGCTTCTATTCTCTTTCTTTCTGAGCTAGTTATCGTCCATGTTTCACTTCCATACAATGCCACGCTCCACACAAAAGTCTTCAAAAACATCTTTCAAATTCCGATATCAATGTTTGAAGTGAGCAAATTTCTTTTCTTAAGAAAGCTCTTCCTTGCTTGTGCTAGTCTGCATTTTATGTCCTCCTTACTTCTGCCATCGTTGGTTATTCTACTACCCAAGTAACAATATTCATCTACTTCCTTTAAGACTTCGTTTCCTAATCTAATATTCCCTACATCACCTGCCTTCGTTCGACTGCACTCCATTACTTTTGTTTTGGACTTATTTATTTTCATCTTGTACTCCTTATCTAAGACTTCATCCATACCATTCAGCAACTTCTCGAGATCTTCTGCAGTCTCAGATAAAATAACAATATCCTCGGCAAATCTCAAGGTTTTGATTTCCTCTCCTTGGACTGTGATTCCCTTTCCAAATTTCTCTTTGATTTCCTTTACTGCCTGTTCTATGTAAACATTGAAAAGGAGAGGGGACAAACTGCAGCCTTGCCTCACTCCTTTCTGGATTGCTGCTTCTTTTTCAAAGCCCTCGATTCTTATCACTGCAGACTGATTTTTATACAGGTTGTAGATAATTCTTCGTTCTCGGTATCTGATCCCTATCATCTTCAGAATCATAAATAGCCTGGTCCAATCAACATTATCGAATGCCTTTTCTAGATCTACGAATGCCATGTACGTGGGCTTGTCCTTCTTGATTCGATCCTCTAAGATCAGACGTAAAGTCAGGATTGCTTCACGTGTTCCTACATTTCTTCTGAAGCCAAATTGATCTTCCCCCAACTCAGCTTCAACTTGTTTTTCCATTCTTCTGTAAATAATACGTGTTAAAATTTTGCAGGCATGAGATACTAAACTAATAGAGCGGTAGTTTTCACACCTGTCAGCACCGGCTTTCTTGGGAATAGGTATAACAACATTCTGCTGAAAATCGGATGGGACTTCTCCTGTCTCATACATCTTGCACACTAAATGAAATAACCTTACCATGCTGGTTTCTCCTAAGGCAGTCAGTAATTCAGCGGGAATATCATCAATTCCAGGTGCCTTGTTCCTATTTAGGTCACTCACAGCTCTGTCAAACTCTGACCTCAAAATTGGGTCTCCCATTTCATCAGCATCAACAGCCTCTTCATGTTCCAAAACCAAATTATCTACATCGTTACCTTGATACAACTGTTGGATATGCTCCTGCCATCTTTCTGCTTTTTCATCTTTCCCTAGAAGTGGCTTTCCATCTGAGCTCTTAATATTCATACACCTAGATTTCCTTTCTCCAAAGGTTTCCTTGATTTTCCTGTATGCAGCATCTACCTTTCCCAGGACCATACAGCCTTCGACATCCTTGCACTTCTCCTTCAGCCATTCTTCCTTAGCTACCTTGCACTTTCTATCCACTTCATTCTTTAATCGCCTGTATTCTTTTCTGCCCTCTTCATTTCTAGCATTCTTGTATTTTCGTCGTTCATCAATCAGGTCTAGTATCTCCTGAGTTATCCACTGATTCTTAGTTGATCTTTTCTTCCTTCCTAACATTTCTTCAGCAGCCCTACTGACTTCATTTTTCATGACTCTCCACTCTTCCTCTACTGTGTTTCCTTCAGCCTTTTTCATTTAGTCCTTGTGCAACATGTTCCTTGAAACAATCCATCACACTCTTTTCTTTCAACTTGTCTATATCCCATCTTTTTGCATTCTTTCCTTTCTTCAATTTCTTCAATTTCAAATGGCATTTCATGACCAACAAGTTGTGGTCAGAGTCCACGTCTGCTCCTGGGAAAGTTTTGCAATCCAACACCTGGTTTCTGAATCTCTGCCTAATCATAATGAAGTCTATTTGATACCTTCCAGTGTCTCCAGGTCTCGTCCACGTATACAGCCGTCGTTTGTGGTGTTTGAACCAAGTATTGGCGAGGACTAAATTATGGTCAGTGCAGAATTCAACCAGCCGACTTCCTCTTTCGTTCCTTTGTCCCAATCCAAATTCTCCTACTGTGCTACCTTCTCTTCCTTGTCCTACCACTGCGTTCCAGTCTCCCATCACAATTAGATTCTCGTCACCTTTGACATATTGTATTAAATCTTCTATCTCCTCATATATTCTTTCAATTTCTTCATCATCCGCTGAACTAGTAGGCATATAGACCTGCACTATTGTGGTGGGCATTGGTTTGGTGTCTATCTTGGCGACAATAATTCTTTCACTATGCTGGTCGTAGTAGCTTATCCGCTGCCCTATTTTCTTATTCATTATTAAACCAACTCCTGCATTACCCCTGTTTGCTTTCGTGTTGATAATTCGGTAGTCGCCTGACCAAAAATCCTGTTCTTCCTGCCAACGTACTTCACTTATACCAACTACATCTAACTTTAGCCTATCCATCTCCCTTTTCAGATTCTCTAACCTACCACAACGATTCAAACTTCTAACATTCCACGCTCCGACTCGCAGAATGTCAGTATCCATCTTCCTGATGATCGCCCCCTCTCGTGTAATCCCCACCCGGAGATCCGAATGGGGGACTAGTTTACCTCCGGAATATTTTACCCGGGAGGAAGCCATCATCAGTACATCATTCATACAGAGAGAGCTGCGACGTATGTTCGAGATATTGGCAATACTTCCGTTCGACCCCGGCAATCCAGATAAGCATAAGAAGAATATTCCTGTGCACGTAGTTTACATTTCACTCAAAAGATGTCATCAGAATATCCTCTTTCGACTGGAGCTGCAGAAAGTTTCTCACTTGACACTCCGCGTTGGGACAACAGATTCTTTCATTCATTAATGCAGCGTAGGAAACATAACTGATTAAAAGCGATCTTTAACGAAAATAATGGAAACTACTATCAGCACAAATGTACATATAACCAAGTATACTACAGTACGCATAGCATTTTGCCTATTTTTCGTGTACAGTATGGTCACAGTCTCTTCTATTTTTTTTTTTTTTTTCAAGAACGATTAAACCGTATGAGTCGTATATGTTCGATATATTGGCATTCCTTACACTATCTAAACTTACTTCTTCTTCCGCTTCGACCACTTTTCCCACACTTGTGGGTTCGCGGGTGCGAACTGTTCCGCAAATGTGGATTTGGCCCTGTTTTATAATAAGTAATAATGTTACTGGCTTTACGTCCCACCAACTACATTTACGGTTTTCGGAGACGCCGAGGTGCCAGAATTTAGCCCCGCAGGTGTTCTTTTACGTGACAGTAAATCTACCGACACAAGGCTGACGTATTTGAGCACCTTCAAATACCACCGGACTGAGCCAGGATCGAACCTGCCAAGTTGGTGTCAGTAGGCCAGCGCCTCAACCGTTTGAGTCACTCAGCCCGGCTGGCCCTGTTTTATGACCGGATGTCCTTCCTGACGCTAACCTTATGCGGGGGGAAGTAATCAATATTGCGTGTTTCTATGGTAGTTGGTATTGTGGTGTGTTGTCTGAATATGAAGAGGAAAGTGTTGGGACAAACACAAACACCCAGTTCCCGAGCCAGAAGAATTACATTCCCGACTTGGCCGAGAATCGAATCCGGGACCCTCTGCAGCGAGGGTCTCAATGCTGACCATCCAGCTAAGGAGTCGGACTTCTTACACGTCAATAAATAATTATTTGAAAATGTACTGCGGTATACACGTTGGCATGAGTTATTTAGCCTATATTTTAAAGCCAAAACTAGTGTTATTTTCTATTTGCCTTAATTCGATTTAAAACTACGGTATATTATTTTATCCACTGTACCGTAAAACCGAAAGATTTTGGCAATATGTTAATTCATAACTACGAACTCATTTAAGAAACAGATGAGGATTTGTCAGAGTATTTCAGACAGAATAAAACTACGCCGTTTCCACTTGCCGAGTGGTATATTCAGTATTCTGGATAGCGACTGTTTGTTCGTGCTTAGTCGAGGTTAGTTAACCCGAACTTCGTGTCGTTTATTTGCTCCTAACCTACTGGATCTATACTAGGCCCTACATCCTTCATAGATTATGAGTGCATACAGGAAGTGAACAGGTAAGTATTGCTCAATAACATGTTGTTTATTTCATTTCATTGTTTCGTTACGTTGCAAGTTGCCAGAACTATGGCACAAAAATGTACCTAACAAACAGACCAGAACCCAGTCTTGCCTAAGCCACGGACGAGTGAGGTCGCGTTGAGCGGAGGGTCCCGGGAGTGGGAGGTGTGGGTGAAAGTGCCGAGAGCTGGAAGGTTGTGGAGAAGTGTGCCGACAATGATTAGCATAGAGCAGTACAGGGCGACGGTAGGAAGATGGCAGGGAAGAATGAAGAAAGAAGAAATGAAATTAGGAAGGTGTTATACGGATTTGGAGAGAAAAGGTGAATTATTGCTATCAGCGGCGGTGATTTTAATTTTGCTATGTATTGGGGGGGGGGTCGAATTGAACCCAGGCCCGACCCCTAGTAGAAATGAAGAAAGGGAAAATATGGACGCATTCAAAAGAGCTGTAAAAGAGGTGGTGGAAGAAGTTGGCCCTTTTGAGCAAATTAAAAATATGATTAAGGAACAAACCAGGGAATTTGAAAGAATGGAGGTATGGTTAAGAGAGAAAACGGAAGACATAACAGTACAAGTGAGACATAACACCGGAGAAGTGGCAGCATTAAGGGAAGAAATAGGACGAATAGAAAAGGAGAACTTGAAGCTGAAAATAGAAGTGGAAGCAAATACTTTATATCGAAGAAAGAAGTGCTTATTTATCTATGGTGTGCCTGAAGAGTTGAGAGAAGACAAAGTACTGACAACTTACAAAGTTGTGGACTTAATACAGGGGAAGTTGAAACTTAATTTTAGTGAAGTAGATATAGATGATGTGCAGAGGGTGGGAAAAATTAGGGGCAAAAGGCCTATCAAACTAGAACTGTTTTCTACGTTGATGGCTGATGCTGTGGTAAGAAGTGCGAGTAACATGCAGAGAGAGAAAATATGGATCAAGAGAGACGTTGGATGGGAGACGATTAGGAACGAGAAAATACTTAGAAAACACAAGATTCGTGCAATAAATCAAGGTTTGAGAGCGACTATTAAAGGGCAAGAGCTAGTGGTAGCAGGCAGAAATTGGAAGAAAATTTGGACTGTAAATGGACTGATTGACTTAGACAGGAGGATAAAAGAAGACGAAGAAAAAGTGAGTAGTGCAACGGAAGGTAGGAAAGTGAGGAGTGATATCAGTATTAGTATGGACTTAGAGATGAAGGCAAAGCGGGCTGAAGAAGAAGGGAGCAGTGCAGCGAGTAGTGGAGAGAATAGGCAAAATACAAGAAGTAACAGTGTAAGTGTAATTATAGGAAGTAGTTCTGAAAAGGGTCAAGAGAGACAGAGCGAGGTGCTAAGTGGAAGTACGATCAACGGTAAGGAAAGAGCAGTGGACGGACAATGCAGGAGAGAGGCTGAAGAACAAAGGGGTAATGAGGGAAAGGAGAATGAGCAACAAGAAGCCGAGAGAGCTGGGTGTAGTGGTGTAGTTAGACAAGATCAGGGTATAAAAGTAAGTCCAAAGTTAACCTATGAGTACCTCGCACAGAATTTGAATTTGAGCAGAGGGAGAGATAGAAGATATACGGACAATATGATGAGAGCTAGGTTAAAAGTAGTAAAAAACAATAATATAGTGAGTAAGTAAGTAATTAAGGGCGTGGAGGCTGAAATGTTGTGATGGAGAAGTGGTATACAAGTTATGATATGTTAAAGGGTTGAAAGATGGTGTCGGAGAAGTGGTGGTATAATATGGTGGATGGCAGTTTGTTGTTATTTGGAGCTGGAGGAGTGATGCTAAATGTGGTGTTGGATAAGTGTTGTAATTTGGCTATTTGTAAATTTTGGTTCGGTGGAAGATGGAGTTTTAGGGAGGTAATTATGATGGGTAATAGGATGAATATGAGTGTATGGCAAATTGAGCAAATTATGATATGTTACAGAGTTTAAATGTGGTGTGGGAGAAATGGTGGTATAAGAGGGTGAAGTGTAGTGTTGGAAGTATTGAAGGCTTAGTATTTAAGTTATGCTATGTTATAGGGTTGAAATGTGGTGTTGATGGCTATTTAATTTTTGGAGATGGAAACAGGTGAGTTTATTATCATTTTGTATTGTATTGGTGACTGGTATAAATGCGGAGTGATGGCAGACGAGTGTGTGTTAGGGCTGATAGCCTAGTATTTATGATTAGGTGATGTATGGTTTGCTATTATGTGTATTGAGATGGTTTATTTACGGATGATTGCGTGGGAGTTGGGAGGTGGTATATTGTATTGGTGTTTGAATTTTTGGAGCTGGAGAGAGGCGAGTTTATTATCATTTTGTAAATTTTTGGTTTGTTTGTAATATAGCGAGCAAATGTTGTGATGACGAGTGTGTGCTAGGGCTGAAATGTGGTGTTGGAAGTAGAGGTGGTAAATGTGGAAATGTGGTGTTGGAAAGGTATGGAGAAGTGGGGGTGTACTCATGAGTAAGTTGTATTGAATGTGATGATGGTATATGAGTGGGTGGTATTTGTGGATGTTGAAATGTGGTGTTGGAAAAGTATGAAGTGTAGTAATGTAATTTGGCTATTTGTAAATTTTGGTCTGGTGGAAGATGGAGTTTTCGGTAGGTAATTATGATGGGTAATAGGAGGAGTATGAGTGTATGGTAAATTGAATAAGTTATGATATGTGATATGTCTGTTAAATAGATTGAAATTAGAGAAGTTGGAAGTGGTGATATGAGATAGTGGAAAGCAGAAGGTGAGTGTAATTGTCGGAGAAGTAGAAGTGGTATATATAGAAATGAGGTGTTGGAAATGTGGTTATGAGGTGATGTATGGTGTGGTATTGAGATGGTTTATTTACGGCTGAATTCGTAGGAGTTAGGAGGTGGTATTGTGTCTGGTATGAGTATTGAATTTTTCAGAGTTGGAGAGAGATGATTTATGATCATTTTGTAAATTTTGGTTTGTTGGTGCAGAAGGGTCGAAGAAATATGTTGTGGGAGAGGTGTCGAAATTTCAATGTTATTATGGAGTGGTATGACGGAATGAAATGAAATGAAATGAAGCAATATTACCGAGGTTTTGTGAAAGTTGTGGTATGGTGGATTGGAATGTAATGACGGAATATTGTTGTTATTTTGGCTGGTTTGGTATGTAGTCGCGTAATGTTGCTGTGGTAGTTTATTTTGGAGTAGGTCAGGGAACAATAAAGCTGATGTAAATGCTGAAGGTAAACATAGGCATGGTTGGCCTGAGCACACCAAAGCAGAGTAGGTCAAACAGAAAAAAACAATGGCGGTGTGGGAATGTGCTGAGTAAGAAAGGACAGTTGGTGGAAGGTGTAATCTTGCTCCGGGATCACATATGTGATATATTGCAAGTAAGGCAAACGGTTCATAGAGGGAATCTACCGTTGGCCAGTTGATTATTAATATTATTATTCCTTTATTATTATTATTTTATTATATTATTATTATTATTATTATTATTATTATTATTATTATTATTATTCCTTTATTATTATATTATTATTATTATTATTATTATTATTATTATTATTATTATTATTATTATTATTATATTATTTGTTTGTTTATTTATTCAGCTATTTATTTAGTTGTAGGGTGGCTTAGGTAAGACTCTATTGTGAACATGTATTGGGGCTAAACGCCTGTGATGTTCATCAATAAATTGTATTATTAAACAGACCAGAACCACTGCACTCTGCACTCAGAGCACTGACTGAATGCGGGAAGAGGCTAGACTGGGCAGCCTATAAAAAAGAAAGCGGCTTCAGCACGTCACGTGATTATCTGAGGCTAGAAATGAACGAGAGTCGATGTGACGAGCTAGCTCTTTCTTGGAGTCGCTGCTGATAAAAGAGTCGGCTCGTGCTAGCTCTCAGGGAGCAAGGAGGGAGCTAGCTCATGCAAGAGTCGACTCGTAATTGAACGACTAGCTGTTGATAAAAGAGTCGGCTCGTGCTAGCTCTCAAGGAGCAAGGAGGGAGCTAGCTCTTACAAGAGTCGACTCTCATTGAGCTAGCTCTCTCCAATGAGTCGTTCAAAAGAGTCAGTTCGTTCATGAACGACCCATCACGCGCAGTAATGCATTCATTGGTGGCGGTGAAAAATATTAACTGCGGCTATATTGACATGGCAATGAATTCAAATTATTTTCAATTGTTGACAAAGAAGGGCGTTATGTATTGAATAAAGAAGGGGATATTTTCGTTTAAAACAGGAAAAATAGGCACCGTGCCAATTTTAATAACCGGCGGAAATAACATGATTGAATTTTTATAAGAAAACCCATGTTATAAATGAGCAGCTGATTTATTAACCTCAACTTTATGAGATTTCCATGGGAAAATGCAACGTAACTTTTTAATATTTTAGATGACCTTCGGAATGAGACTATTTAATTATACGATCAGAAATACCACACAGTTCATTTATAATTCTCACGAAACCGATCTGTACGAATCAGGTGCTAAGAGCCAAATTACAACCAGAATTTTTTTTCGTGGGTCTTGCAATGGTCTTCCTCGTTCCCCGATTTTGGATTTAGAAAGTTTAGGGCCAATGACTCTGAGTAGATGTTCGAATGCTGATCCGGCAATCGGAAATGTTGTTTAAATTCAGTTTCGTCGTAGTTGTTAACAACATAATCTTTACAGTTAGTTGTCCTAAATGGCTTATCGTGCACCAGTGCGGAGCCAATTTATTGGTATTCATCATCAATGTAATCAGATTGTTCCTACGAGGTAAAGAATAACGGATACTGTTTTAAGGCACAACTTGGTGAGGAAAGTAGTAATAACTCATATAGCACGCTGCTATGAAGAAACTCGCCTGGAAATTAGACATTAAATTCCTCGCAAATGAGGTTATGGTAAAACAAATAACCTTCCTTAATTGGTTAGCCATATTCTGTTACTCTGTATTCACTCGAAGCGTTCACGAAATACCGTTACTCAGAGTTAACTTTACCAGTTACTCCGCGATACTCTACTCTACTCGGAGTCGTATTTTGTGAACGCAGCCTTGGAGTCTGAGAGTGAAGCCCAATGACAGTCGTCTATATAGGGAGCGTGGTCGTATATAGGCGCGAGAACGCATGCTATTAAGGACGAGCTGACAGCCGTGGTGAAAGGACGTACGTGCCTCTCGCTCCGCTTTCTCTCTCCTTGCCAGGCGCTCGGTACTTCTCAGTGCTAACCAGGCAGCTGTACTTATTAGCACGACTTCGGAAGAGCATTTGTCTGAGCTGAGCACTTTTCAGCGCACGCTTTTTCTGTTTCAGGAACTTTCCTTTCAGGATGAAGAAGTCGAACGAGAGGCGTGCGGACCCCAGGAACGTGTGGCATGCGGGGGACACGCGGACATCAGGACGACTACGGCGGACGACGACGAGATGGAGTGGGACGCCTACAGGGACGGGTGCGACCCCCCTGACGGCTTCGAGTTCCGAGAGAGCTCCGCTACCCCGGCGGACCCGGTTCTCCTCGTCTACTACCGGCCGGGGGAAGACGCAGCCAAGGAGCGGGACGGGGTCCTGAATTTCATGCGCCACCCCGTGTCCAAGGGGGCCAGGATCTCCTCTACACAGAGCGTCGAGAGCTTCCTCCCGGGAGGCTTAATCATCAGGGACCCCAGGCAGGAGCGCCTGGATTATATCGCGAGAGATCTCTCTCAGATATACCAGGTCATCCGGCTACCAGCCAAGGACGACGCACCAGGGATGTTCGACGCCTACATACGGAGGCACAGTACCAGCACGGCCGCCATCCAGACGGACAGGAGGGACCGATGGACGAGGAATAAGGCGGTTAATACCGACTTAGTCCTCCCGTCCACGCCGGACACCAGCGACGCCACCACGGAGGTGGAGCATGACGCCCCCTGGCGCCGCGACTGCGACCCAGGCTGAGCGGCTCGGAACTGCGAAGTGGACGCAGACCGCTCCTCCAAGGGCCACCTCCACGAAGTGGTCGCAGACCCAGGCCTACAAGGAAGGGCCTGTCACCCGGGCGCAATCCAGGAAGGTGCCCCTGATGGCGGATGGCAGCACAGCAGTGGAAAAGGACGCCCCATGGCGTTCGGAGGCTGCTACCCAGGCCCAGCCTGCCATCGTGTCTGTCGAGCTGCAGACCTCGATGTGCGCCCCCCAGGACCGGGAACGCAGTCGAGTGTTAGCACCGACCGACGCCGCTGCCGTCAGCCAGGAGAAGGAGGAAGACGGCGACGCAGCGGAGCCATCAGCTACCCCGGGGTCACCAGGCCGGGAGGAGGGCCACCAGGACGAGGCCTCTTCCCCTGCCAAGAAGAAACCCCCGGAAAGAAGAAGAAGACGACGCCGGACCAGGAAGCAGAAGGCGACGCCGGCCCAACAGGAGAGGGCCGCCCAGCCGCAACCCAAGACTGCCCCCAGGACAGCAGTCAACCGAGGAGCCAATCAGGAGAGGACCTCAGCGGGTAGCGGCAGTCAGGTGAGAGTAAAATGTCCCCCTCAGCAGCTCTTGCAGTGTTTCCGCTGTCTGAGGTGGGGCCACCGTCAAGTTAGCTGTGGACTCCAAGTGAAGTGCAACTGCTGTGGTGGTGATCACCACTACACGGCCTGCGCAACACTTAAGGAGGCGCCGGTGTGCGCCAACTGCGCGGGGGGCCACCCGGCCTCCCACCACAGTTGCCCAGTCTACAGGGCCATGGCGCGGGCAGAGAGGAGGGAGGCCCGGCGCCATGACCCACCCCCTTCCAGGAGGCCCCCGCCTCGGCGGGCTTGGCCTCATTCTCCGGGATCGGAGACTGGGTACAAGGTACCCCAAGGAGGTGGAGCCGTGCGACAGGCCCTAGTGGTACTCGACGCATGGCTCCGCAGCCGGCAAGGACCGCGCTAGTCACAGCAGTGCCCAGACAGACTGATCCCCAGGTGATGGAATGGCAAGGAATTGGTTTATGTTTTGTGCATGTTACCTGTTCCTAACTAACACAACCTCTGGTCTTTCTCCAGCCCACATCCTTGCATGTGCTATCAAAAGATGTCAGGTTTTACATGTAGGCTCTTTCTTCTTTCTGCCTATGTGGTTTTTCCCTGACCCTTCAATACCATACTTCAATACCATATACCTAACACAATATCGCCTGGTAGCGTGTCTGACATGGAAACAGGCAGATACTCCTTGTATCACTTCCCACTCCTCCCTGCTATCTCTTTCTTCTTCTTAGAAATAATAGCATGTCGGAGGCCATGTAGATTGAGTCGTTGGTCATGTGGGGGGAGCGGGCTTCGGGCCCCCCCCCCCGAAAAAAAAAAAAAGCATGCTATTAAGCTAGCATTCGAGATTGTGCTCTGTAAGCATATGGACATGCAGCGCTTATTGCCCGGACTGTGTGTTGTGTGATTGTGCGAGTGTGGTTGGAGATAGGAGATTGCTGACCCTTGCTTCCCACTGGTTTTGATTTGGGGTCCCGACCCCCTGGCCAGCCAATCAGATGACAACCCCTGCTACAACTACTGACAACGATTGGGTGAAGTTGACGGAGGCTGCTGGCTCACAAACCAGCTCCTCCATGATACACTTGCTCCCTGACGAAGAAACTATAGAAGAACAGGCCAAAATTCTTGCTGCCCTTCAGAAACATAACGACTCCTCGGCTACGTCACCTAGTAAAATCTTTAACAAACGTACTAATAAATTTGAACCTCTTTCGGCATTGCCCACCAGTGGCAGCACTGGGCCACAGGCACTAGTGCCTGCACAGTCTCAGACACCACGGACAGAGACTGCTGCCGCCCCCTCTACGAGTGCCTCCTGTTCGGCGCCACCACGGTCTGTGAGTGACGGGAATGGGACTGCCAATGCCTCCGCTCCTGGTGGGGGGGGGGGGTCGAGGACATGGAAGTAGTACAAACCATCCCCAAGAAAAGTCGCTGCCGCCGGTAGTGGTTCATGATAAAACCAACTACCAGCAGCATTATAGATATCTGAAACAGCGATGCACTGGCGATCTAAGGGTAATCAACACTAGGGATGCTCTTAAGTATCACGTTGACTGTGAAGAAGACAACCGGCTGTTGACTCAATATTTCGAGAGTTCCAATGCTAATTTCTACACCTATCAGCTGCCTAGTCAGCGGTTGCTGAAGGTGATTATTCGGAATATCGTTTCAACAGTCGATGTTGATTGGGTTAATGAAGAGCTGCTTGCCCTCGGGTACGAACCCAAGGACATTTATCAGTACAGCAAACGGGATGCCACCACCAAAAAGGTTACCCTATGAGCGTTTTTAGTGTCACTCTACCAAATAATGAATTCAGTAAGACCATCTACACGGTTCGCTCCCTATGTGGTGCATGGGTTACGATTGAGGCTTACCGGGCCGCGACGGCCCTTCCCAATGTTACCGATGCCAGCGGCTGGGCCACACCGCTAACTATTGCAAGATGTCTATTAGGTGCGTCAAGTGTGGAGAGAACCACTTGGCGGCTGCCTGCCCGCTTAAACCGGAGGCACCTGCCAAGTGTGTTAACTGTCAAGGGGAACACCCAGCTTCGTGGAGAGGGTGCCAACTATTTAGAGAGGCCATTGCTAAGAAGCAAACACTAGAGCAACTCAAAGCACAGAAAAAGAGTGCTCTGCCACCCTCACGACCTGTCACTGAAGGGATCTCGTTCGCGGGCCTCTTCGGCGGCGCTGCTGCCCCTTCGCCATCTCCTGCTGCCACCACTTCAAGTAGCATTGGGAACTCCCTTCCTGACCTGTCAGGTTTAGCTGACATCATTGGTCTGCTTCGGCAGATTGATTTTTCCAGACTTATCCCTATACTTAAGGATACATTGACTAAATTGAGCTCGTGCACTAGCACTTTTGACAAAATTTAGGTTCTGATTGATGCCGCCATGCGGTATTTCTCAGCCCCTTAGACGACGCGACAGACGCCACGGACTATGGACTTAAAGGTTGGTGCTTGGAATTGTCAAAGTGTTGTCGGTGAGAGATATGAGCTTGATGCTTTTATCTCTGACCATAACATAGACATCGTGCTGCTGGGTGAGACGTTTCTGAAAGAGCATATGCCTTTTAGAATCAAACATATGATAGTCTACTGGAAAGACAGGATCGGGATGAAGAGTGGGGGTGTGGCCGTGCTGGTTAGGTCTAGCCTTACCCATCACGTGCTCGACCCCCTCCCCCACTCCGTGCTAGAATCCCTCGGGATTGAAATCCGACATCGGGACTATCATTACAGAATTTTTTCGGCTCATTTACCACCTGATGCACCTTTAAATCTTGTAGAACTAAATGCTCTATTAGAAAACCCTGGCCACGTACCCACCATAGTGGCTGGTGACCTTAATTGCAAGCACCCAGACTGGAACTCCAGGGTTGCCAATCCAAAGGGGAGAATCTTAAGTGCTTATATGAGAGACAGTGACGTCCAGGTGTGCGCTCCCACGGAGCCCACGATATACCTGCCTAATGGGTTGCCTGACGTCATAGATGTGACAGTCTCAAAATATGACAGCAGAAACATTGATTTTGTTGTTCCATGTCAACTCAATTCAGACCACAACCCCATTGTTTTCAATCTTACCTGGGAGCGTCTGGAGGGGCCATCTCGTTCGATCCCTCCCTCCAACCTGGACTACCACAGGTTTACGAAACGTGGACAGAAATTTAAAACCTTTTGATATCCGCACTCGGGATGACATTGACCGTGCAGTTGAGCACCTTACCCGTAAGATGCTCAATGCTCGGAAACACATCCATGAAGTTGCTCGAAATTCTCGTTCGACCCGCAGTCCACAAGTTGAGGAGGGTCTTCCCGATCTCCTCAAGGATTTGATCATGATAAAGAACCGCTATTGGAAGAGATGGCAACTCTTCCGCGATCCCGCCGACCGGGCGGAATACAAGGAACTTGCCAAGGTCGTCCGCCAACGACTGCTGGAACATAAGATTGAAAATGGGAGGAACTCTGTCGCACTTTCACTGAAAACGACTCAGACCGCGAGTTCTGGAGGGTTACTCGTAGTCTGACTCGAACCCAGGAACCTAGTCTTGCTCTTCATGGCCGACAGGGACTCGTATTCTCCCCCTTGGAGAAAGCTGAAGCTTTCGCTGACTCAATTGAGAGTCAGTGTGTAGTACACTATACCCACCACGATGACGACCGTACAGGCAGATAGATCGAACGAAAAGCTGCATTTTTCAGGCAAAGTAGGATGCCACGTGACACTGTGACTGACATCACACCTGCGGAGGTCCGCAAATTAAAAGACTCAGTGAGAATAAGTCTCCCGGGGCTGATAAGGTCACTGCTAAGGAAATCAAGTCCCTCCCCTATAGAGCGGTGGTATTCCTTGCCACCATCTTTACAGCCTGCCTTTCCATAAGCTACTACCCGTCGGCCTCGAAGACGGCAAAGGTTTGCCTTATTCCAAAGCCAGGGAAAGACAGGCTGTTTCCTCAAAATTACCGACCTATCAGCCTTTTATCCCACCTCTCTTAAGATTTTCGAGAGACTTATTCTCAAACGCCTCAACTCGTACCTCGGAACCAATAGGACACTGAGACCGGAGCGGTTTGGTTTCCGGTCCAAACGATCCGCTCCCTTGGCAGTTTTGCGCCTGGTCCAGTATGCTACGAGATCATTCACTTTACGGCGTAGATAAAGCTTTTGACACCGTCTGGCACGAAAATCTCATTGTGAAACTGGGGGAAGTATACCAAGTCCCCCTAAATTTAGTAAAAATTATTGCGTCATATCTACGTCACCGGTATTTTTTTGTTACCTGCGAGGGTGAGAACTCCTCCCTTCGGTCCCTACTTGCAGGGGTACCACAGGGAGGGGCACTGTCGCCAACCTTATACGCCCTATATGTGAACGATCTCCCTAGGGTAGCAGGAGTAGAGATCCAACAGTTCGCTGATGACATTGCAGTTTTTACCGCCCAGCGACAACATTGCGATGCCATGGCGAAACGAAAAGCCTGGATTAACCACTTTCTATACTGGTGTACCAAGAATAAAGTCAAAATCAATCGGGACAAAACCCAGGCTATCCTTTTCTCGAGAAGGCAGCCGAGGTTTCCTCATCTCACCATACGGAGGACAGAACTACCATGGCTGACCAAGGTCAAGTACCTTGGTTTGATTCTGGACAAGAAACTAACTTGGAAATGGAATGTAGACCAGGCATTACAGCGTGCCAACGCCCGAACAGTAGCACTGCGCCCTCTGCTACTGAACAGGCATCTCAGCAATTGCATTAAGAGGACCCTGTACCTTGCGTGCATTCACCCCATTATTTTATATGGCTGTGAGGCCTGGTGCTATATTGCCAAGACGCATATTCGACGACTTCAAGTGTTCCAGAACAAGGTACTACGGCGCATGACCCGTTCGGCAGTGTACACGTCCAATAAATTCTTCAGAATCTCAATATTAGAACAATCAATCAACAAATTAGGAGGATTGTTGGGATGACGAGATCTCGGATTACCTTAGCCCAATCAAGTGATGCAGGCATCGCCCTGCTAAAACGAGTCATCAGGACCAAGAAACCTAATACACGTTACCGCATTCGTGGCCCTTGGCTCCTGTATACCAAATTATAATTTTCGGCCTTTTTCCAAATTGATAACAAGTTCAGGTATTCATTAAACAGGTACAAAATTCCGTCTCTACAAGTCTGACCCACTTACCAGTTGAGTATTATTTAGCCCAGTGATGAGGGGGTTTCAATTCTGCCCTACCAATCCCTGGTAGGAAAGAGCGATTTTTCCCCCGCCAGTGTAGGTAACTCGCGACTTTTTCTGACTCATCAGGTAACCACGGAAACAGATGAGTAAGAGGGCATATTTTTAGCCCTGGGGCTCCCGTGTACTCGATTACCTTAAAAAAAAGAAGAAGAAGCTATTAAGCTAGTAAGCGGGACGGACGCTACGAGACCGAGGACGAGTTTGACTGCGCTAGCGAGAACACGTACGTGTCTCTCGCTCCGCTGTCCCTCTCCTCGCCAGGCGAACTGTACTTTCTGAGTGCAAGCCAGGCAACTGTACTTATTAGTACTCATCCGATGGAGCATTTGTCTAAGCTAAGCACTTCTCAGTGCTCGCTTTTCTCTTTTCTCTTTCAGGACGACCAGGACGACCACGGCGATCAACACGGAAGATCCCTATGCCATGGCGTTGGCGAAAGGAGTTGTCTACAGGGGAGGCTGCTTCTACCGAACGCGCCAATGGATGGAGGACCACCCAGAACCGAAGGCATCGACCCCACCGAAGGAGCTGGAGCAGGACGTGTCGCAGACCGAGGTGGAGACGGAGCCGTACAGGGACGGGTGCGACCCCCCTAACGGCTTTTTCTTCTCATAGGGCTACACGGATCCGCAGTATGAGGCGCTGCTCGTCTACTACAGGCCAGGCCTGCCTGTTCATTCTGAACGGGCCCTAGTCCTGGACAGAGTGCGGCGCCCCCTCCAGGGAGGCAGGAGGCTCCCGAAGACCATGTCCGTAGAGAGCTTTCTACCAGGAGGCCTCATCAACAGGCATCACGACCAGGAGCGGATGCACGACGTGGAGATGGAGCTCTCCACTCTGTTTCAGGTCGTCCAACTACCAGGGAGGGACGGCGTGCCAGGGACGAACGCCAGCGCCCTCAGGAGGAATAACGAGACGGAGACCAGGGAGGCTACCACCCAGACGCCAAGAAGGCTAAGGCATAGGGCAGTTAACACCGACCTAGTCCAAGCCACCCAGCCGGAGACCAGCGACGCCACTACGGAGGTGGAGCACGCCGCCCCCTGGCGCCGCGACTGTGCGACCCAGGCTGAGCGGTTCACCACTGCGAAGTGGACGCAGACCAAGGCCTACCAGGAAGGGCCTATCACCCGGGCGCAATCCAGGAATGCGCTCCAGACGGCGGATGGCACCACGGCAGTACAGGAGGACGCCCTCTGGCATTCAGAGGCTGCAGTCCAGGCCCTGCCTACCAGCGAGTCGGTCGAGGTGCAGACATCGATAAGCGCCCCACGGGACAAGGAACGCTGTCAGGTGTCAGCGCCGACCGACGCCGCCAGCCAGGAGGAGGGAGAAGAAGACGCCCACAGAATGGGACCGCCAGCTACCCCGGGGTCACCAGGCCGAGAGGAGGGCCACCAGGCCATGGCCTCTTCCCCCGCCGAGAAGAAACCCCCAGGGAGGAGACGACGCCGCCCCCGGACCAGGAGGAAGAAGAAGACGACGTTGGCCCACCAGGAGAGTGCCGATCAGCCGCAACCTAGAACTGCTCCCAGGACAGCAGTCGACCGAGGAGCGAATCAGGAGAGGACCTCAGCAGGTAGCGGCAGTAGCGACAGTCAGGTGAGAACAGAACGTCCCCCTCAACAGCTCTTGCAGTGTTTACGCTGTTTGAGGTGGGGCCACCGTCAGGTCAGCTGTGGGCTCCAAGTGAGGTGCAACCGTTGTGGTGGTGATCACCATTACACGGCCTGCGCTACATTTAGGGAAGCGCCGGTGTGCGCCTATTGCGCGGGGGGCCACGTGGCCTCCCATCGCAGTTGCCCTGTATACCGGGCCATGGCGCGGGCAGAGAGGGAGGAGGCCCGGCGTCATGACCCACCCCCTTCCAGGAGGCCCCCGCCTCGGCGGGCTTGGCCTCATTCTCTGGGATCGGAGACTGGGTACGAGGTACCCCAAGGAGGTGGAGCCATGCGACAGGCCCTAGTGGTACTTGACGCATGGCTCCGCAGCCGGCAAGGCCCACGCTAGCCACAGCAGTGCCCAGAAGGACTGATCCCCTGAATAACTGGACCGGCGCGCAATAGGCTTATGACTTGAGCATGGTACCTATTCCCAACTAACGCAATTACTTGGACCTTTCCAGAATCACGTCCTTGCATGTGCTATCTACAAAATGTCAGGTTTTACATGTAGGCATCTTTCTATTTCTGCCTATGTGGTTTTGTCCTGACCCTTACTACCTGATTACAGCACCATTGATACCCACCACCACATCTGGCCTGTTAGCATGCTGAGCATGGGGACAGGCAGATACTCCTGTAGTATCACACTTCCACTCCTCCCTGCTATCTTTCTCTTCTTAGAAGTAATAGCATGTTGGAAGCCATGTAGATTGAGTCGATGGTCACGCGGGGGGAGCGGGCTTCGGGGGTCCCCCCGAAAAAAAAAAAAGGACGCTACAACGTCGATCTTTACACCAAGTACCCCTCACCGAAACACATTCTGTTCAGCGACAGGGTTGGGGGGACGGGGGGGGGGCGATAGCCGGGCCCCTACCCAAGCTGACACCTATACAACACATAAACCCACACACTGCAGACAAAATGTACGTATGTAATTACAGCTGTCTTTATCCCAGGGACCAGGCGAGGAAAGATTGGTAAGAAACAACACGAGAAGACAACGGCAACGCAGCCAGATGGCCAAGAACAAACCAATCCACCTCCGCCCCCCAAAAGAGACACGGGAGCGGAACGCCAGCCCGCGCCCTATAACAAAGACAGCAGTACTAATACAGTTACTTATGTGTTATTTCATTATTATTTAGGTAGTACACTGGACAAGAGAGTAGGCAAGCAAGCCAGCACTCCAACGAGCACCTGTATATATATATTTACTGTACTAATAACCCTAGCATGTTGCAGATCTGCAGTGACAAGTGTGTTCCAACAACACCGCACAGAGGGCATCGCCAGGCGGAAGAAGAAGACAGCCCCTTGCACCAAGTAAGGTTTGGCTCTTAATCCCCCTCTCCAAACGGAGACTTGGCACCAGGGACCACTGGCTGTTGGGCAAAGGGACGAACCTGCGGCCCAGAGCCCAGATGCTAGTGGACCCGAGCTGACCCGGCAGTGACAAGAAGGACTGATCCCCATAATAACAGACAATGGCAAGGAAATGGTTACGATTGCATGACACATCTTCCTAACTAACACAACCTCTGGACTTTTCCAGCCCACATGTCCTATCAAAAGATGTCAGGTTTTACACGTAGGCTCTTTCTCTTTTCTGCCTATGTGGTTTTTCCCACCATTCAATACCACACCTTAACACCACCTTGCCTAACACAAACTCTTGCTGTGGTAGCAAGTCTAACTTGGAAACCGGCAGATGCTCCTTGTATCACTTCCCACTCTTCCCTGCTATCTCTTTCTTCTTAGAAATTAATAGCATGTCGGAGGCCATGTAGGTTGAGTCGATGGTCATGGCGGGGGAGCGGGCTACGGGGGCCCCCGTAATAATAATAATAATAATAATAATAATAATAATAATAATAATAATAATAATAATAATAATAATAATAATAATAATAATAATAATAATAATAATAATAATAAGCTATTTTTTGATAGTCTAATCTGTCACAGCTCATTGAAGTGAATACAGTGAACGCAAATTGTAATTGCGGGAATTTTCAGATGCAAACACTGTACGACACGCTGAAACGTAAAAAAGATACTAATATTTAGTTGATGTTGTTGTAGTTATTACAATGTCGTGTTGTGCATACGGTTGCACGAACCGGAAATCCAAAAATACTCTCCCCACTTTCTGGAGAAAACATTACGGCACATTTTAGCCGGCTGAAACTAGGAATGATTGGAATTATTTAAAAAAATGAATTTGTACAAGACCTGTTGTCTTATCAGCTAATTTTTTATTTTTTTAAATTATTAGCGGAAATACGCACAAAATGTCATTCGTCACGGCTAACCGATTTGTATAGCGCCACAGTGAGTAGTGGAGACTTTGCTTGTGCTGTGAGAAAGGGTAGCAGGTGTATGTTTTTTTTGCCAAGTTCATGGACACTGAGGTATGATTCACCCACTTGCCGCGCGCATTCGCCAGTCTGGCAGTCTCTTTAGTGTCTATTACTTTCTTAGTGTGTTGTCAATAGTAAATGATCTTTAACTGCATAATCATGCCGTACTTCTATTTAATTGTAATACATGTGTAATATTGTTCCTTTGGTGAAAGTTTTATTCTATAGTCTAGTATTGAATCAACATCTCAAAAACTATTATTACCGCACTTAAGTTGGTAAACCCTTTACATCTCTATGGAAATTCGCCCAGAGAGCATAAAAAATGTACCAATTTGTAGCTTTATTCCAGTTTCCATGCATATACCCCACCTCCCCCCCCCCCCCCCCCTTGCTATATACCACTAACCTGGGTACTTCTTGTTGTCTGTACATTTCTTTTGCCCCCCTCATTTTTCATTCCTAATCGCCGCTACTGGCCTCCATTGGTATTGTGCTAGTATTTCGGAGTCTCAGAAGCACCGTTCACTTTTCGTAAGAATTTTTAGATTAGACTTGTTGTTTATCGTCAATTTTTCCTGAGGTTTCCTGTTCATGGAAAAAGGAGAACAGAGTGGATTAAGGCCATTAGAAGGGACAATTGGATTCCTTCACCTTACACCAGAATATGTTCAGCACATTTCAAACTGGAATTGTTTGATCGGTCCATGAATAAATTTGTTTTGAAGGAGAATGCAGTACCTACTATTTTCGAAGCATTCCCGTCTTACCTACTGAATTAGAGCACTCGAGGCCTAGAGAGTTTTTCATTTTCATGCCCTTCGTGGCCCTTGTCTTCCTTTGACCGATACCTTCATTTTTCGAAGGGTCGGATCCCTTCCACTTTTCATCCTAATTAGTGTTAATAGAATCTGGCTCCATGGCTAAGTGGTTAGCATGCTGACCTTTGGTCACAGGGGTCCCGGGTTCGATTCCCAGCAGGATCGAGAATTTTAACCATCATTGGTTATTTTCGCTGGCAAGGGGGCTGTGTGTATGTGTTGCCTTCATCATCATTTCATCCCCATCATGACATGCAGGTCGCCTACGGGAGTCAATTCAAAAGACCTGCACCTGGTGAGCCGAACTTGTCCTCGGACACTCCCAGCACTAAAAGCCATATGCCATTTCACTTCAGTGTTAATAGAGGAGGGCTGCCCAGTTGTACTTCCTCTTAAAACAATAATCACTAACACCACCTCTAAATACATATCCCCCATATGGGTGAGGATAGAATAAGGCCCACGGTATCCCTGTCTGTCGTAAAAGTCCTTGTGGAGTTGGAGGTAGTAGAACAACAACCACGGTATCCCCTGCTTTTCGTAAGAGGCTACTGAAAGGGGCCCCAGGAGCTCTCAATTCGGGAGCATGGGTTGCAACCATGGGGCTCTTAGATGAGTCCTGGCATTGCTTCCACTTACTTGTGCCAGGATAATTTTAATCTCATGTCCGACCTCCGATGCTCAACTCTTGTTCTTTTCCGACCCCGAGGCTATAAGAGGATTCAAGGGCTAGAGAGTCTTTCATTTTCTCGTCCTTCATGGCCCTTACACTATAAATTGAGGATAATTATGTCCACCTTTTCAATACAAATACAATGTGACGTCATTAATACATCATAAATTTATTACCTTTCAAAAAATTGGGACCGGTTTCGGCATTATTTGTATGCCATCATCAGCCATAGGAAACTTTGTGACAAGGCTTAAGTACAATATTAACATAACATTAATAAGTCATAATATGTTGCATATAATATGCTACCAATTTTAATCTTAAGTTTTAAGGACTACACCAAATTTTTTTAATAGTTATGTAAGAATATGGTCAATTTTTATATAATATTTATGTTGTATGTTATGTTAATATTGTACTTAAGCCTTGTCACAAAGTTTCCTATGGCTGATGATGGCATACAAATAATGCCAAAACCGGTCCCAATTTTTTGAAAGGTAATAAATTCGTGATGTATTAATGACGTCACATTGTATTTGTATTGAAAAGGTGGACATAATTATCCTCAATTTATAGTGTAAATCTAGATTCAATACGGACCAAAATGAAGTTCTTAACTTCATGGCCCTTGTCTTTCTTTGGCCGATATCTTCATTTCTCTCTGATTAGTGTTAATAGAGGATGGTTGCCTAGTTGTACTCCCTCTTAAAGCAATAATCACCACCAAGTGTGTCCGGTTCCATGGCTAAATGGTTATAGTGGTGGCCTTTGGTCACAGAGTTCCTGGGTTCGATTCCCGGCAGGATCAGGAATTTTAACCATCGTTGGTTAATTTCGCTGGCACGGGGGCTGGGTGTATGTGTCGTCTTCATCATCATTTCATCCTCATCTCGATGTGCAGGTCGCCTACGGGAGTCAAATCTAAAGACCTGCACATGGCAAGCCGAACATGTCCTCGGACACTCCTGGCACTAAAAGCCATACGAGATTTTATTTACCACCACGTGTCTTAAAAGGTGATTTAGGGGGCCTAAGGGGCTTTTACCTTCCGAGTGTGGTTTGATGTCCAGTGGCCTAAGGGGCTCTTGACTTCGGAGTGTGGGTTGCGTCCAAGGGGCCCTTAGCCGAGTCCTGCATTGTTTCCACTTTTGTCAGAGGATGGTTTACTTGATGTTTGTATGTCCTATAAACAGCACCACCACCACTCCATAATATGTAGTAAGCTATGTTGCTATGCCCAGTTTGATGATTTATTGCGCATTCCCATAAAGCATTCAGATTGCGGTATGCCCTTAATAATAACTTACTTATCTTTACTGATGTCTGGTGAAGATTTGCATCTCCTGTTTTTAAGATAGGCCTACTCGATTTATTAGTACCGATAGTCAACTAGCGAGAGAGTATTTTTAAGGCTGCAGGTCATGAGAAACGCTTCCTTAGAACTTAGTAAAAAAACCATTAATAGGTTTGTTTGCCATAAAACTTTGTTACAGTTATTCGCCGTGTTGTTTTGAAAACTGTTACGGGGTTACCCATGGAATGCAGAGGTGAAAGAAGGTGCGGGCTGGAATGGGTATTTTTTTTTTTTTTTTTTGCTAATTGCTTTACGTCGCACCGACACAGATAGGTCTTATGGCAATGATGGGACAGGGAAGGGCTAGGAGTGGGAAGGAAGCAGCCGTGGCCTTAATGAAGGTACAGCCCCAGCATTTGCCTGGTGTGAAAATGGGAAACCACGGAAAACCATTTTCAGGGCTGCCGACAGTGGGGTTCGAACCTACTATCTCCCGAATACTGGATACTGGCCGCACTTAAGCGACTGCAGCTATCGAGCTCTGTGGAATGGATCTAACTACAAAGCTGAGATATTGATTAAAATTGCATTAAAGGTTATATTTTCGAAATTAGCAAAACATAACAATTTTGACATAGAATTTGAACATTCAACAAATAACAACAAGTTAACAAATCAGGTACAAGACCAGGAAAGCCAAGATTTAGAGACACTTTAACGATCTGGGCTTCAAGCCCCACTTTTTACAATTTCTGAGCTCTCAGCTCACAACCACATCTTACCAAAGGGCAGAAATCCCCTCATTTCATGGAGCACTTGCTCCCACCTAGCACTGTCAGGCCTCCTAGAGGCACATATCCAAATACAAGAAAGAGCTGACCCGCTCTCAATTTTTCCAGCCTATCAAAGGCCACAACGGACTTTACTATTAACTGCCCTCAAGGCACACTTACAAAGAAACAGGGGTATCTTGTACCCAACCTAATGGGCCTTAGTAGAAAAATAATAGGTTAAGTTAATGGCCCGCAACACCAAGTAG